>NC_080784.1:161109053-161421553 GCF_028018385.1 Neofelis nebulosa
GCTCTGTGAAGTCAGTGGGAGCTCTGGGCTTGAATCAGCTCCATAGAGTGAGCAGGCAGAGGAGAAATGGGGCCAATACAAAAATATCCCAACATACACAGTGAGGTTTTCCTATCTATGATGTGTCTCAAAGCGATGAACTCAGAAACTGTTCTAATCAGAGAATTCTTCAAGGAAAAAGAAAAATAGTTCCCCAAAGAAGTCAAGAGTTACTCAAAATAAAAAGGAGAAAACCAGAAATTTAAAATAAATTTTAATGAACGTTAATTCCAGGTCCAAAAAACTAGTTATAACATTTGTTGGAAGAATGAAGACTTAGTCTTGATTATAGTTAAAATACAAGGTTGCCCAGAAAGCATAATTTTAAAATTAACAGATCCTCTCATTTCCCCTCCCAGCTATTTCCAACATTATCCCACAAATCTCTTTCCTAATGACAACTAAAACTTCACCATTAGTAATCAATTCCCTTGAGTTAGTCCCTCATTGGTGGTCTTTTATAAAGCAAATTCACTAGGAACAGGGTGTGAGGCACTTGGGGGTGGTACTGAAAACAGAAAAGGCTATGGACTGAGTGGTGTCCCCCTACAAAACTCATATGTTGGAATCCTAACCCCTAATGTGACTGTATTTAGAGATAGGGCCCATAAGGAAGTTAAATGAGGTCATGAGGGTGGGGCCCTAGGAAAAGAACTGATGTCCTTACAATTAAAGACACCAAAGAGTGTTCTCTTGCTCTCTCTCTTTCTCTCTCTCTCTCTCACACTTCTCACGGGCACAAAGAAATCATGTGAGCAGATGGCAAGATGGCAACTACCTACAAGCCAAGAGCAGAGCCCTCAAAATGAAACCTACCCTGCTTCCGGAACTATGAGAAATTAATTCCTGTTGCTTACACCACCCAGTCTGTGGTATTTTGTATGCCAGCCTGAGTTTATTAAGATAAGGGATAATAAACCAAGGAGAAACATCCTATAGAGCAGATTGAGGAGAGCATTCCCTCAACAATACACACAGATGCAGGAGATATGTTTAAGGATAGAGTTATCCTTCAAAGAATAAGTTTCTTCATTCCCTTATGTATTCCAAGATCATGTGACAATCACTATTGGTCATGTGGAAATCACTAACGTCTGTTTAAGCCATATCACACTCTACTCTTTGAGAACTTCTGGAGTCCACTCACATTATGGGCCTGCAATATAATAAAAAATAAATATTTGGTCTTTGTCCTAAGTTCCTGCTACGGAGCTCATAAAACTCTTGGAATTTCCTGAATTATGAGTGTCTTTTGTATGGTAATAGTGACACTTCATGGAATAGGTCCAAGATAGCTTCAGGATGGGGGCTGGTTGTCAGAAAAGCCAACCAGATGATTAGAAGGTTAGAACATTGAGCTCCACCCTCTGACTTGGAAACAAAGATGGGCTAGAGATTGAGTTCAATCACCAATGGCCATTGGTTTAATCAATCATGCCCAAACAAGGAAATCTGGATTAAAACCCCTGAAGTTTGGAGTGATACCAAGTCAATGAACATATTCATGTACCACAAGGGTAATCCACCCCAACTCCACTGGGACAGAGGTTCCTATGTTCAGGTCCCTTCCAGATTTTGTCCTTTGTACTCTTAATCTGGCTATTCATCTGTATTTTTTGTAATAAGGTATAACAGTAAGAACAGCACTTTCCTGAGTTGTGTGAGTTATTCTAGTAAATTATTGAAACTGAGGGGGTCATAGTATAGTAGGCCTGGCAGAAGTGTAGGTAGCCTGGACACCACATTGTTGGATAGTGTCTAAATATGGAACAGTCCTATGAGACTGGCCCTTAACCTATAGGTCTTCACTAACTCTTACAAAATTTAATTGTTGGACTCCCAACTGGCATCAAAATTGGTTTGTGTGTGGAATAATGACACAAAGGGCCCTTGCATACATCTGAAAATCTCACTATGGCACCAGGAATAGACACCTGATCCAACCTGTACCAATCAAGTTTTAAGAATTTGAAAAAAGGGTCCCTAAGTGACTGCCTTAAAATACTAGACCTCTGTAATTAGTCTTGTGAATTGAGGACATGAAGATTCAGAGTTGTGGTGTCTATGCTCTAATCTGTGCATGAAGCAGCTGAAAAAAATTAGTCTGTGGTCAGAAAGAAATGAAGCAAATGCATGAAAGGAAAACCCTATGGCTTCAGAGAAACTGTGAAACTCAGGGGATGGTTGCCTTGAATCCTGTCAGCTTTCCAGTTCCTGGGTTCCATCTTCCCTGAGACCTGACTGCAATTCCTGGTCTTTAGTCCCTTGAGTTCTCATGAATTCTTATAATAAATCCCTTCTCTTTTTATTTAAGTTTGTAAAGGTTGGTTTATGTCTTTGCAAAGACTTAAGATGATGACTAAAATGATGATAGTGATGATTATGCTAATAACTAATATCTAATGAGTGCTTACTATGTTTTAAACTCTCTCCAAAACACTCTATACTTTTTCATTAAATCCTCACACCAAATCTATGAAGTTGATATTATTACCCCCATTTTATTATAGAACATGTAGAACCTAAATGCTTGAAGATACTCACAACTCATTCCAGATACAATTTCTGAATTGACAGGGCCTATTTGACTCTTTTGGTCAAGAATCCAGTATATATGAGGCGCCTGCATGGCTCAGTCAGTTGAGCATCTGACTCTTGATTTCAGCTCAGGTCATGATCCCAGGGTCATGGGATTGAGCCCCACATCAGGCTTCATGTTGAGAATGGAGCCTGCTTGAGATTCATTTTCTCTCTCTCTCTCTCTCTCTCTCTCTCTCTCCTGCTGCCCCTCTCCCCCACTCATTCCCTTTTAAAAAAATTAAATTAAAAAGAATCTAGTATACAAACTAAGAAGAAACAAGCCAACAGCACATCTTACAAACTCCTATTTTTACAAATCTCACCAAATATCATCAAATCTAAGATGTTCTCAATTATCAGAAGCCTTCATTATTGTTTTCATTTTTTTTCATATTTCCCCATTTTATTTTGAAAAATTTCAAACACAAAAGAAGTTGAATGTATAGTACAATTAACTCTCATCCTTTTTACCTAAATTAATTTTAGGTAAATTCAGTTGTTAACATTTTTACCATATGTTGTATATATGTAAGATATATGCTTATATAAACACACCAACTACTTTTTCTCCTAACCTAGAGGTTCATTGCAAGGAGATCTCACTCCTAAACATTCTAGTAGTATCACATCCAACAATTCTATCTAATAGGTGACTCATATTCATACCCCTACAGTTAACTCTGAACTAAGAGGGTGATATAGACTCCTGAATTTCCCTCCTCCCACAGATGCAATGAATGTACAGCTACACAAAGAGAACTTCCCTCAGAGAGAAATCCAGAAACAAAATGAGTGACTCCTACACATTGGGTAAATGAGAAAATACCCACATCGAAACATGTAGAGGGGCGCCTGAGTGGGTCAGGTGGTTAAGTGTCCGACTTCAGCTCAGGTCATGATCTCATGGTTTGTGAGTTCAAGCCCTGCATTGGGCTCTGTGCTGACAGCTCGGAAGCCTACTTTGGATTCTGTGTCTCCCTCTATCTGCCCTTCCTCTGCCCCTGCTCATACTGTCCCTCTCCCTTTCTCAAAATAAACTTTTAAAAATTTAAAAAAAAAAACACATAGAAAGGCTGAGACACATTCTCACCATTAAACCCACTCTCAGCATAGCACCATACAATCTGGAGAGAACCCTTAACTCCCAGCTTCTCCCTAAGAGTGAAGGGTTTGGATCATACAACTAGTGCTCCCCCCAGGAGTTTAAAGCTCTCACCCAATGGAAGAAGTTAAGATGGCAGAGAAGTACGGGGACCCTGAGCTTTGCTTGTCCCTCAAACACAGCTATATTGAGGTCAGGTCACTTGAAACACCCAGGAAATCGATCTGTGCAGTGGCAGAAGATCTCCAAAGTTGGAGGGAGATAGCATGGCAGGTGCAAGGTGCATGGAAATGAATTGGGTGACATCAAACTGTGGTGCTGCAGAGGGGAGAGAACCTTTCCATGAAAAGACAAAAAGAAAAGAAACAGAGAGGGGTTGAGAAAGTGTGGCATCAAGTTCACACAATAGGAAAACCTCTCTGGACCAGATTAGGGAGCAGAAGTACTGAGTGTCACAGGATTTTGGTGGGGGGGGGGGGGGGTGGTTTTGCAAACAGCATTTGGAGCTCAAACTCTGAGGTGTTGGAAATGTGTGAATTTCTCCAGAGTGGAGCTGTGGTACATGCTCTTGGGGAGAAGGGAGCTGGCCCCTGACTGCATAGCCTGGTGTAGGGTCTCCAGAGCACATTGGGAGAGAACACTCCCCTTTCTGGACTACTTTTGGAAGAGGGTATATTACCTCCCCAAGGACAAAAGACCCTGCAGGTGCCAGCCAAGACCCTTCATCAGCAGAGGACAGAGGTGCACCCAGAAGTAATATGACCTTTTGCTGCTTTTAGCGGTACTACACCATAGATTCCACACACTGTGAAAGTGTAGGACTGTTTTTGAGGGACAGAGGGCTTCAGACCCACTACGGAGGGGCTCTACTCTGGAGGAGGGGTGCAGATATGAACAATGATGGGTCCTTTAAGACTTCGGGTGTTGAATCCTAGCAGTGCACCAAAGAAAAAATGCAGGAGAGTTGTGGAACAGGGTAAGCTGGCTGCCCTCAATATTCTGTGAGGGCTGCCTGAACAGCAAGGTGGAGGTAAGATCTGTAGTCTGGGGCCGAGAGACTGGGGTGGTGCTATTTTCCCCCCAACACCAACACGGTGGGACTTCAGAGAGCAGCACAGGAGCTCCCAGTGAGGCAGGGCTGCTTACACCAAACCCCACCCCCCTGTGCCTTGCATCTGTTTATTTACTGGGGCAAAACTGAACCAATACAGCAGGCCTCTCTTCCAGAAGATCAGCACAGCCAGCACCCCACATGCACCAAGTGTACTGAAAATTGAGTGCTTCAAAATGTTACCTGCAGTTCTGGTGGAAATAGGACTCGGCTTAATTTTTTTTTCTATTTTTCTCCCTTATTTCTTTTGAAATCAGGCTCATAGTTTCTTTCCTTCTTTCTTTCCTCCTTTTCTTTTTTAATTTCCTTTTCCTTTTGAGATCAGGCTTTTTTATTCTTTTTCTTTCTTTCTTCTTTTCTTCTTTTTTTTCCTTTATTTTTCTTAGGAATCAGCCTTAGAGTTTTTTGATTCTCTATTTGGTGTTTTAGTTCCCTTTGCTTTTCTCTTTTTTTAGGATCAGGTGTTTTTTTCTTTCCCCTTTTTTCCAGGCTTACTTCAGAAAACAAATCAAAACATACCTACTTAAAGGTCCAAACATTCCCCACTGCAAACAAGGAGGAGCTCTGACAGGACTGACCAGTGGGAAAGAACAGCCAAAATTCAACAGCAGGTTGAACACAGCATACAGTAAAAATACTTCCTGAAGTGCCATGCCCTAGACAGTGTATGACCCCTTTTTAATATAACAGTACTCTCAGGTTCAGTAAACATAACAAGCTTTTAAAACATGCAAAAGAGAGAAACTTAGCCAAAATGACAAGATGGAAGAATTCACCCCAAAACAAAGCTTAAGAAGAAATCACAGCCAGGGACTTGTTCAAAACAGATATAAGCAGTATATCTGAACGAGAACTTAGAACAATCATAAGACTACTAGCTTGGCTTGAAAAAAAGCATAGAAGACACCAGAGAAACGCTTGCTGCAGAAATCAAAGATCTAAAAACTAGTCAGGCTGAAATAAAAAATGCTAAAACTGAGATGAATACCAGCTGGATAGAGTCACAATAAGGACTGAAGAAGTCAAGGAGAGAATAAATGATATAGAAGATAAAAATTAAGGAAAATAATGCAGTTGGGAAAAAAAAGAGGGAGAAGAAATTTATTAGATCATGAGGGGAGACTTAGAGAACTTAGTGGTTCCATCAAATGAAACAATATCCATATCATAGGAGTCCCAGAAAAAGAAGAACAGGAAAAGGGGGCAGAGAATTTATTTAAAGCTCTCACCCAAGGGACAGAACCCTGAAACACATAGCTTTGAAAGCCAATGGGTGTTATGTTCACAAGTCCCACAGGACTGTAGCAAATAAAGCAGCAGTTTTTAGATGGGCGCAGAAGAACCACTCAACAGCTAAACACCTGGCTCAGAAAGCAAAATGAAGGAGGGAGCAAGCAAAAATGCCCATCTCCTAGTTGTTCCTTGGAAAACCCCGACTACATACTTTTCAAGCTGCTGCCTCAGAGTCCACCTTCTAAATCAGCCTGTACCTAGATACTTATTTAAAACCTAGATCATTTTACAGTCCTCCCGTTTGAGATAATGATGGGTCTTGGCACAGCTTCAAGTCCTGGGAGTCACCTAGAACAGATTGTGACTTGAATAATTATAAAGGTTTGAGAGGCAACCAGGAACTCAAGCCACACTGATTGACAACTTTCATCTCCTAAACAAGACCAGTCTACCAAGACTGGAGGAGGAAGCTGTTTTATCTAACAGAGAGAAACCAACACGAAAGCCAAGGAAAATGAAGAAATAGATAAATACGTTCCAAACAAAATAAATCTCCAGACACAGATCTTATAAAATGGAAAGAAGTGATTTACCCAGTACAGAGTTGAGAATAATGGTCATAAAGATGCTCAACAAAATCAGGAGAGCAACATAAAAACATGAGAATTTCAACAAAGGAAATATTTAAAAGTTCCAAACAGAAATCATGGAGCTGAAGAATACCATTACTGAAGTAAAAACTGTAATAGAGGGATTCAACAACAAACTAGATCAAGCAGAAGAAAGGATCAGTTTAAAGACAGAGCAGTGGAAGTCATCTAATCAGAGCAGCAAAAAGAAAAAAGAATGAAAAAGAGTGAAGATAGCTTAATGGAATTATAGGATACCAGAAAACAGCAATATAAGCATTACAGAGGTCCTAGAAGGAGAAGAGAAAAAAGGGACCAAAAGCTTATTCAAGGAAAAAATGGCTAAAATCTTCCCTAACCTGGGGGAAAAAAACAGACACCCAGATCCAGGAAGTCTAAAAAAAACCAAACATGATGAATCCAATACAAAGAGACCCACGCTGAAACACAGTATAATTAAATAGTGAAAAGTTAAAGACAAAGAGAGAATCTTAAAAGCAGCAAGAGAAAAGCAACTTGTTACATACAAGAGGAAGCCTCATAAGGCTATCAGTGAATTTCTCAACAAAAAGCTTGCAGGTAAGAAGGCAGTGGGATGATATACTCAAAGTGCTGGGCAACCAAAATATTCTACCTGGCAAAGTTGTCCTTCAGAATCAAAGGAAAGATAAAGAGTTTCCTAGACAAATGAAAGCTGATAAGAGTTCTTCACAACTAGACTGGACTTATAAGAAATGTTAAAGGGAGCTCTTCAAGCTGAAATAAAAGGATACTAATTAGTAACATGAAAACATACAAGAGTATAAAACTTACTGGTAAAAGTAAACAAATAGTTAAATTCAGAATACTCTAATATAATGGTAGTGGTTATATCACTTATAACTCTAGTATAAAGATTAAAATACAAAAGTATCCAAAATAACTATAACTACAACAATTTATTAATGGATGTACAATGTAAAAAGATGTAAACTGTGACATCCAAAAAAATATGGGGGCGCCTGGGTGGTTCAGTGAGTTAGGTGTCCAACTTTGGTTCAGATCATGATCTCAGAGTTCACGAGTTCGAGCCCAGCATCGGGCTCTGTGTTGACAGCTCAGAGCCTGGAGCCTTCGGATTCTGTGTCTTCTCTCTCTGCCCCTCCCTCACTCATTCTCATTCTCATTCTCCCCCTCTCTGTCTCTGTCTCTCTCTCTCTCTCTAAAATAAATCAAAATATTTTTAAAAGAAATTTTTTAATATGTGGGAAGGGTATACAAATGTAGAACTTATATATGCATTTGAAGTTGAGTTGTTATTAGCTTAAAATAGACTGTTATAAATGTAAGATTTTTACTTAAGCCTTGAGGTAACCACTAAGCAATAACCTATAGTTAATACACAAAAGATAAAGAGAAAAGAATCAAAGCAAACTCTACATAAAATCATGAAAACACAAAAGAAGAGAACAAGAGAGGAAGAAAGAAAGGAACTAAAAAAACAGAAAACAATTAAGAAAATGGCAAGAGTAAGTCCTTACCTATTTTTTTAAGTTTTTATTTATTTATTTTCGACAGAGAGATGGAGAGAGAGAGCAGGGGAGGGGCAGAGAAAGGGACAGAGAGAGAATCCCAACCAGGCTCTGTACTGACAGTGCAGAGCCCGATGAGGGACTCGAGCCCACAAACTGTGAGATCGTGACCTGAGCCAAAATCAAGAGTCAGACACTTAACCGACTGAGTCACCCAGGAGTCCCAATAAGTCCTTACCTATTAATAGGTAATAGTCCTTACCTATTAATAATTTAATTAGTTTAAATGTAAATAGACTGAACACTCCAGTCAAAAGACATGGATTGGCGGAATGGATAAAATAAAAAAAAAGACCTGACTATATGCTGCCTACAAGAGACTCACTTTAGCTTTAAGTACACACACAGAATGAAAGTTACAGGATGGAAAAATATATTCCATACAAACTGAAACAAAAAACAAGGGGTAGCTATATTCTTATCAAACAAAACAGACCTTAAACTGTAACAAGAGACAAAGAAGGTCATTATAGAATGACAAAAGGGTCAATTCATCAAGAAGATATAATAATTGTAAATATTTATGCGCCAAACATCAGATAACCTAAATAAATAGGAGAAATAGACAGCAAAACAATAATAGTAAGGGACTTCAGTACCCCACTTTCAACAATGAATAGAACATCCAGACAGAAAATCAATAAGGACATATTGGACTTAAGCTACACATTAGACCAGAGGGACCTAATAGACATATATAGAACATTCCATCCAACAGCAGCAGAATATACATTTTTCTCAAGAGCACATGGAATATTCTTTGGGATAGATCATATGTTAGGCCACAAAATAAGTCTTAACAAATTTAAGAAGATTGAAATCGTATCAAGCATCTTTTCTAACCACAATGGTATAAAACTAGTAATCAATTACAAGAAGAAAACTGGAAAACTCACAAATATGTGGACATTTAACAACACGCTCCTGAACAACCACAAGTCACAGAACTAATAAAATCAGAAATCAAAAATTCTTGAAAAATATCACCTCACAACTTTCACATAATCTCTATTCATTAGAATAGTTATCATCAAAAAGATAATAGGTAACAACTGTTGGAAAGGATGTGAATGAAAGGGAAGCATTGTGCACTGCTGGTAGGAATATAAACTGATGCAGCTGCTAAGGAAAACAGTATGGAAGTTCCTCTAGAAATTTAAAACAGGATGACCATATGATCCAGCAACCCCGCTTCTGGATGCACATCCAAAGGAAACAAAACCAGTATCTCAGAGATATCTGCACTCCTATGTTCACTGCAGCATTATTCACAATAGCTAAGGTAAGGAAACAACCTAAGTGTCCATCAATAAATGAAAGGATAAAGGGAATGTGGTGTGTGTGTGTGTGTGTGTGTGTGTGTGTGTGTGTGTACACAATGGAATATTATCCAGTCTTTAAAAAAAAGGAAATTCTGCCATTTGTGACAACATAGATAAAGCTGGAAAGCATCATGCTAAATGAAATAAGCCAGACAGAGAAAGACAAATACTGCATGGCATCACTAGAACGGTGGCTACCAAGGGCTTAGGAGATGAGGGAAATAGGTAGAGGCTAGTAAAAGGGCAGATTTTCAGTTATAAGATGAGTAAGGTCTGAAGATCTAATGTATGGAAACTATGGTTGATAACACTGTATTACCTAACTGAAACTTGCTAAGGGAGCAAAAAAATGTTCTCAACAACAAAAAAAGGTAAATATGTGAGGTGATGAATATGCTACATAACTCAATGGTGGGCATCTTTTCACATGTGTGTGTATATATATAATATCAAATCACCACACTGTGCACTTTAAATATATTACAATTTTATTTGTTAATTATACCTTTGTAAAGCTGAAAAAATAATTCTAAGACTGATAAAACTTATATTGCTCTTTCATTTTTTAATCTAAGATCTCATCAAGAAATTGTACATTGCATTTGGTTGTCATTTCTCTTTAATCTCCTTTAATCTAGACTAATTCCCCTGCCTTTTTAAATCATCAAGATATACCTTCATTTTAATTATCACTAAGGGGAAAAAAAGTGCTGCCATTTATAACTGTAAAATGTCATCAGTTGTATGATGAATCCTTTTAAATGCTGGAATTTGATATGTTAAAATGTGAGAAAAAAAGGTACTTCCTAGGATCGATGATATATGGTATTTCTGTCTGGATTTGATATAAAGAGAAAGTGGCAGATAATAATCAAAAGTTTGGAAAATATGTCCAATAATAAAGGGCTGAAGAAAACTGAGAGTACTTAGCTGGAAATGGCAATTTTATAACAAGCTTTAAATTTATGAAGAACTCTTAAATGGAAGAGGGTGACAAGATTTTTTATTATATTCTAAGAAAACAAAGGAAGGAGAAAAAAGCACATGGAATTGAACCATAAAGTAAGGGATTTAATTTACCCAAAAGTAATTTTTTTTCTGCCTAGAAATACCTTTAAAAATTATTCAAAATGGTTCATGAGTCTCTCCAAAGGTATGTCAGAATGTCTTAGACTGGGAAGTGGGCTTTTAGACAATTGTGTGTGTGTGTGTGTGTGTGTGTGTGTGTGTGTGTACGCGCAAAGATATGTGACCTGGTGGAATAGGGGACAAAAAGCACTTTGGAGGTAAAATGTCAAGGTCCAAAGCACAGAAGTCTGATTACTGAAGCCAGACAGAGGTGTCTGTGATGGTGCCAGTATATAATGGGTAGTCACTCTTGAATAGAGAACTATTGTGTCAAAAATCATATATAAGGAAGTTTTCTTTCCTGCACTTATATATATGTAGATTGGCTTGGAATAAGCAAAGAGCAGGAGTAAGGAGGCCAGCTAGAGTCACTGCAAAGAGCCTGCCTTACCATGGACTCAGTATGTAACCACCACCTCCCAGATGCCCCTATAGAGAGCAGAAGCCTGAAAACTCACAATTAGAACATTTTTCTCTGACTTCCTGTAAACACACTAAGCAACTGTCCATCTTTTAAAACTGAGGATGTTTCCGTTTCCTTAGGAAAGTAAAGGTTAAGATTGAGTAGACGGTTAAGACCTTGCAGACACAGGAAATCCAAAGAGAGTAGAGGCTATAGATTCCAAAGCTAGGCTTTAACTACCTAACAGTTTTGCCTGCATCCCATCACCACAATGGAAATAAAGACAAAGGACCTTTTCCTTGCTTTTCTCACACTCATGGAAACACGGTATTATTACTGAGATTCCATGCCTATTGGAGACCTTTATTAGTTGTAAGGTCAGGTCAATCCTAACAATGTGAGGCATGTTCCAAAATCTATTACCAAAAATATACTTCAAATCCTAGTTCCACGCTTCTTTAATTTTTGATAATGAGCATTTGGTGTTCAAGAGTATATAGCGTTATAAATTGAGGTAGCTAATAACCCTAAGAATTAGCTCCTTTGAAATCAGTGACAAGAGTGCCCTCTCGGGCTTTTTTTTTTTTTTTTTTTGTCTCCTGACCTTGACGTTCCAAAACTGCAAATATTGCTGATGCTTTTAATTTACTAGATTATAGTTCTCCTTTAAGTGATTCCAAAGAACAGAAGTCTCTCTCCAGAAACAGCCTCTGATTAAACACAGCATCTTCATCAATTCACCAGAACCACTGAATCATTCTACCCTTGACCCTAGAACCTAAATTTGCCTACAAGGAGATAATGAGAGGGGGTAGAGGAGGAGATTCAACACTACAGTTAAAGGTGCCCTAAACAGTGTGGCCACCATCAGAAATTGCTTGTTATCCACTCTTTACAGATGGGGCTAGACCTTCCCCAGGGGAGTTTTATTCCTGGGGCAACCCCCTGGGATGCCTAGCTCAGTGGAAATATTTAGTAAATGTGCACCGGCCTAAAGAAAATCTTTAGCATGAAAAGGCATAAAGTTTTAAGAAAGTGTAATTCAAAATGTAAACTGGTGCCAAGAGTCCCTTTTTACTGATAACAACTCCAAAGAAGTTGCATCCAGCCCCCTCAGAGGTACCCCATTTCAATATGGATAGAACTTGCTGCCCCCAGCCCCCACTGTGCAAGTGTGGCTTTTAACAAGATCCGCTCAGGTCCTTGGGATTTCAGGGCAGAGCACGTCATCTGCTGACAAAAAGAGTATTTTCTTCATTCCAAATCTAAAAGTGAAATTGCCCTCCCAGTTCATTCTTTTGGGCCTTCTTTATGCCTCTGAAGTAATTCTGAGGCATTCCATTTCATTTCCATGATAGCAGATTTATGAATATTTACTGATTGCAAGCAAGGGCTATAGGGAAGCCCTGGGAGAAGGCTCAACTTCACTGCAGTAGTTTTAACAACAATCAAAGTTTCAAAGGAGCCAGTGTGCCTTCCTTAGCTCATTACAAGTAACATGCCAGCTTAAAGATCTCAAAGCAAATGACTGAAACAATAAAATATAATAAAGAGAGGGAGGCAAGTCATCTCCCTGTAGAAAAAATTTAGAGTCCCAGAGGTTAGAAAAATTGCCATTGGTCAGAAAGTGACTTCAGAAGTAAGCTAAGATTGCAAACCAGTTGCTTTCTCTTCTTGCCCCCCACCCACCCCTCCATCCCCAGCCCCTCCTCCTTAGTCCTTTGACCTGGGTATTTAATGCATTTTTCATTTACACATAGATTTCTTTTAGCATGTAGATTTCTATTTTCACTTGGTTTTATAACAACCTCTATATTTTAAGTTATTTGGAATGCCAGATAAACTGTTGCTGCTCTCTAGGTATCTTGAATACTGGCTTTTCAGTAGCCTAGACTGAAAAGTGTCTGAGAACCTCTAAATTCCTATATGACAGCAAGGTATTATTGTTCTATCTAAATGCCAAGAGCGGAGGGGCGCCTGGGTGGCTCAGTCGGTTGGGCGGCCGACTTCGGCTCAGGTCATGATCTCATGGTCCATGAGTTCGAGCCCCGCATCGGGCTCTGTGCTGACAGCTCGGAGCCTGGAGCCTGTTTCAGACTCTGTGTCTCCCTCTCTCTGACCCTCCCCCATTCATGCTCTGTCTCTCTCTGTCTCAAAAATAAAATACACGTTAAAAAAAATTTTTTTTTAAATAAATGCCAAGAGTGGAATTTAACAAACTAAAAACTAAATAACCCATCCATAATCGTACTTGAATTCAACATGTATGTATGGAGTGCCTATGACATGTCAGATACCCTTCCAGGCCCTATGGACTGAGCAGTGAACAAGAAAGAAGAAAATTCTGATTCTCAAGGAGCTTACATTGTACCAGGGGGAGACATAATAAATGATTAAACAAGAAAGTAAGTAGTATGAGATGGGTATAAGTGCTAGGAAGAAAAATAAGATCAGGAAAGGAGTTAAGGAATGCCAGGAAAGGTTAGAGAGAGTAGGGACAGCATCACTGATAAACTGACATGTAAGCAAAGACCTGAAGCAAGTGACCCTGTGCCAGAAGCATTCTTGATGTGACTGAGACTAGGAGTAGTGGAAAAGTTGATGTGGCTGTACTCAAGGAGAAGCTGGTATGAAACAGAGTCAGAGAGAACAAGAGGCCAGATAGGACTGGTTTTGCAACCATCCTAGCTCTGTATGGCTGGAACTCAGAGTAAAATGGAAGTCACTGGAGGCTACAGAGTGGGGGAGAGAGGGAACACTCTTACTTCCTAATAACTGAAATCATTTTCTAGAAGTTACTATTCCTAACCCTCATGTTTTATAGATTAAAAAAAAAAAAGACTTACTCTAAAAACAGGATTGTTTCAAGACTCATTCTTCATACTTTTGTGAATCTATTGGAGAGAAACTGGCTTCCATTCTGTTTCAGAGAACACACCAGGGAAGCCCAAATTCAACACACTGATCTTGAAACAGAATTAACTGCTTTCAGAAAAAGGACAGCTGAGGCCTACTGCATACACATACTTCTCTTAGGCAGAAGGTGGATGGATGAGATGGTCCATAAACGCTGATAGAAAACCTATTAGCTGAATCACATTAGATTAGCCAAGTAGTGTTATTGAGGGCATCCGAAAAACGTCAAGTGCTAACGTCAGTGGACTATGCATTAAATAGAGGTGAGATACTAACACCTAGAAGGACAAATGGAAATTCTTTCATTACTTAAAATAAATTTATCCATATTTCCTAAGCTACTACCTATTCCTTTGATCACACAAAAGAAAAGCTTCTTCTCAGTCAGGAGAAGGCAGTTACTAAAGTAAAGAGGCAGGCAGATATTTGATGGCTTGATGTGCAAGTTCCTTGTTGAAATGACCTCCATCTGAGTCTGCCATTGTGCCCAGAATTAGGTATTCCTTTGAGCTAAGTCATTATCTCACTAAAAGGCCTTTGAAAGGCTAATAGCATAGTTTAGCACATTAACTTCCCAGCCCCTTGTGATTCACACTAGCTAACTGAAACCTTGGCAAGCAAGACCCTGAGGGAAAGTAATATAAGTGGGCATTGGCCCAACAACAGCACTTTTTTTACCTTTTCATTAATAATACCATTTATTGAGCTCTTACTATGTGCCAGCTTCTAATCTCAGAAGAGCCCAGAGGTTACTATTATTATTCTCATTAAAGAGGCTGCATAAATCTCCCAAGATCCATAGCTGTAAATGTGAATCTGGAATTCAAACCTAGCACTTGACATAGTGCTTAGCACATAGTAGGTGCTAAGCAATCCACAAATGAATGAATGAGTGAATGATACCCAGATCTATCGGATTCCAAAGTTCAAACTCTCAACTATGTGCATTTATTCAGTGGTTTATAATTTTTTTTTAATTTTTTTTTTAATGTTTATTTATTTTTGAGACAGAGAGAGACAGAGCATGAACAGGGGAGGGGCAGAGAGAGAGGGAGACACAGAATCGGAAGCAGGCTCCAGGCTCTGAACCATCAATCAGCCCAGAGCCCGACGCGGGGTTCGAACCCACGGACCTCGAGATCGTGACCTGAGCTGAAGTCGGACGCTCAACCGACTGAGCCACCCAGGCGTGGTTTATAATTTTTAAGCACTTTCCCATACGCTGCAGTAGCTTAGGTAGAAATAGCCCACAGTAGTATTTCTCCCAATAAAGCACCTCTTGTAAGATACTTTCTTTTCCCCCAGTTTATTCAATAGGACCCCAAGACAACCTGGAGGGAATCTGGAACAGGAGGAATACACAGGGCAGGGTGTTGCCTTGAGAAGAACAGAAAAGAGAAAGAAGAGGGGCCACTAGGCTATCACAGTAAGTTGGGTGAGAGCTTTGCAGACAAAAGGCTAAGAAGACACATAGAGATGAAGGGCTGCTGCTCCAGAGTCCCTCAGGCTTGGGCGGGTAGCCAGCCCCATCTATTAACGGCTGTGTGACTTAACCATTCTGCACTTCAGTTTCTGCATCTGTAAAATGGGGGTCATTATACCTTCCTTACTAGGTAGTTACGAAACTGTGTGAGAAAGTGTGTGTAAAGCACAGTGCTGACACATAATAAGTACTCTATAAAAGTTAGCTATCTTCATCATTAAAGAGTAAGATGGTGGTTCCCATGGACAAATGTCACAAGACCTATGGTCCTCATTGGAGCCATAAACTACCATAGTTACCACATTTGAAGATCTTCAAAAAATAAAAAATATATACCTCTGACCTAAATGATTTGAAATAGTCACCCTCTTGAAAGCAGGAAACAAAACGGACCTCTTAAGAACTTATTTCACCCTCCAACGCTAAGATGTCCCAGTTTCCAAACCCCTGTGTACGGGAGGTTGAAGTAAGCCTTCCTCCAGTAGAGTTTCCCCTTTTAGAAATTCTGTTTCATGCCAGTGTTAATTTCACAGTCCTTAGTGTTCTTTCTATTATTCATGAGTTCTCTGCAATTCAATTTTACAAAGCAAAGGAGGGCAAACACAGATACGTTTTTCCCCTTTGAAAACAAAACAGTGTTAGCCTCTGTGGAATGGAAGGCCTGCTGATCAGATGAGTCTCTTGTAGCCATAGCAATTGGATTTAAGCCCATTTCTTGAAGACAGCCCAAAGACAAACTCCACAGCTTGCATTTACATTTGGGGGACATTTTACATTGCATTTCTCTTTGTAAGAGTATATCACTTCCCTGAAATTTACTCTGCTTTTCTTGGGAATTCAGCTTCCCTTTCCCTTTATTAGACAACTGTGAGAGCCCCATACAAAAGAAAGGGGGGAAGTTGAATCCCCCATCCTACTCTATTTTCCCTGCTTCCATAGGCCCTCCCATAACATGATTGCATTCCTTAATAATCTGAGTGTGTCAAATGCTTTGGTGCTAATGGAATGACTTGACCAAATGGATTGCCATTAAATTTTCCTTCAGTCCCTATGAATATGCTTGTGGCATGCTGGATGCAGAAGGGTCATAGCATATATGGGATCTTTGTGCAAAAAAGAAGAAGTCACTCTTCTGACGGTGCAGAATTTGGCAGGCAGTGTCTTTTTGCAAATTAAACAAACAAACAAAAAAGAAAAGTATGTTTCCTCAAGACTGACATTGTCTTGAACACAGGCTAAATTTAAGCCCCTCCTCATCCCTGCCAAATTATGCAGTAGCTCTGCCCTCAAACACAAGACAACAGCATTCTGTCACCCTTTACCCAATGTCTTCATACCTATACTCAATTTGAGAGCTTTGTTGAAAAAAATCTAGGGAGCAGCTGTTGAGCTTAGGGACCGGTTTGCAAATTCCTCATTTCATTCTGAAAATGAAAACAACTAACCAACCTACTTTGCTAGAAGTGGGATTGATTAGCTCAGACTAAAGCATAATGGACATGGTGTGATTTAAGAGGGACATGATCCCTCTCCTCTGGAAAATGTTTAGTGCTACAGACTAAGATATAAACATCCAGTACCTCAGCTCTCATTGGAGACACATGAGACAATAAGAAGTTGAGATTTTAACTGTCATAATCAAATACTTACACATGCCAGAGTGTTTAACTGGAGGACTCAGGAGCTACCATATCCAGTTTATCACATCTCACCCTGCGATCTAGACAAGCCACTGTGGTTGTATCATCACAGAGATATTGGTAGTGACAGGGCCATAGACTTTTTACAAAGAAGGCAAAATTTTCTATTTGTCCCTTCACCACAGTGGGGAGCATCAAAAATAAAGATATCAGAAATGGAAGAGTGAGAGTATGATGCACAGATGTGTCCACCTCCAATCAGCTAGGAGAAGTAACAGGCTCAGAAAAGAATAATTAGGAAAATAAGAACTTTAGAAATCACCTGAAGTACCTGATATGAATAAGAGATCTTCTCCTCCGATACCAAGAGCTGGACCTCCTCATACCACTTTCATGTCTAAGGCAACCTGGACCACGTCCAGCTTCAGTGGGATGCATGTTTCCTAGAACATGCATCCCTGTTCAGTGGGCCTCAAAGACTAGGTGGACATTTGTGGCAACCATCAGTGAGTAGACAATGCATTGTTAGGGGGGCAAGTAGTGAAGGGGACACTCTCTTCACAGGTTTCCACTGGTACACAGGAACATCTCCATGTGGCAAGCTCTCCTTGACCAGGAACAGATTTTACAGTTTCTAAAAGTCATGAACTATTTGTCCACTTTACATTATGACAACCAGCGGTCTCCATCCTTCTCATCAAAAACATGCCACATCTAGAGGCCAATGTCACATTGTCCAGGGCCTCCTAGCCCTGGTGTAAAATAAGCTAACTCTCTTCTCCTTTCTTATCTAAGTTTGGCCTCCTCTCAGATTTGTGGCTGTCCTGTAAATTCTGTTTAAATCATTGAGTTAATAAATGACTCAATAGAGCTCTCAGCAAGGACTAAAAGCGGTGCTGAGTGTAATCTTGATTAGATTAAATGTCCAACATTCAGCTAAGTCCTCTAAAATAGGAATTAAAATTAAGTTGAATTTTTTTTTAAAGAATTGAAATTTAGCCTTCAGATTCAAATGTTAGGTACTGGTGATAAAGACAAAGAGTAGATGCCCCCTTGCCATCCTCTATCTTCATCATTTTTCCATTATGTGCCCATTTCTCTTTCCTAGCACCTTCTGCTTGGATTTGGTACCAAGGAAAAGACCTAGGAACAAAAGCTAGGTGATTAGGAGTACATGCATGTTTCTGTTTCTCACATTTCTATGGCATAGCCCTCTCCCACCCTTCTCTGCTCCCACATCATGTGTGGGGGCATCCATGTGTGTACCCACATGCATACACACACACACACACACACACACACACACAATTAGCCAGTGAGCACAGAAGTGATATTCAAGTCCTTTATCCCTCAGTCAGGGGGAAATGGGGTTGTTAACACAAAATGCATTTTTCAAACCTACTCCTGTTCTATAGAAACAAATGCTCCTGCCAGAAAAACACCCTGTAATTCACTTGGCATTATTACCAGTGGATAAATGAGAGGTTGTGATTTCAGCTCTCCTTCTGATTGCCCTATGAAGTGGCATCCCCACTGATGTTCTGGCTACCCTGTTATTCTCAGCACATTCAAACCACCCTCCTTGCCCCTATTTTGAAAATGGCCATTGAGATACAAACAAAATGACTTTAAAACTTGACATTCCAAAATATGGTTGTTGTGCTTTGTGGAAATTAACTATCTCTTTGTGTAGGAAAAAACAAAACAAACAAATAAAAAAGCATGTGTAATTAAGATACCCATTTCCAGTTGGATCTGAAGGGTTTCCACAAAAAGAGAACCAGCCTCACTGTCTTTGCTCACTCACACTTCTCTTGGGAGCTCTCCCAAGAGCCCCCTTCAAGGTCACTGTGCCAAGGCACTCCTGTTCAGACACCCTTGAAGAGGAAGGAAATGAGCCACTGAAACCTGACTTCCTTTACCTTCTGCAAGAATCTTCTGACTGGCAGTAAAGTGCAGACTTTAGTGAAGCTCAGATCACTAAACTGGAGATATTAATTTGTCCAGAGCCAACAGACAGTTATGAAAGAAAAAACAAGGAGTTAATATCTAAAATATATACAGTACTTATACAATAGCAAGCAAATAATCCAATTATAAAATGGGCAAAGGACTTGAATAAACATTTCTACCATAAACATTTCTACCAAAGAAAGCATCCAAATTGGCAACAGGTCCATGAAAAGGTGTTCAATATCAATAATCATAGGGGAAATGCAAATCAAAACCACAATGAGATATCACCTCATACCTGTTAGGAAGGCTTTTATTGAAAAGACAAGCGGTAACAAGTATAGAGGAGGATGTGGAGAAAAAGGGAACTCTTATGTACTGTTGGTGGGAATGTAAATTATACAGCCATTATGAAAAAAAGATCTTCTGAAAACCTCAAAATAGAAGTACCATATGATCCAGCAATCCCACTTCTGAGGATATACCCAAAAGAAACAAAATCAGTTTCTCAAAGACATATCTACACCCCTATGTTCACTGCAGCATATTCACAATAACCAAGACTTAGAAACAACCTAAACGTCCATCAACAGATGAGTGGATAAAGAAAATCTGGTATAAACACACAGTGGAGTATTATTCAGCCTTATAAAAGAAGGAAACCCTACAATATGTAACAACATGGATCGACCTGGAGGGCATTATGCTAAGTGAAATAAGCCAGTCACAGGACAAATACTGCATGATTCTACTTACATGAAATATCTATAAACTCAAAGAAACAGAGTTAGAATGGTGGATACCAGGGACTTGGGGGTGGGGGCGGGTAGAGAAATGGGGACTTGCTGTTCAACAAGTATAAAGTTGTAGTCCATAGGGAATAAGATGAATGCAAGATGAATAAGTTCTAGAGATCTGCTGTATACCATAGTGCCTAGACTTAACAATACTGCATTTACACTTAAAAATTTATAAGAAGGTAGATTTTGTGTTGTCTTATCACACACACACACACACACACACACACACACACACGCAAATCCAGTATGTAATAATTTAAAAAGAAAAGACCCCACTATGATGGACCACATTTCTAGAAACTGGGTCATTTCTGTCCATGCCAGCCTGGCACAGCTTTGACTTTCTTTGGTACAAAGCAGCTAAGACAAGATAAGGAATCCAAAAATGTCTCCTAGGGGCAGACAACACAGCATTCCTAGAATCAGGATTAAGAACATGTAGGTTAAGGGGTGCCTGGGTGGCTCAGTCGGTTAAGCATCTGACTTCAGCTCAGGTCATGATCTCATGGTCCGTGAGTTTGAGCCCCATGTCGGGCTGTGTGCTGACAGCTCAGAGCCTGGAGCCTGTTTCGGATTCTGTGTCTCCCTCTCTCTCTGACCCTCCCCCATTCATGCTCTGTCTCCTTCTGTCTCAAAAATAAATAAACATAAAAAATTTTTTTTTAAAAGACCATGTAGGTTGAAAAGCAATGGCTCTGAAATTACTGCAGTTTTGCTTCAACTTCAACAAGGGTCCAATAGTTTTTCCTCCCAAAGTGATAGGTGTCCCAGGTTCCTAGCAAGCTGAGCTCTGGACCTAAGGAGACCTGCTAGTAGTTATGTATAAACCATTATAAACATGTGATGTACTCTGTGAACTGCCATTTCAAAATGTGAAAAGGTAAAACAATGAAACAAAGAAAAAAGAACCTTTTATTCCCAAACCAATACCTGATCGGCATGGGAATTTTATTTTCATTTTGGGTGTTTTTTTTCATTTTAAAATATTTTATTATGGAGAATTTCAAACATATAGGATAAGGTAATGAAGTTGCTTGTACCCAACACTGAGGTGAACAACTTATCAACTCCTGGCCAACCTTTTTGACCTATACACCTTCTCTAGTGATGGGTCTAAGCCAGCTCATACCTCCTCAAGAGTGGATTGTGAACATTTCTTCACACAACTTGATAGTTTGAAATCAGTCATGGTAACACAGGAGTTTTGACCTGCTCCATTTCTGATCTGGGCCAGTTCATCTCTCCTCTGGCAACTTGGTGGTCCCCTGCTCCCAGGAGGTCACCATATTGGTGCCAAACCTTGTGTGAACACATGGTCAACAGAAGACTGTTAAGAACTCCAGACCCAAAGACTCTGGCCCTACCCTTCACTCCATTCAGCCCACTTCCATTTGCAGGGAACATTTAAAGCTAGAAAAATGTGTTGGCTCAGGATTCTCCTTGCCTTCCACTCCTCTGGGCCACAACTATAGTGGTGAGCCTAAGACAGTAGTACAAGGGATGAGCCATCCAATCTGGGGTAGAAAAATGCCTGTCCCCCTCAGCCAAACTCCTGGGTTCAGTCTGGGATCTCCTGCAGAGGACAGAGAACTCAATTCCCATTGTCCCTCTTTCTACCAGCTGTTCACTGGATGGTAACAAAATAAATCACCAAATATCTTCTGATGTGTCTTCCAAAGAAGACACATATGAGACAAACAAATGACAAGTTACATTTTCCTCATGTTCTTACAGGAAGAGAAAGAGTCTAGAGCCTTTGTCTGTGTCCCAAACCTCCTTACTTCCCTACACTTTTCTTGGTTAATAAAATCTTGGCTAAGAAGAGTTTCACTGACTCAAGATATTTTTCAGATATCATATGAATTTCCAGAGAGAATTCACATACACAGCATGGGGGATTAAGCCCAGATTCCTCAGCACTGTCTCCTATACAACTGAGAAGCAGAGCCAAATGTAAAGAAAAAAGAGCTAAGGAGAAGAGAAAGAATGTAGAAAATGGGGCTGTCTTCTGCCAAGATAGGAAATTGTTCTAAGTTGCCCCTGGCTTAGGTTTAAACTGTACAGTTTGCTCTAAAATGTGCTCAAACCCCATCACCTTCATTCAAGCCCTCGCTAAAACTTTAAATGAGTTATTATACACATTAAATTGTCATTTAATCGTACCCAAGCACTGTCATAAAAGCAAATGAAGCAAGTCAAGCAGCAATGGAATAAAAAATACTACACTGGTTACATTCTGAAAGCACAAGCTGAAAAATGCTTACTGTCACCTCATACAAGGGGAGAGGGAAGCCTGCCACCATCATTAACAAATGGCTTAGTAGGCTCTGGCTCTTCGCTTTCCCACCTGCAGCTTGGGAGCTGACGATTGCCAACCAGCAGCAAGACTGGTTTTCACCTAATTCGCCATGTTTGCACCTACCTCGATGTGCACTTGTTTAGTCCAAAGGTCCAGCTCAGAAAGACACTGTCAGACACTAACTCCAGATGATGCTCTCACATGCTTTTTTTCAAAAAGGAAATGATGACAATTCCCTGCCTAAGAAATCCTTAGTAAAAAAACATCCACTGAGGGCTGTCTTGACAGTGAACTTAAAAGCTCCACACAACTTCTATAAACACGAAGACCCCTAGTCAAACCCCCACATCCACCCAGAGGAGTCTTGGCTTACCCAGCCCCATCAACCCTTGAACTTTTGTGATCTTGTTAAGGGCAAAGACAGGGGAGAACTGGCAAACCCAAAAAGACTAGCTGGATTTATTCTGATAAGAGCAGAGAAAAGAAGCCAGGGATCCTCGAGAAACTGCTAAAGTTGTGCGTGAGAGAGTTAGGGTGCTCAGGTGGGGACCACAAGGGCCTTTGAGACATTTTAAAAGAGGAAGATGGAAAAAGATGGTTTTAAGAAGTTATGCGACTCACTGTGAAGGTAAATCCTTTTGGCTTGGTTTTATGTTTGTTTTGAGTTTGCTTGTTTGCTATATTTTTGAGAGATTGCTTTTTTAAAGATTTAAATTGCTTTTCAAGTACTTTTGGAATTCCAGACATGAGTCCTTTTCTGAAAAAGACTATGTTGAAACTAGCCTATATAGTGACTTCATCTTACACGTTATGTTTAGATATTTATACCTATTTGGCATTTTTCTGAGAGTAATTTATTCCATTTATTTAGTATTTGTTGAGTGCAAAAATATTCAACCTGGCCTGCACAAAACTCAAAAAGATCACCTAAGGACCCTGTTTCCAAGAGCTTAACCTGGAGTAATTACCATTTAATGGCTATGATAATTATATTCAATTTAAAAGCACATACTTTCTGAAAAAGAAGCAGAAATCAGCTCTATCGAAGCTCAAAATAGGAAGAGAACACTTCCAGCAGGGGAGGAAGTCGTGGGAGAGGGAGAACCATCATAAACTACAGAATCTTTCATTGGGACGCAGCATCATAGATGGGCCTTAAATGGTGGGTAGGCTTTCAGCATGGAGAGATGGGAGGAACGGTTTTCTAGGTAAGGGAAGGGAATTCCAAACTGAGAGAAAAACCTCGGCAAGGAGTAGAAGAAAGAACATGAAGAGATGATTCAGGATTTAAATAATGAGTGATTCTGTGTGACTAAAGAAGAGATTCTATGAGGGCAACTAGTGGGAGATGAAGTTAGAAAGATAGGCTATGAGCAAACCATGGGTGAGCTGGGAATTCCATGCTAAAGACCTTGGATACCTTGGATTTGGTTCAACAATCAATTGTGAAGGATCCAGGTGGAGATCAACAATTTTGAACAGTGTGTTCCTGAAACAGGACAAGTTTCATGGCAGGCCCAGCCTGCCCCTCAGCAGTATTGCTCCCCATCCAGAATCACTCAGATCTTCCTTAATTTAGACTCCAAAAAGACAAGTTTTCAACCAGGTCTGCACTGAGGTTTTGGAGAAAGGACTGAATTGCTTCAGGCAATCAAGCAAGAAAACTCCAGGCTAAGTACAAGGCAGTCTTTCCTAACATGAGACTGGTCACTATTGCTTTTTTCTGCCCAACCAGATAAAATATGACTACACTAGAATATCATCTCCTGCTCTCACTCCCAGGATCAAGTAGAAGCCCAGTTGGTCTGAAGGTGAATGTGGCCACTGGCATAGGTACATTCCCATGTGCTGGTGGTTTAAGAGATGTTAAATGGTATCTGAAATGGAGCTCAAGGTGAAGGGTGGGTGACAGATGCCACAAATGCAAACAAATCACTGGGTGGCTCAGTCAGTTAAGTGTCTGACTCTTGATTTTGGCTCAGGTCATGATCTCACAGTCATGGGATTGAGCCCCACATCAGGCTCTGTGCTGGGTGTGGAGCCTGCTTAAGATTCTCATTCTCTCTCTCTCTCTCTCTCTCTCTCTCTCTCTCTGCCTTTCCCTGCTCACTTGTGCACTCTCTCTCTCTCAAAAAAATAAATATAATAATAATAATAATAATAATAATAATAATAAGGCACTTGAAGACAAATCAGGAATACTGGAGGTCCTAAAGCAGAGTGCTGGGACACATGGACCAAGAATCAGGGAGAACTGATGTTGGCATCACTAGAAAGGGTGTTTCATTTCCCAGAAGAAGGTTGTTAGAGCTTAGAGATGGCCACTGGTAGAATGCAAAACTGTCATACACAGTGCATCCCAGTCACTAAAAGTGCCATAGCTAAAATAGCATGCTTCCTGGTACAGGGACTATTATCTCCTTTGACTCACAATTATATCCTAGAATTATTCCCATGCATAGGAGTCACTCTAAATATTCATGGAATGAATGACTTGGTGAACTAGTGCAGCATGGTGAGCAGCCTTCTAGAATGCTGTAGAGAAGATTTCTGCATTGGCAAGAGGCTGGATTCAATTTCTAAGATCCCTCTCAGTACTAGGACTCCATAGTCCTCCTCTGAATGTTAAAATTTAGTCAGTATTCATTGAGCATCTATTATGTACACGACAATGCACTAAGCACACACAAAACAAAGATGAATGAAAGAGAGCCCTCATTTTCAAGGAGCTCATCGTCTAGCTGACATGACAGTCAGTGACTTAGCAATACCCTCTTCAAAGGGATCACAGAGTCTCAAGTCTTCTGATGTATCTATTTATGTTCTTCCAGAGATCTTTTAAGTGTTAATATGCATATTTACTAACAACTACCTTCCTAGACTACATAGTTCTGAATTTCATCCCCTACTGAAAAGGTGGGTGAGGATGTTAAAGCTCAGTTTCAAAATACTTCCAGAAGACAATGGATTGCCTGGAACAGTGGCATTTTAATCAAATGGCTTATCTTTCTTTGCCTCCTGTGTATTCTTTTATTGGAGTTCATGAAAGAATCATAGGATCCTAGGGCTGGAAGCGAACTTAGAGCTCATCTAGTACAATACCCCGAGAAAACTAAAGCCTGTGGAGTCAAATAGCCTCTAGTTAGTGATACAGCTGAGGCTGGAACTGTGTCTTTTGACTCACAGCTAACATTCTCTACACCACACCAAACTAACACACTTCTTAAGCATTAAGAAACTTATGATGTACAGCACGGATCTGTATTATGGCTTTAAGGCCTTATTTCCATAATCCAAAAAGATGTAATGAAATACTTGTCTTGCCTTAATTCCCCGAGGGAAATTTATAGAGGCTGCTCAGTGTAATGGAAAAAAATGTTGGAGTAGATCCATGAAACGAGGGTTCTAGGCTGAGCTCTACTAGTAATTTTATGGATACCTTCACACTTCAGCCCTTTAGGGCCTAGTTTTCTGGCTGAAAGTGAGGACACTGAACTAGAATCAGGTGTAACAAGCTCAAGTGCCTCAAACAATCACAAAGGTAATTTATATATGTATAGAGCAGGCTGAATACAAGACTACAAAGCAGAGATGGGAAGCTGAAGAGCTCATGTCCCTATTAAGGCACTCAAGCCCAAATTTAAAAAAAGTAAAATTGTGAACACCTCAGAAACAGGGCTGTGATTCGAATGTAGCCCCTAAGTCAAGCAACTTAACACCTGAGAACTAGATGTTTAGGTCCCTTTCTTCTATAATTTTTTGGGTATGAAAATAAAATAGTTATCAGAGGTCAATGTTTTGATCAGAATTTAACATGTTATGATTACCTCCAAGTAAATCATTTATTTTAGTGCTCCCATGATCCAGAAATATCTAATCATTTTCCTCTGGCCTGCTGTGCAGCTTTCAATAGTTTGTATAATTTCTCTGTGCCATAATTTGTTATTAACTAAATGAAAAATAACATTGCTGACCATACCTAAGGAGAATGGAATGAATTAATTAGTCAATGTTTTGGCACAAATAATAGGGATGTTCATTAATAAAATATATCTTGTGGGCATATGTTCTTCGTGATCATTTGCCTCAACAGTTCTTCTGTTGGCATCAACTTTTACTGACTGTTCCACATAATTAAAACCCCAAGAAATGGATTTTAAAACACGCGAAAGGGCGTGTAATATAGGACTGCCAACACTAATGAAATAATTTAAGTCGGAATTAGACAAAAGGACAAATTAAACTCAGCGAATTACTCAAGGACTAAGAAAGGCTGATTGTTCAAGTGTAATTAAAATATACAACTGGAATAGTAACTGCTAACAGAGCGATCTGATCAATGAACACAGTAGCTATAAAAATTTAATGCAATGTGAGTAGCCTACTTTTTAAAATGCAGATAATCAACCCAAAATGCAGCTGCCTATTATGAGGCCACCATGGAAAAACTAACAAGCTCATGAAAATTGTACTGATGACTCAGAAGAACAGGCTGCTATAAGATATTAAGAACATTGCTCTTGATATCAACATCACCATTTAATCATAAAGATTAATTTCTCTAAAAGGAGGGGTAGAGCTCTTAGAGCTGTAAGAGTATTTATTTCTTCTAGCCAATTCTTTACTTAATGCCTCAGCTGAGTAGTGATGTATGCCACATCTCCTCACCCATGCTGTCTATGTTACACCCCTCTCATTACTACCGAAGACCACATTTCCTATATAGTGTTTACATGCTCAGATCTAAGTCCTTGAATTTGCATAAAAACAAGATAAAATTGGACTCTTATAAAAGTTACAGACATATCTGAGGAACACCAAAAGGAAGCAGGTGACTAGAGGGGGTGGTGAAATTTTAGATCATTTTTTTCATTGTTACTGTTATTTTTATTATAAGAGTATATAATCAACATATGTAACTTGAATGCCCAGATCTCGCCAGGTTATGGGTATGAACAAGTTCACATTAATATTAATTGCACACATTTCATCAGCTCCAAAGCTCTACTTGTTAATATGGAAACACCAGGCTTTGGCAGAGCAGATCCTGCCTCCAGGATCTCCAAGAATCCTATTCTCTGGCTCTGTGAACTCTGGTAGATAACGAGATGTATCACTCAGATCTTCCTTTAGGAAAGCACTTGTCCCAGCAGTCAGCACCTTTGCAGTCTGCCTCAACTGCAAAAGGTACATCATCCAAGGGTATATCCTGCCCAGAGCAGCCCACACCCATTGGCTGATGGAGGAAAGATGGAAAGGCCTGACCATCTCAGCCCAGTAGAGACAACTCTAAGGGGTCACATGCAACCCAGTACTCTCAATGGAATTAACTAAGGCTGTCTGGCTGACATCACAGTTTAATTTCTATTTACCCAATCATACTTCTTGCCCCTTCCCTCTACAGATGCTGATTCCTAATAAATATCCTGCATACCAAACTCCATCTCAGCATCTGCTTCTAGAAAACCCAACCTATGATAAGAATTCATCCTGGCTGCCCCTAGCAGTTGGCTTGGCCCAGAGAGCCTCAAATACTTTAGCATGATCTTCTTCCTTTACCCCCTTGCTCCAGTACACATTTCTGCTGGTCACCCCAGAAACCAGTCCCTCAGTCCTCAAGGCCCTGTGAGTGCTCTATAGTCCCCTGTGATACAGAAAGGACCTCCCTTCCTCTGTGTATGCTCCACCAACATGTGTCTCTCAGTTCACACAGTTTTTTTTTTCTCCCCAAGACAGGAAGACACTGCCACGGTAGTCAGGAAGGATAAGTTACATTACCAGCCACCATCCTGTGCCTTGAATCTACTTTTCTCCAAGCCTCAGAAATTTGTGTTCCTAGTCGAGCAAGACTCAGGATATCTTTGTAGTAAACTCTTCTCAACATCTCCACAATACCCTTCTTGAGATGTAGCTTTAGTTTATGTACACATAAGCACATTTAACCTACCAAGTGGATCTGAACCCAATTGTAGTAAATGCTGAGGGGTTTGAAGCCTCCGCATCTTAAATGAGTATGATAAATACTGCTGTGGAGCACAAGAATTTTTCAGCTCTACACATATATGAATATTTATTTTAAAAACATCACAATTACCATTGGCACTGTTCTAAGGCTTTAATATATATTAACTCATGCAATCCAAAAACAACCCTACAAGGTAATTAGGCCAACCTTACACATAAGGACACTGAGGCACGTAGAGAATTGGTGACTTGAGGTTACACAAGTAAGTTCTGAGGATGCTCTGGCTCCAAAGCCCTATTCTTAATCACAATGCCACAGAGCCCCCCAGCCCAGGATGGATCCCCAATGTGATGTGACAGTGCTAATATTCCACTGAGATAGAAATGCAGATGCAAGAACAATCAAGTGAAAAATCTACATCCCTTGGTCTCCTTTTCTCCATCTCACTCAGACAAATGGCCAAGGCTAAAATCTTACTTCCCAAGTGGCTGAAAAGCTGTTGACATCAGAATAAATCTATACTGAGTGGAATCATCTGTAACATATTTCAGGCCATTCTCTTGATATCTGATTTCCCCTTAGCCTCTCTTCTCACACCAATGATCCAGCAGCCCTTGGGGGAGGCTTAAGTGTGTCAGGTGGGGGCAGCACTGGCCTGAACTGTACCTACTGCCTCAGGCCTTATATGTGATAAAGCAGCCATTGCTTGGTGTGACACAATTCTGAGAGGTTGTGTAAAGCAAGAGCAAGCTTGGCTAGTTAACACAATTCATAAGCAGACAATGAGTCCTCCAGAGCTGGAGGAACACCTGCCCAGCCAACATATTGACACTGTTCCAAATGGTTTCCTTCTGTCCTGGTCTCTGCTGCCCTTGCTGTATATCTCAGGAGTTCACACTCTTAACTTGAACTTCTACTACTACAATAATGCGAAGACCTACTGTTCAATTCAGTTACTGTTTTTTTTAACTGACTAATGGCAAATCACTATGCAACAGATAAAAGGCACCAACATTAATATTTATTGAGCTTGTATTATACACAAGGTCCTGATAGAAAATTTCAAACATCTTATTTCAGTTACCCTTACCACAACACTATGCAGTATTACCACTGTTTTAAGATGAGGAAATGAGAAGGAAGGAAAGTGATTTGATCAAGATCTCACAGCTAAAAGTAGCAAAGCTAATTTAAATCCAGGCCTGTCTGACTGCAGGCCTCTGCTCTCTCCCAACACATTATAGTGATTTGCTAAAAAGAACTTACAGTAAAATGAGTGAGACCAGTGTTTAAAGAGCTAACTACTAATCAAAATCCCAGCAAATTATTTTATGGGTATAAAGAAACCAATTCTAAAGTTAATATGGAAAGGCAAAAGACCCAGAATAACCAACACAACATTGAAAGTGAAAAACAAAGTTGGAGAATTGACACTACTCACCTTCAAAACTAACTATAAAACTACAATAATCAAGACAGAGTGATATTGGCAAAGGAACAGACAAATAGATCAATACATCAAAATAGAGCCCAGAATAGAAATCCTAACTGATCTTTGTCAAGAGAGTAAAGACAATGCAATGGAGCAAAGATAGTATCTTCAACAAATGGTGCTAGAACAGACATCCACAAACACACACACACAAAAAAATTAATCTAGACACAAACCTTACGTCCCTCACAAAAATTAATTCAAAATTGACCAGAGACCTAAATGTAAAACACAAAACTATAAAACTCCTAGAAGATAACATAGGAAACAGTTGACCTTGCAAAAGGAGAGATCTTTTTAGGTACAACACCAAAGGCCCAATCCATGAAAGAAATAACTGATAAGTTAGACTTCATTAAAATTAAAAAGGTCCACGTCACAAAAGACAAAATCAAGAGAATAAGACCAAGAAAAGCCCTGGGGGGAAGAGTATGCATAGAGGCCCTAAAAGTGAATGAGCATGGTGTTCCTAAAGGTCAATCAGAAGAGCAGCAGCTGGAGTACATTGAATGAGAGAGAGAGAGCAATGCAAAAGGAGTCAGAGAAATTGTCATGATCAATTCATGTCTAATAGAACATAATAGTGTCCAGGTACATTAAGTAAAGGAAGAACTTTTGTGTCATGTTTAGGACAAGATTTCTATATTTTTTCCACCTAAGTTTGTTCATCTTTCCATTCAACTTAGGTAATAAACATGAATGATTTAAAAAGAGAGAAGATAAGCCACAGACTTAAGAGAAAATGTCTGCAACAGACACATCTAATAAAGGACTGTTATCCAAAAATATACAGAAAACTTTTAAAGCTCAACAATAAGAAAACAAGCAGCCCAATTAAAAACTAGGCCAAAGACATTAGCAGAAACTTCACCAAAAAGGATTTACAGATGGCAAAAAAAACACACGAAAAGATGCTCCACATCATTTCTCATCAGGAAAATGTAAACTTAAATAATGAGATACCACAACACACCTATTAGAATGGCCAAAATCCAGAACACTGATGCCACCAAACTGGTGAACAGGTGGAGCCACAGGAACTCTCATTCATAGCTGATGGGAATGCAAAATGTTATAACCACTTTGAAAGACCATTTGGCAGTTTCCTACAAAATCAGATATACTCTTGCCATATGACTCAGCAATTGTGCTTCTTGATATTTATTCAAAGGAGTTCAAAGTTTATGTCCACATAAAAACCTGAATACAGATATTCATGGCAGCTTTACTGATAATTGCCAAAACCTAGAAGCAACCAAGAATGTCCTTCAGTAGGTGAATGGAAAAAGAAACTGTGCTATATGTGAACAATGGAATATTATTCAACTCTAACAAGAAATGATTATCAAGCCATGAAAAGACATGAAGGAACCTTAACTGCATGTTATTAAGTGAAAGAAGCCAATATGAAAATGCTATGAAAATTCTGGAAAAGCTAACACTATGGTGATAATGAAAAAATTTAGTGGTTGCCAGGGGTGGGATGCAGGGTAGGGATGAAGACTTTTAGGGCAGTGAAATACTCTGTATGATATTATAATCATGGATGCATGTCATTATATACATTTGTCCAAACCTATAGAATGTACAACACCAAGAGTGAACCCTAAAGTAAAACTATGGACTTTGGGTTATTTTAATGTATAAAAGTAAGTTCATCCTTCGTTGAAAAACCTTTACATCTAGTGAGTGATGCTGATAAAGGGGGAGCTATGCATCTGTGGGGGCAGAGGATATATCGGAAACCTCTGTACCTTCCTCTCAATTTTGTTGTAAACCTAAAACCGCTCTTAAAAAATGAAATCTTGGGGCACTTGAATAGTTCAGTAGGTTGAACGTCCAACTCTTGATTTTGGCTCAGGTCATGATCCCAGGGTCAGGGGATCAAGCCCCATGTCAGGCTCCACGCTTGAGTATGGAATCTGCTTAAGATTCTCTCTCTCTCTCCCTCTGCCCCTCTCCCCTACTCATTCTCCCTCTCCAATAATTTTAAATTTTTTTTTAATTTTAAAAATGAAGTCTTAAAAATAATCACCAGAACACAAGGTAGAATTAAATAGGGGAAATTATAAATATTGAAAATGGAAGGCAGAGGAAGGAACAAGTCATTGCAACTAGGAGTATAGGACAAGGAAGTTTCTTTTGAGCTAGATATTGAAAACTAAGTAAAATTTTTGATAGTCTAAAGAAGTTGTGTGAGCATAACGATAGAGTCATAGCAGGGCGTGTGGCATAGACTACCAGCTGTTCATAAACATTCATTTCTTCTTCCTCCTGGACTTGCCCAGATTATATTTCCCAAGACTCTTGTGTGGTTCAGGGTGGCCACATTTAGAGTAAAACTTCTAACTAATGGAATATGAACAGAAGTGATGACTGACAGGCTTCACCCACAGAAACCTCTCACATGAGCTTCTCTATCCCTTTTACCCACCTAGATGGCTGGAACACAGATGAACAGGGCAACTCTGGAAGCACTGTGATAAACATGGCACATCCTTCAGCAGTTCAATTCTATGTATCGCCTCATAGATGAGAACCCTCATGCCCACCAGGAGCACCCACCTTGGACTGTTCAGTGAGAAATATATGAACTTCTTCTGTGTTTGAATCCATTATGCATTTAGGGTCTACTTGTTACAGGAGCTAATGTTACCCTAACTAATGCAGGTGGTATATTCAGGCAAACATGAATAGGGAGGCATGCAGGGAATACAGTGGGAGTTAACTGGAAACTTAACTGGTGGCTAGATTGAGGTGTTTCACATTAAAGAACTGAAGTTTCTTCTATTAGCAGAAAGTCAAAATAAATCCACACTCTGATGAAATTAAACTGTATGCAAGTAAATATTTTGAAGACCATCTTTATTTATGAGCATTTGACATTTAAAACTATACTTTCAGCATTAACATGAGTACCTTCTTACACTGTCACTCTTCTATTTTGCAAAGAAGTAAGCCTCTAGAAATGACTCTCATACTTCAAGTTTTACACTTGCCATCCCATTAATGAGTACTCACTGACTTGTTACAAGCTTTAGTTTCAGTTCCACCAATACATGCTATAATCAGCACCTGACAATGGAAGAGGACATCCAAGTTAGAAATACATGAATGCTCCTACTTTAAGGACAATTGAAGAACAAACAGAGAAACAAAGATTGCAGCAGGCATTATGCTGTCAGAGAAAACAAAATGTTATAAAAGATACTTCTATGTGCTTTCAGGCATACTTTTCCCAAGGCCAGAAATGTGGCACATAGCCCAAGAAAGACTGGAAATAAGAAGTATATAAAAACAATACTTCAAGAAGGAACAACAGAAAAATTAATTTGAAGCAGAAAGCAAGCACGTTAGTGCAATGTTACTTTTCTGAATGAACAGTTTCTCTCTGAATGCAACCTGCAAGATGAAATGTTGGACATGGCTGGAATATTGTGATAGGGTGAGAGAAGGCAGTAGAAAAATTGTTTCTCAACTCAAAGATGCATAAAGTATATTTTGAGCACACAAATTTTGGTAGACTCCAAGAGAAGTTAGTCTGAATAGGGAAGTGGAAAACAGGAAGAGAAGTTAGAGTGGCAAACTTTGTGAAGGCAGGTAAGGTGATTTAAAGATAGAGTGATCTAACAGAATGAATCAAGAGCTCAGTCATGGGACCACATCTAACTCCAGGGAAAGTGTGCTTTGGAAGAAGAGAATATGGATTTTCATGAACAAGTGTCATTCTCTGTCACTATGTTCTTCTATGATTCTATCACTCTGCTAATGCACTTGTCTCAGGTTGAAATTGTCTATCTCTTTTTCTGTTTTACAGTGCAGACAGACTGGCACTGATCAACATACAGCTATTGAGTAACTAGGTGCAGCTAGCATTGCTAAACTTTCTGAATTGCAAAGAATATAAGAGACTTGATCCCAGTTATTTGATTATAAACAAAGGAAATGAGATACAGGAAAGCCAAAGTTATAATTTACATTTTATCAGCCTTGTTGCACTGGCTGTAACAAAGGACAAAAATACAAGGGCTTAAACAAGATAGCACTTTATTTCTATCACATAATAGTATGGATCAGAGTTGGTGTGATGGCTCTCCAGCATGAAGGGAAGAATGACCAGGAGGACAAACTTCTTTCCTTTTTTAAGGTATGATCCAATTTACACGTATTACTTCCTCTCCCATCCAAGTGGCCAAACCAAGTCACATAACCAAACCTAGCAGCAAAGAAAGTTGGGAATCGTGGTCTTTTGTTGAGCAGCCATGTGGAGAAGCAGAAACTTCTATTATGATGAAAAAGAAGAGGAAGATGAAATAGATAGTGCAAGTCACACTTGTTAACTTCAAAAAAAGCCAAAATAGACCCATTTATAAAATTAAATGCCCAATACTAATAATTTAGCAGCCTGGTAGAAAGTCATGGTATATTTGTAATGATGTGACACTTTCATGAAGAGTAAGAGTCTCAAATTCAGCTCCATTGGAAACGGACTCTAGAAATATTGTCAAGGACGTGAAGTATACTATCTAGAGCAATTTTTCCAAACACCACTGAATGTCACAGGATCACCTGTGACTGATGTCATTGAATATCAGGATCACCTGTGAAAATTATTTTAAAATATCAATGCCTAAGTCCCACACATTCTAAATCTAGGTAGGGGGCTGGACATCTAAACTTTTAAGTCCCCAGGAGTGAACAGGATGTTGGGGCTAAAACCAATGAGAAAGAGAAAATCAAAGATAAATGTTCAAACTCACCTAAAAGGTTAAACTGAAAAGATTCCTTTTAAATAAACAAATACTGTTGGACTTTCTTGAGCAACCTCAATCAAAAGGATTTTAGATTATAAAAGACTGATTATGAAAGAACAGGACTGAGTTATCTCCTGGCTCTGCCACTATTAGACTTTGGGCTGGTTCCTAAAGCGTTCTGAGCTTGATGTCTCTCGTCCATAAATTGAAGGGTTTAACCATAATGATTGCTTGCAGCATTCTGTGATCCTGCATGTTTTCACCTTTTGCTAGGCAGTTCTCTTCATTAAGAGTAAAGGAAAAATAATTAACATTTAACAAATATTTATAGAGGTCTTACTTTGTGCTAGCTAGCCTCTGCTAAGAATACAAAGAAAACAAAGATTAATGCAGGCCGGACTTCTTCCTTTTTCCTTTTCTTTTTTTAATCTTTATTTATTTTTGAGAGAGAGACACAGTGTGAGCAGGGGAGGAGCAGAGAGAGAGGGAGACACAGAATCTGAAGCAGGCTCCAGGCTCTGAGCTGTCAGCACAGAGCCCAACGAGGGGCTCGAACTCACAAACCGTGAGATCATGACACAAGTCGAAGTCGGACGCTCAATCAACTGAGCCACCCAGACGCCCCAACCTTCTTCCTTTTTCATGGAGCTTGCAAGCTATCAACTGCAAAACAGTGTACTGTGTCCCATATAATGTTGATCAGAAGCCTATTGGTGGTCACCTTTGAGTGGCAGGAATATACAGAGGTCTTCTTTCCCTCTCTCTGTCTCTGTCTCTCTCTCTCTCTCTCTCTCTGTCTCTCTCTCTCTCTCTCTCTCTCTCTCTCTCCCTCTCTCTCCCCACCACCTCCTTCCCATTTTCCCCTTTCTCCTTTGGAATTTCTGTTTAAATTCAAATTTTTCTAAGTGTGTATATTCTCATAATGGAGGAACAAAGTAAATCCTATAAAAGGCCTTATTTTTTAAAACTTATTTTAAATATGTATTTTCAAATTCCTGTCCTCTTCTGTAAGAGAGATAGTGAAAGTAAGCAAAATGTAGACAAAGAGGTATCTGATAAGGTAGAGCTCACCCCAAGCAGATAGAACCTATGCAAAAGCTGAGTCCCTCTTCTATTTCCATAGCTTTTAGGAAAGGAAATGAGGGCCCAGCAGAAATTTCACAGTGTGTGCATATGTCTGTGTGAGTGTGCCTGTGTATGTGTATGTGCGTACACACATGCCTGTACTGCTTAATAGAGCAAAGGGGCAACAAAAGAGGAATACAAATAAAAGACAGTGATGAAGGAACAATGAAAGAAAGAAAAATAGCACCATTCCAAAACAATTAGTTCCTTTTTCTGTAAGCCAAACATCCTTGGTAAGTGAGGTTTCACAGGCAAGTTCTACAATATTTTCTCAGCTTTCTCTGGTGACCTTCACCTTGCCATGGCTATTAAATGCTGAGAGGCTAACTACTGTTTGTTTCTTGGATACAAAAAACATTCACTTCTCTCTGAGTGATTCTGTGCCTCTCTGAAGGCCAGCAACCACCCCCGCCCAGTAGGCTTGCAACCTCTCTGCTAGGGGAGAAGCACCATAATGGGGTCTATTCAAAAGACCAGACAATCCAAATGCTTTGGAACATGCAGTGTGATTATTATTATTTTCCCAGTTGCTACCCTTTCCTTCCTTATGTTCTGCTTAGGTTAAAGAATTTTGCATTTCCTAGCACACATTAATATTGTTCTGGAGGAGGAAAGAGAAACCTAGCCAGGAACAGGGGCAAGCTGAAACTAAATTCACAGTGTGTCTTAAATGATACCACATGAACTTTTCTGTATTTCATTTCTAAAAAAGGCTCCCTGTAGACTCTACTATTAACATTTACCTTGGAAACAGCTAACACTTAATATATTTTATTGAAATTTATTTATTAATAAGTTGTAGAGTTAATCATGGAACTTACTGTTGAAGGATTGCTCTTTAATCAATATCCAGTAGAACTCCATTTTTCATTACCCAGTAAGCCTTTCTAACAGTATTCTCCCTGGTGACCCTATCAATCAAACAAAGGGGGGAAAATATTTATGTCTATTCATTACTATGCCTAATGGTAGCCTATAGCATTTTTAATAGCAACTGTTAAAGTATGTCAAACATCTGTATACAAAAAAGTGATATCCCTGTATGTCAAATAAGAAGGAATAGTATTAAATGTCTGACATTACGTGTTCAAAGTAGAAGCGTTTTGAACCTTTTACAAGAAAAGAAAATAACAACATGATGTGTATACAAGAAAGCATTAATGATGTTTAGGGTCAATCAAAAGCAGTGGTTCTAAACTGAGGACAATTTTGCCCTAGGTGACATTTGGCAATGTCTGGAAACAGTTTTCATTGTTACACCTGGGGGGTTGGCGCTACTAACATCTGGTGGATAGAGGCCAGGGATGCTGTTGAACATCCTACAATATATAGGACAGGCCCCCACAACAAAGAATTATCTGCCCCATCTGTCTGTAGTGCCAGGGTTTAGACACATCTTTAAGGTACCTTCCCCAAGCACTTAAAGCAGTAGAAAAAAATGGGGACTTTTTCAAAACTTCAGTTTTGCTTATGAACCTTGGTGCCACATGCACACATCAGACCCCGGAGTTTTACTCATTCTGCACTATACATTCTCTGGCTAGCACAACCCAGCTAACAAGTGTCAGAAAGCTCCTTTCTACTTCCAATGGTGTTTTATTGCTCCACAACAAGGCTTCTCATTGCTGGGAGTGGGGAGGCACACGCCAGAGATATCTGCTGAGTTTTTCAAAACATCCTTTCCCACTAGTTTTGATGTATCTCTCAGTTGTCTGGGGGCAGGGGATGCGTGGTCACCAACAGACATTCCTAGTGCCATGCAAAGTAAATACAAAATAGGATTTGTAGGAATAACATTGGTAAGTAAAGAACAGTATGCATAAGATCACCAAGCTCTCATCCTACTGAGTTGACTGGACCAGATGCACACAGCAAGCAAATCAGTACAGAGGAATCCACATATCTCTACTGAGGCAACTTGTATAGATCACAGGGGCTTCCTCTTCAGAAAGTGATGGGGACACTCCAGAACTCAGCCCTGTTCTTCTGCTGAGTGTCTCAGACCTACAGAGCCAGATCTCTACTAAGCTAAGAAGAAAGAAAATGAGCCTTCAGAGACATTCAGAAAGAGGATAGAATGGAATAGAGTAGGCAGGAGAGATCACAATGCATTGTACATACTAAAAGCACAAATTAGTTCCTGCAATTTTTATTTTGATTGTGTGTTTGCATATGTGTACCAGGTAGTGAGGTAAAATATACTTCTCACTGAAGGTCATGGTCAAAGAGTTTGAAAGTCATGAACCTAGGGGCACCTGGGTGGCTCAGTCGGTTGAGTATCTGACTCTTGATTTCAGCTCAAGTCATGATCCCAGGGTCATGGGATGGAGCCCAATGTTGGGCTCTTTACTGAGCATGGAGCCTGCTTAAGATTCTCTCTCTCTCTCTCTCTCTCTCTCTCTCTCTCTCTCTCTTCCTCAGCCCTTCTCCCCTGCTTGCCTGTTCACTCACTCTCGCTCTCTCTCTAAAATAAAATGAAAAAAAGGAAGTCATGAAGCGAACTCAGTCCCTTTTTCAATCTATCTGTCTGTCCCTCCCTCCTTCCTTCCCCCTTCTCCCTACCACATACCCATATCCATTTATACAGGAAAATCAAAACAGATTTATCTATTAAAATATGTATAATTAATACACAATATATATAAGTTCACAGGACAAACCAAGCTCAGCACAAACCAAGCTTAGTAAACTCCCCTGAAGCCAGGCCATTAAGCAAAGCTGCTGAAGCTGTCAGTCATCACTATGGGTCTCACACTAAAGAGGATGATGAGCACTGATTAGGCCACAGGCTTCCTAGCACCTATCCAATTGACCTTCACCAGAGAACCTCCAGGCTTCTCTTCTTCCTAGCCACCTCCTGCCAAGACTGTAGGACCAGCCACCTACTAGTCCATAAACAGTGTTAACTGGGCACCACCCAGGGGCTAACCATCGTGCAATATATAGTTTATACATTTATCTTACTTAGTCCTAACAATCACCCTAGAATATCATTTCCACTGAACAGATGATGAAACTGAGGCTCAGGAAGATAATAGCATACCCAAAATCTTATGTCTGGGAAGGAAGTATTGGATCCAGTAGGAAAAGCCAAGGTTCCAGGCTCCAAAGCCCAAGATCTTTCCACCATACCAGTCTCTTAGTTCAAGAACAGACTGAGTTTGAGATGTTTGTGCAGAAGATTATTGGTGGGGAGACTCAATACCGCATGCAGGAGAGAAATATAATTAGGATGTTGACCCCAAGATCCCATATAGGGCTCTGGAGCTGAGACAGCCTTTCAGAGATGTCCAGTCTTAAGGCAAGGGACCTGGGCCTCCATATCCCACTCTCTTATTGATAAGTCTAGATTCTGGCTTCCCAGAGAGGAGAGTATGACCTTAGGTGAAGTGGTCCTCTTCTGAGGACAGCAATGGCAAAGAAGGACTCAGCCAAGAATCAGCTACCAATACTCCCAGAAACTGAGGGAATGAGTGCTTTAGACCCACAAAAAGAACCAGGCAGGGTTCTACAGCATCCACCACATCAAAGAACACAAGTCTCCCCATGTTTGCTATCCTCAGCTGTACTGACAAAGTTGAATCCTCTGTCCTTAGAAAAAACTATTGCCTATTTCAACTCCACCATTTACTATGTGATTCTGAATCAGTAACTTATCTCTTGGTACTTTTGTTTCCTCACCTGAAAAATGAAAATACTAATCACAATATGGGATTTTTCAGAATATAGCTCCTGGCACCTAAGCACTGGGAAAACGTTTCCTGTTGTTAAAGTTTTTGTTACTTTGCTTTGCTCCCTCCTTGCCAGCCTCTTCCATGTATAAAAAGTACTTTAAGTTAGGTAACAACAGACATTGGTTATGGAAATGCCCAAATTTCAGTTCAGGACTTTGGCCCAATGTTTATTTTAGTCCTACAACTGCTGCTGCCCCCTCATTTTACTCATTACCACTGACACTATGATTCCTTAAAGGAAGTTTCAGGAGATGTCTTTATGAATACCTGAAGTACTCCTGGGCTCACTCCAGGATAGTAGTTTAAATAATTCATGAGAGTTGTGCCTGCAATTGACAAAGACAAGGCAAACTGCACAAGAGCAGCTTATTCCTTACATGCCTTTCCACGGTCTTTGATAACACAGGAAGCCAGCATGGAATTTCAGTATTGCTTTAAAAAAAAAAAAAAAGTGCTCCAAAGAAGACAAGACAATATTTAAAGAACAGTTAATCCCAAAAGCAATGTGAAGGTGACAGTCACCAGGTGATAAAAGTAAAAGAGGTACTACATTCTTTAGCCTGGTTTGGAAATGGTCCCTTCAAGAACCAGACCATTTTCATTTTCAAGAGGAAACACTAAGTAGAGTGTAGTTTTTCTCCAAACAGAAGCCTTGAAGATTTTTTTTAATGCTCTGCCAAAATGAATGTTGGATGATGCTTGTTGCTGTTGAATAATTAAGACGTTAGCTATTTCTCTAATGCTGTTAGAAAGCACTGCTTTACACAGACAGAGATTGTATAACTCCAATGGGTCAGTGCAAAAGACAAGATATTGTTAGAATGACAGTTGTATCCTTAAAATGCATTCTATTGACATAAAGATAAAAAGGAGTTTGTCTCAGAAGGCCAGCATGCTGATAAGCCAGAATACCCAATCACATAACCTATCTGGGCTTTCATAATTTTGTTTTGGATAAAGCCATGAGCCCACTGCCTACTCTTTCAACAAAACTGCCCTATATCCAACTGAACAGAACTATTCAATTTTACCCCCAAAGCCCATGTTTTCCCATCTCCAAGCCTAAGCTTGTGCATCTTCCCTGTAACCAGAGCCCCCTTCCCTCCACTTTCATCAAACTCCTCTCCATCTTTAAGGTCTATTGCAATGTCATCTTTTAATGAAAGCTGTTCTGGGCCCACCTCTCCAAACTAGACACAATAATTCCATGTAAACTTTAATAACACCTTGTATGAATCTCCCTTGTGGCAATAATAATTCTTGCCTGTTTTGCTTGGGCTTATTTATTAATTTATAACATTTATTTTTCCTCTATCTTGTCAGCATTTTAAGGCAGTGACTATGTCTTAATCCTTTTTGCACCCTCTTCAATACCTGACACTATGCCCTGAACTTGAAAATGTTCAATAAATGTGGCTGGATTTATCAATAACACTTTCTTTTGGCAGTCTGGGACCCACTATTCATCCTTTTATCATCACTGTACTTCCTCTTTCATCCCTGCTCATAGGTGTCAGCACAAAGTGACCTCAGCTATCCCTTGAAAATATCAGAAGATCAAAGGTTAAAAAGCTGACACTGTTTATGAAGGGTTGCTACCCCTCTGACTACCTAGGAGTTATGGGATTCTAAAGCTCAAATGCTCTTTATATAATATCTGAATTGGTGAACTGCCCAACGTCACATATGGAGCAGACCTACGACTAAAATCTAATGTAATGATGAGATCTTTTGTTGTTCAATACTGTTGTCATAGATAGGGTTAGAGTTTTTCTCTTTTGTGATCTTGAGCTCGTTATTTTCAGGAATGTAATTTTTTTACGTATAAGCCTAAGAATATTAATTTGCCAAAACAATAAGAATTATAAGAAACCTTGGACTTACTTATAAATTTACATGTACAGCCAGGAGGCTCCACCCTAATCCAAAGTTTCAATGAAGAGTGTATCAGATTTAAATACAAACAAACATATACTTGCCTATGACAAAAACACTACAGGTTGTTTGTACTATGAAGAACATCCAAAAAAAAAATGAAGTTCAAGTAGAAACGTTTTTCTGATTTTATTCTCAGTAGAACTCAACCACAAACCAAAGTCATAGATGAATAATGCTTCAAATGAAGTGAAAATAATGAATCAATACATGACTGGCAAATTCTGGGGAATGGATCAGAGTTCTGAAAAATCATCACAAAAGATTTTCTTCCAGGGAGCTTTTGCAGCATCCAAATGCATTTATTACTGGCTCACTGCAATTTCTATGGAGCAGAAACTAAGCAAGACTTCTTGCTCACTTCCATTTTTCATAGAGTTGGCTATAACCTCATATTCCCTTGTTTAAACACAACCTACAACCTGTCTTCCACAGGCACCCTGTGATTTGTTGACCTTATAGCTTCCTTATGCCCCAAAGTTAAGATGACCTTATACTCCAAGACCATGTTTGGAAAGCTACCTAGTGTCAGTTTCTTTATGATGCCTGTGTGTGTCATTCTCCTCAAGGTGATTATCACATGAGTGAGCATAACACAATTCTATACAACACTTCTTCCATGTTGTGAGGTTCAATACTAAGTGCCTGGTGACTGTATCTAATTATAATAGAGGCCACTGGAACTATTTAACACAAACTCCCACAGGACTACATAGTCAAAGAGAAGCAAATGCTTGTGCGATTATGTGGTAAATTCAGAGATCAGCACACACAAGATCAAGGAAATTTCAATAAAGGCAGATTTATCTTTTCAGATCTCTGTAGGTAATGAGAGGTCATATCTAAGATTTGCTGCATAGGAAAAGCACCTTCAGTCAACCTATCTGTCAGCCTGGACAGGTCTTTAGGGGAAAGTCTATGCAGGGTAGAATGCCAAAAGGTTATACAAAGTATATGAATGAATGTGGACTATAAGGAAAATCCTTTTAGTTTTGGAATTGATGAAATTTGAGCATGAAATAACTGACTTCTAACAGCATGATAAGATGTAAATTCTGGTTGAAATAGGTACTGCCCTTTCAAAATGGTCATCTTGGGAGATTTTTCATACTCTACCTATGCTACTTTTGTTCAAAATATGTCATCTTTTAAAATTAGTTTCAGGGCACATTCTGTCAAAATCTTCATCTGGGCTTTTCAGCTAGGCTTGATTTTTGGAAAACAACCAGCTACAGGCAGACTCTGAGGTGCCCCCATGCTTCCTGGTGCCCCTGGATGCAGGTGCCCCTGCTTCCTGGTGTTCATGCTTTTGTGTGATCCCCTCCCCTCAAGTGTGAGTGGGGTCCATAACTTGCTTCCAGCCAAGAGAAGATGGCAAAGATGACAGAATATATATAATTACATGTATTTAATTACATGAATATAATTACATTATCTAAGACTGTAACCCATCTTGCTAGTAGACTCTCTCTCCCTTGCTGGCTTTGAGGAAGCAAGTAGTCATGCTGGGAAGGTCCACAGAGCAAGGAGGTGGGTAGCCCAGACAGCAAGAAATTGAAGCCCTTAGCCAACAGCCCAGAAAGAATAGAATGTTGCCAACAAGCACGTGAGCTTGGAAGAAAACCGTTCTTTGGCCAGGCATTCAGATGAGACCCATCTCTGGCTAATACTCTGCAGCTTTACAAAGGACCCAGCCATGCCCAGACTCCTGAGCCAGAGAAACTGAGATAATAAATGAGTTTGTTTTAAGCCACAAAGCTCGTGATGTTATTACACAGTAATAGATAATTAATGTGAAAGCTGATCATTCTGAGCCAAGATTAATCAATATAACATGCAATTTTTTTTACCCAAGATATCATTCTTAAATTTTGTCCTCTTAATTATCTTTTCCTTACCTTACTTTTCTACCTATGCACTCCTAAGAAAATCAAGAATTCTCTTGAAAGGGAACCACTTTTGATTCACCTAATACTTTACAGGCATTTATAGGACATTTACTATGTGTCAGGCACTGTGCTAAGCACTTTACATATTTTATTAATCTACACAACCCTATAAGGTAGCAATTCTTACATTCCCATTCTAAAAGTGAGGAAATGAAGTAAAATACATTTCCCAAAGTCAAAAAGCTAGTAAACAGCAGTACCGAGAATCTAACTCAAGAAGTCAACTTCCAGAGTTTACACACTTAACATCCATCTCTCCCATTAAGGATGTACACAAGCATTAGCTGATTTAATCCAAACAAAGTCCCTATAAAAAAGCTATTCTAATGACCAAATTTGCAGATGAAGAAATTGGGGCTTTGAGAGTTTAAGGAATTAAGTCCCTTAATTTGTTAATAGTCGAGTGTAGAATAAAAGAACCAAAGTTCTTTTTTTCTTTTTTGCTGCCCTAATCCAGTGCTCTTTCTACTGCAAGAATACCAGTCAGTTGTTGCTCTGAAGCCCTGAGGCTAATTGTTTCATGGGCATAGCAATATCCAAGAGAGAAGCTCTGAAACAGTTTTGAATGAAGAAACCATCATCCAGACACTCAATGTAAACACACTCTTGGGTTCCATTTTGAAAGTTAACACTCATCTCCAACAGTATTTCTATGATCATAAAATTATAATTGCCACACCTCATAAGGCAACACAAACTTTAAAGTCACACCTCATAAGCAAGCACAAAAGTTATTGAATATAAGGTATATAACTCTGGGAAACTCCATCTCTTAAACTACAAAATGAGAAGGGTTGGAGAAGATCAATATTTCTCAAAGTATGTTCCAGAGGACACTAACCCTACAAGATGTTAAAACACGTTCAGGGGAGAAAAAAAGAAGCACTGGGGTGGGGTTGTATGGTCAAATTAGTTTATGCGATTTGCAGCCCTCTGCGAGGCTCATGTCCACATTAGCACTTAGAGGCTCTGAGAAGTTCTGCACTAAAGAAATCTATGAACTCTGCTGAACCCAGTGGCTTCAAAACTTTTTAACCACATGACCTTTTTTTCTGGGAACACGTTTATTAGTGTCTGCTAGGACTCTAATTTCTACTTGGGAAATTCCATGAACTTACCTCAAGGTTAATTTTCATTTCACAGAAGGTTAAAAATTAAGTTTGACCTATAAAGTGAGTTAGAGGTAGTTTGTTTAAATTATATAAAACTTAGGAGGCAATTGCAAATGTCCCCAAGAGCATACATTTTCTCCAGACTTCCAATCCATCAATTTTAGCTGCCCATTATCTACTCTTTCTTTTCAAGGTACTTTGAGTTAATGATTTTGATGAATCTCAGAATGAAAAATAACATTTACAGATAATCAACCCATTTCCAGAGCAAAAATTTTTGGTGTAACCATTTGTTCTACCAACTTGCTTCATGTAATCACACATTCACCACAAAGAAAGGGAAAAAAGGACAAATATATTACATTTCTATTACCCAAGGAGTCTGTGAAGTTTTCCTCATGCTGGTTCCTTATTTCAGCTAAAATAACCATGTTCAAAGGGTATATTAATCCTACTGACCTTTGCTAAGCTATTTAGAGGAATCTCACCTTCCTTTTTTTCTTCATATTAAAGTTTTTGGTAGAGTTTCCTCACCCAAGTCAGTTTTGTAGTCTGTAAAGTGGAAACAATAAATTGGAGGCTTAAGGATTCAGTTCCTGTTCCTTTATCAAGCCACTTCCCACACAGCCAAGTCATTGGTATCAAACATAACAAAGTTATATTTAGGAAAATCGTGGGTGCTGCTTTACAGCAGTTCTTTTGCTCTGAGTCATCTTGGCTTCAGCTCCAACTTCAGGCAAACTATTTAACTTTTCTCAGGCTTTGTTTTTTAAGCCTCTGTTTCATCATCTGCAAAATGGGTTTATAATAGCTCCTGCCTTACAGTATTGTTAAGAGGAGAAAATGAGAGAATACATAGGAAATATCACTCAATCCATTTATTCAAAAAATGCATCTGTGGACCCAGAACTCTGCTTTTAGGAATGTTACTACACTTAATCATTATTATGACACTTACACGGTGGCTTCCAATTTTTATAAATGAGGGAATAGGAAAGTTAAGAAATTTGCCCAAGTTCAACCAGCTAATAAATAGAGTACTATGAATCTGAACTCTATTTGCCGCTTCGTTCTTTCTGTTGCACCACAATGATGTTCAACAAAATGTGTTGAGTGTCTCCTATAGCATACATTTGCCAAGATGCTGAAGCAAATTAAAAAAAGAAAGAAAGAAAGAAAGAAAGAAAGAAAGAAAGAAAGAAAGAAAGAAAGAAAACAATCTTAACTCAACCTAATCTTTAGACAAAGACATAAAGTAAGCCAAACTGATCTCTGTCTTTGCTGCCCAACTCCAGGGAACAGAATCCTCATGTTGCTCCCATAAGCCCAAGGATCCTCTCACTATGCCTCAGTAAGGCAACCTAACCAGACACTGGCCTGCCTTCTAGATCAATGCTACTCAAAGTAGCTGTCCATTTCAGTTTGTTAGCAGACAGCGTTGAAATAAAAGGTTTGCACTAGAATATAAATTAACATGCTGCTTCCTTCAATGAGAAATTCTTGATCACAAAAGAAAAAAAAAAACAGCTTAAATTAAAAGAGTGCTTCATAACCTGTACTTTATCTCATGGTGGACCAGCGTCAATCCCCAAACCACACTATGAGTAGCACTGTTCCACAACATTCTCAGTCCCCTTATCAAAACAGTTTGTAACTGTTTTGATGCTCATTTCCCATATTCTCTGCTGTTTTCTGTGACTAAGCTGAAAAGCTAATTCATGTAAAGGTATTGATGTTGCTAATGGTTAATGTTTGGTGTCTCTAGGTAAAATATTTATCATTTAAAATGGGTCTATTATAGATATTCCTTAACCCAAAAAGTCATTTTGATCATGAAGATTTTAGACACCAAGCAAGACCATGAGAAATACGTATTAGGAAGACAGAAGAATTTAGGTGCTGCTTACATCACAACATACTAACCCACAAATATGTGAGTATGTGCACATGTATACACAGTCCCAGTGTGGCATGTTGAGGCACGGTATGTTGTGGCATTATGACTTGAAGGTTAGGGAGAAAAGTTGCTTGCTCTTTAGTCAAAAGATTACAAAAATTACCTCTGAGTTTGCTAAGGACAGATAGGGTCAATTTAAGCCTTGCTTCTCCATCACAGACAGATCTATTTTCTCTCTCAGACTCTTCCCTACTCTGAGGACTAAGGGTGGCTATGTGCCCAGTGTGCCAAGAAGAGTGCCTGGCACATCATAGGTACTGCATAAATTCACTAGTTCCTCAGCAAACATCCACTTAGCCCTTAATTTGTGCCAGGCCCTCTTCATACAACAGGAAATGAAACAGATAAAGATGATATCATGCATGATCCTCACATTCCAGTGGGGGATAAATTAAATACAAGCAGGGAGGAAAGAAGGTAGAGCCTTTAAAAAGTTCAAGCTGGGGACAGAAGGAGGAAAAAGCAAATTAAACGTGTGCAACCTAAATTGTGTATTCTTTCTCTTAACCATATCCAGAATGTAACAGAACCACCACAGTTCTGACTTTGGGTATTTAAATTGCTCCAAAAGGCAGTTGGACTGTGTTTAAAGAAAATTTTTCTTACTGGGATAGATTACTATGGGAAGGTACAAAGTCTATTCTCTTGAGTTTTTAACACAAAATAAATAATCCAAAAATAGGTGACTAAAACCCAACTCTTAATAGGAACCATAAGAATAAAGAACACTGGACAGGGAATCTGAGCCCATGCTGTGCCATTTATAAGCTGGGTGACCTTAGCCAAGTCACCCCACCTCTGTGAGTCTCAGTGTCCTCATCTGTAGAAAGAAAAGAGAGTGTTTGGTGACCTCTGGATTCCCTTCCAGTCCTGTGATTTCAGTGACACTAAACTCTTCTAGTCTCTTCAAATCCAGCACATCTATATTTTCATTATTGTAGGTTTTCACCAGAAAAATAGGGTAATTACTTCTGAAAGTATAGTGTTATCCTCAAGTTTTTTTTAAAAGTATAGCCCACTACTGAGACTACAAGCATACAGAGTCTGAGAGAGAAAGGAAAGACAGAAAGAGAAAGAAACAGAGGAGAGAGAGAAAAAAAAAAAAAACACAACAATGTCATCATGTCTGCATAGGGCTTTTAACATACTTCTTACTGTCATGGCTGCATCTCCTTCCCTGCCATCGCACACTTTATATAGTGTGTACTGCTGAAAAGCAACATGTAAGCCAAATTTTGTTCACTTAAAGCAAACTGTAAGTACAGTGGAGAAACGGTTATTAAAAAGAATCCTCTGCTCCTGGGTGGCTCAGTTGGTTAGGCATCCAACTTGGGCTCAGGTCATGATCTCATAGTGTGTGGGTTCAAGCCCCTCATTGGGCTCTGCACTGCCAGCTCAGAGCCTGCATCCTGCTTTGGATTCTGTGTCTCCCTCTCTCTCTGCCCCTCCCTGCTCGTGCTCTGTCTCTGTCTCTCAAAAATAAATAACTGTTAAAAAAATTTTTTTTAAGAATCCTTTCACATCTTTTGTAATGCAAGTAAACACCCCATACTTCATTTTCGGTAATAATCTGAGTTTATATAAATTTATATTTTAAAACTACCCCAGTATTTACCAAAGGTCCACTCTGAGTCAGGCTCAATGACAAAAGGTTCACATACAGAATTATATCTAATACTGACAACAACCCTAAGAAATTAATCCTGGGATTATCACCATTTTAAAGATGGGGAAAATGCAGCTCAGAAAGACTAAGTGACTAATCCAAAGTCACCCAACCAGTAGGGAGGAGAAGAAGAAAGCAAACCGACATTTATATGATCCAAGAGCCCAAGTTCTTAACCACTACTATATAGTGCCCATGAATACTAAGGCAAAGGCCTACTCTGGGCACATTTGAAATATGGAGCCTCACTTTGTCCTTTGGCTTCTGTTTTCTAGCCCCCAGAGTCCCTCCAGACATTTCTCAGCCACTAAACCTTGTTTCCATGTCTGACAAATGGCAAGGGGTTTCCAGGCATAGGTACTACTCTCAGAAGTCCAGGTCTGTGAGCAGAGATAGACGATGGGAGGCTCAGAGGAGAGTGGCCAGGCCAGGAAAAGGCTCAAAGCCATGTTATCTGGGGACACTTGGAAGAAGTGGGTAGGTTTGGACTGGAGAGGAAAAAACTCAGGGGAAACAGATGCTAGAAGAGTCTTTTCATAGTTCAGTGGTCTCATTTGAAGAAGTTGCTTCATCCAGAAGCAGCAGACTCTTGGTACATTCAGCAGCACAAATAAATCTTTAAAATACAGGAAGAAACAAAATATGACCTGTAGCACAATGCCATCTACTTAAATTAAAAATCTATGATAAAAGAATAATGCCTGTTTTATAAGAATTCATACAAATAGAAAGATACACATCACATGTATTAGGGTTGCTGCCTACAAAGAGTGAGGAGGGGAATCAAAGGGAAGATTTATCCTATTTTTTATTCCAAATAAATGAAGGAGAAATACATGTGATAAATAAGCCCCAGATGATAATGCTAGGATCAGCAAGTGAAATTTGAAAAGCACCAAGAGCAAAATATATACAGAACCCAACCACTTTGGACACCTCTTCTCATCCAATATACCAGCATCTCTGGTCTGAAGTATAGTAACAGCCTCTAATGACTCTCCTTAAGTCCACATTTTTCTCTGTATAGTTTATTTGCAGAGCAAATCTTTTAAAACACAGATCAGATCCCATTACTCCCTACCTGAATACCCTCCAGTGACTCCCCACCTTTTACAGAGAAAAATCCAGTGTCCTTACAATGGTCCTCATGATTTCACTCCCATTCACTTTCTAATCTCATATCCCACTGCTCTCTCCTTGGTATCCCCCTTTCCAACCACACTGGCCTCACTAGTGCTCCATGAACACACTATGTACATGCCTGCCAAGGGCCTTTGCATTTACTGTTTCCATTACCTAAAATGTTCATCTTCCAGACATTCATATGTCTCATTCAGGACTCCACTTGAAAGTCACTTGTCAGTGAAGGCTTTCCTTCCAAGTCTAGTTAAAATTGCAAGTTCCCACTCCTGACACTCTCTTTCTTCCTTTCTTAATTATCTCCTGTCATGCTCTTCATTTTACTTGCCTTATTCACAATCTCCCTCCTGTAGAAAGCAAGCTCAAGAGCATAGGGATTTCTGCCTGTTTTGTTCATTGCTGTATCTTCAGAATTTAAACAGTATATGGAACATGGTACACACTCAATAAATATATTTTAATTGATTTTTGTTCAACATAAAAAAAATTCCTATAGAATCGTCCATTAACGAAATGAAATATCTTATAAGAAAATGAACTCCCCATTGACTTTTTGTAAAGATATTGAAGGAAAGATTCAAGCACTGGGTATTTGGACTAGATATTAATCCAAGCTCCTGCCAACCCTGACATACCATAGCTCTGTGAAACACCACAAAAATGCTAAAATAAATTGCTCAGACTCCTAAAACTGGACCTCAGGAGGTCAGCAAATGCTTAAGAAACCAGAATCATATTCCCAGTCTCCTATATCTATTGAACTGAGTACCAGCAGTTTGAGTTTGTTTTGTTTTGTTTCATTTTTAATCTTTTAAACCCCATGAGTCTATTTGGTAACATTTTCTCCTGAATACAAAAAAGCAGCATACATCTAATTGCAAATGAGAAATTTCAGGACAAGCTAGTGTTATCAAATAACTGTATTATCTGGAAAAAATTCATCATCGCACGTAATTTAAATTCTTGCCCTTTGCTCCCTTGTGTATATTTTTGCATTAAAAAGTCTGTTTAAAATTAGTTCAATTCTTCCCTTTGGGATAGATTTTAAAACAAAAACATGGAAGGATTAAAAAGAGGAACAGAATGACTGATAGTTGAGATTTCTTCTATAGAGTCTCTTGATTTATATATGATAAGAAGGTTGAAAGCATATGTGGAAGCACCAAAAGAGAAGAAAATGAATATTCTAGGGTCCACGCAAATGAGTTATGCCACCACCCTCCAGGGAAAAAAATACTTTGATTATATTTTTTTTTTTTAGTGATGAGAAAATTGCAATACCCAAGAGGCAGAGACCCTGCTTCAGACTCGATTAAATGTGGGCTAAAGTAAGACCCAGTTATTTCGGCATTATCTCTTCCCTCTGCTAGAAGAAGGGATTCTTCAGTTATGTGAACAGTCCAGGGATCTTACAAGTAACTAGATCATAGCAACAAGAGTGGTCCTCTGCTCCTGGACATGAAAATTCTAGAACCAACCTGGAACCTCTTCGGAGCCAAGAAGGTGTTCCATCCCTGTTTACAACTTTCCTCAACACAGAGATTGGGGACTTATGAGGATATCCACTTACAACATATTATTTTATTCAAGAAAGAAAGGGGCAGGCTTATCCCTCCACTTTTATAGAAATCTATTCTTCCTAAACAAAGAAGGAGTCTTGAGCTTGGGGTTTTTCAGGCAATGCACACTCTTCTCACTGTTGCAAATATTTAGTCTATTTCTGGAAAGGAGCCCACAAGTATACCACAACTAAGAACAGAAACCAATGATTACCATTTGTTCATCACATTCCCTGCCAATGCAGGGATATCTCAGACAATTTTTTTTCAATTTTTTATTTAAATTCCAGTTAGCTAACATACAGTGAAATACTAGTTACAGGTGTAGAGTGTAGAATTTAGTGATTCAACACTTAAACCTAATACCCGGTACTCATCACAACAAGCACCCTCCTTAATCCCCATCACCCATTTAGCCCATCCCCCATTCACCTCCCTTCTGCTAACCATCAGTTTGTTCTCTATAGTTAAGAGTTTGTTTCTTGGTTTTCCTCTCTTTTTGTTCCCCACTATGTTCATCTGTTCTTGGTCTTAAATTCCACGAGTGAAATCATGTTTTTGTCTTCCTCTGAGTTATTTCACTTAGCATGATAGTCTCTTGCTCCATCCATGTAGTTGCAAATGAGATGTCATTCTTTTTGATCACGAGTAATATTCCATTTTTATATACCACCTCTTCTTTATCCATTCATCAGTCGATGGACATTTGGACTCTTTCCATAATTTGGAAATTGTTGATAATGCTGCTATAAACACTGGGGTACATGTATCCCTTCAAGTAAGTATTTTTATATCCTTTGGGTAAACACCTAGTAGTGCAATTGCTGGGTTGCAGGGTAGTACCATTTTTAACTTTTTGCAGAAACTCCATACTGTTTTCCAGAGTAGCTGCACCAGTTTGCATTCCCACCAAAAGTGTAAGAGGGTTCCCCTTTCTCCACATCCTCACCAACACCTATTATTTCCTATGTTACTAACTTTAGCCCTTCTGAAAGGTGTGAGGTGGTATCTCATTGTAGTTTGGATTTGTATTTCCCTGATGATTAGTGATGTTGAGCATCTTTTAATGTGTCTGTGGCCCATCTGTATGTCTTCTTTGGAAAAATGTCTATTCATGTCTTCTGCCCATTTTTAACTGGAATATTTGTTTTTTGGGTATTGACTTTTATAAGTTCTCTACATATTTTGGATACTAACCCTTTATCAGATATGTCATTTGCAAATATCTTTTCCCATTCTGAAGGTAGCCGTTTAGTTTTGTTGGTTGTTTCCTTTGATGTGCAGAATCTTTTGATCTTGATAAAGTCCCAGGAATTCACTTTTGCTTTTGTTTTCCTTGCCTCCAGAGATATATCTAGTAAGAAGCTGCTATGGGCCAATGTCAAAAAGGTCACTGCCTGTGTTCTGCTCTGGATTTTTATGGTTCCTTATCTCACATGTAGATATTTCATCCATTTTTAATTTATTTCTGTGTACAGTGTAAGAAACTGGTCCAGTTTCATTCTTTTGCATGTTGCTGCCAAGTTTTCCCAACACCATTTGTGGAAGTCGCTGTCTTTTTTTCCATTGGATCTTCTCTCCTGCTTTGTCAAAGATTAATTGACCATATAATTATTGGTTCATTTCTGGGTTTTCTATTCAGTTCTACTGATCTATTCAGTTCTAATGATCTACTGGTCATTTTTGTGCAGTACCATACTGTCTTATTCACTACAACTTTGTAATATATCTTGAAGTCTGGAATTGTGATGCCTCCAGCTTCGCTTTCTTTTTCAAGATTGCTTTGGCTGTTCGGAGTCTTTTGTGATTCCATGCACATTTTAGGATTGTTTGTTCTAGCTCTGTGAAAAAATGCTGTTGGTATTTTGAAAGGGATTGCATTAAATGTGTATATTGCTTTAGGTAATATACACATTTTAACAATGTGTTAAAGACATTTGTTCTTCTAATCCATGAGCATGGAATGCTTTTCCATTTCTTTGTGTTGTCTTCAATTTCTTTCATCAGTGTTTTATAGTTTTCAGAGTACAGATCTTTTACCTCTTTGGCTAGGTTGATTCCTAAGTATCTTATATTTGGTGCAATTGTAAATGGGGTTGATTGCTTGATTTGTTTTTCTGCTGCTTCATTAATAGTGCAGAGAAATGCGACAGATTTCCGTATGTTTTCTATTCTCAGAGGATTTTTAAAGGGTGTTCCCCAACACTGAGCTGAACAGTGGTCTACAGGGTCACTGTTCCTCTTCCTGACATTTTCTCTTTTATGTTCCCCAACCCACTCCCTCCTGATAATGGATAAGTTCATTGTATAGAACATATGTTTTATTATCAAAATTAACACCTTAAAAATGCTTTAATAGTGACTCAAGGGTAGATTCTGAGTGACTTCTATATGCCTAGCATTGTGATCAGTAAGAGGTGAAGACTGAGGGGGCAGGGAGAATGAGGAAAGGCGGGCACAGTAAAGAGAGATCTGTTTGTACCCACATAGAATTCACAATTCACTGGATGGACAAGAGTATCATTATAAAATAAATTTAAAGGTAACACAATATGGTGCTTCGTGCCACAGAAACAATAGCATATTTAGCACTGGAGGAGACCAGATTCCATGTGCTTTAACCTGGAATAGGTCTTGAATGGTATGAGAACAAAACAGAAAAGATAGAGGAGGTCAGTCTCTAGATAGGCCTGGCCAAAGTCAATCACCCTGTCCCTATTGGTCTACCACTATGTGGCCATATAGGGCAATGGGAGCCACAAATAAACTCGGGAGAGATCAAACAAGCCATGGAATTTTGTTTTTTTAAGTTTTTATTTTAATTCCAGTTAGTTACAATACATAGAGTGTTCTATTAGTTTCAGGTATAATTCTACTGCATAATACAATACAGTAATTCAACAGTTCCATACATCATACCCTGTGCTTATCACAAGTGCACCCCTTAATTTCCATCATCTAATTAACCTATAAACAAGCCATAGGTTTTGGTCCCACGTTATGTTCCTCCTTAGGATTATTCAACACATAGAACCCAATTCTCAGAAAACACAAAATTAAAATACTGCAACTAAGCCAACAAATTCTTCCCTTTCTACAGAGAACCATTCTATGCATATATTTATGATCAGCTTTTCTCCAATGTGAGAATTTAAAACAGAAAACAGCTAGCAAAAAAATTTTGAAAGCAGGTACGAGATCAGGGCAAAAGGGCCAGGTCCCAGAAAAACACGGCAAGAGTTGGTGCTTAAATCCCAGGCAGAAGGAATGAAGTCTTCCAATGTGGTATAGTGCCATCCTGGAAGTGACAGTCTCCTCCCATTAAAACCCTTTATACTCATGTAAGTATGACCATACAGGCCCTGGCTATATGACTGCATGGCACATTACTTACATTCAAATAGAGAATCGGGCAATCCTACCCACCTCCAAGGGTACAGACACTGGAAATAATATAGACAAAGGTTTAGGATGGGGCCTAGGCCAGAAATTATCAAGTGGCATTTATTATTAGCATTGTTAATAATAATAATTTTAATATCATCACCCTTCCTATCAAAGCTTCTTGTTTCTTTCTGACTTTTTTTGCTATACCCAAATAACTAAAAAGTTATATGCTCAGATCCCCACAGGGTTTCCTTCTCCTGTTAGTACTGTGGGTCATCCTGGTTTAATCAGTCCTTTTAAAGAATCACCAGCCATTCTTCTGGCTGACATTTTAATCAGGTTTTCCCAAGAATCCCAAAGGAGGGGAGAAATAGAGCTGCAGTGAAAAAAATCCACTTTTCTCTACATGCCAGTAAATTATAACTTTGTAGCCGCCTCAGAAAAAGAACAAAAGGCACATGGCAGAACATTTTTCTGGCTGAAAAAATTGACAAAGCAGTAGAATCAAGTTCCTTGCAGTATTGATGGTGGGGTGGGGGTGCCAGGCAGGGGCAGGGAATAAACACAGTTCTGTAGAAGCTCAAAAAATGCTTCAAATAGTGAATGAATAAATGAATGATGCAGGGAAGATTTAAGCTATTATTATTCACTTTTTATATTCTGCTGCTTCCAGAAAGGATTTGAGGAGGTTGAGGAATTAATTATACAAGTCAGAGTTTATATGTTCTGACAACTACCATGGAAGGTAAAACAGAGAAAGATTCCAAATAGCCCAAGATTGGGAGCATTAATTAATTAATGCTAACTCTTCCTACCTGAGCAAAGGCCTCAGGCTAATAACATTCTAAAATTGCTTAAAAGCAGTTATAGTCACAAAACCAAGGTACACCAGGAGTCCATTGGGAACTTTAATAACATTACACCTGAGCTCTTTATGTGAGAAGGGAGCTCAAGAGACTGTTCACAGACTGAAGCAAGATGGGGAAAAAGCCTCACTCAGCAAATAACATGCCATTAACTTGGTGTGTGTGAATGGTACTCAGGGAAGCAGTAATTGAGTCAATAAAAAGTCAGAGTGGATAAACAGGCCAAAATGGGAGGGTGGATGAACCTGCCAGTTGCCAAGGAAATACACAGTGAGACAAGTCAGAATATGTGGGTCACTATATTAGAGTCTTAAATACAATGCACATTAAATAAATGGTAGTAGTGATATTATGACGTAATGGAGGGCAGAAGTCATTTAATAAAAATAATGGCTCAAGTGTATCATGTGCTTACTACATTCCTGGCACTGTTCTAAGCACTTTACCCATGTCTAATCCTCATTTAATCCTTCCAACAGCCCCACAAGGCAGGTTCCATGATAATTCTTACTTCACATTTGAGAGAACTGAGGTACTGAGACCTTAAGTGACTCACCTTTCATCTATTATCTCATTTAATCCTCAGGCCAATGCTCTGAGGGAGTTACCATTTTATATATAAGAAAACTGAAGCACAGAGAGGTTAGTAATTTGGCCAAGGTCACACACCTAGTAACTACTAAACCAGGGCTCAGAGCCATCTGACTGACTCCAGAGCTGGTACTAACATGCTGGCTGCTGCATGAAATCTGTCTAGTTTCACCACAAGAGATACCTAGCACGAAAAATTTGGTTGTGTATTCATAGTAATAATAATAGCAAATCCTTACATAGAACTCACTGTGGGCCAGGAACCGTTTTCAATAATTAACTTATCCTTACAATATCCCTTTAGGGCAAGGAGTACATTATGCCCATTTTACAGATGAGGAAACCCAGAGAGGTAATATGCCTGGCACAGAGTCACACATTAAGTAGTTGAGAGCATTTAGAGTCTGTGTTTTTAACCACCCTGCTTTCCTGCCTAAGAATGATACTTTGAGGCCATGTTGAACAACATGACGATCAATAACGGTGAAAAAGAAATCAGCAACAGCAAGGAATTTCCTTCCAAAGCCTCCTCTTATCACACAAGGGTATTCAAATCATCATTATGTCTCAATGCCAACAATTCCTTTTAAAACTGGTGGTCTAATCTGGGGGAAAATCTTGTTGTTCCCAAGAAAGAGAAAGCATATGAATGGAAGCACTGTGCTATATTGCAGACTATGACAAGATGCAGAGAGAGGGCATTCTGTATCCCAAACACCTGTCATTGCCATCCCAAATAGCAAAACCTTCTGCTTCCTACTGGATGGGTAGCAGCCATCATAACTGTTGAGGTCGCCCACGACTAACTAGAACTGCAGTTCCACTCCAGTATCCTCTCTGTCTTTGGAGAGCAGGCCGTGATTTTATTTTATTTTTTCTAGACCCTGCTGTTTTTTTCTATAAATGCTATTGTGTGAAAAGACCCATAAGGAGATAAAGCTGAGAGATGCTGGCCTGTTGAAAATACGTTTTGTAGCCACTCACAAAATGTGAATATGCCTGCCACTGCTAACCGTGCTGATGGGAGGCCCTTCAAAGGTGTAAGCACTGCCTGCTCTCCCCGCTGCTAAAACATCTCCATCTGCAGTGAGTACTGTGGAGAGGCAGTCACAAAAGATCAAACAAAATGGCTCGAAAGGATTACTCTCCATTTTTATTAATGTTCTAAATTCCAGGAAAGCCCGTATACTCCAGTGGCAGTGTCTGTCCCACAGGCAAGGCTTTTGACCCACAGGGTGACCCATACTTTTGAGACCTTCCCATTTTCATCAGTGATTCCTTTCTGCTAAACCCGCTGAGATGGAAATCTTGTCCAGAGTATGCCTGGGGTTTGCAAATCAAAGGAGCAGCACCAGAGTCCAGATTTAGGGAACCTCAACTAGATGCCTCATTCTGGATTCCTATTCTACCCTGTGTTTACCTCATCTCAACACATATCAGTCACCCTGTCCTGAAACTGTCCAGGAACGTGATGGCGTATCTCACCCAATAAGCAATAATTTCTCTGTGACCAGAAAATAGGTTTAGTTTACTTTTGTTTATGCAGAACTTGGAATTGTGCCTAGCTGATATAAGCACTCAATAAATATAGTGACTCAGGAAGCAGCCTATAGGGGTAGCCCCAGTCCCAGCTATGTTCAAACAAAACCAAAAAAATGGGGGCTTGTTTTCATCATCCTTCATTGAGTGCTTATGCCACTGTAGGAAATATTTTGATATCTGTCTCATTTTATATTTACAAGTGACCCTATTATGTAAATGACATAACTATCCTTATTTTACAAATGAGGAACTGGAAGCTCAGAAGGACTAAGTAACTTGCCCAAGATCACACAGTTAGTGATCTGAGCTGGGATTTGAAACCAGGAAATTTGATTCCAGCTTGCATGAAATTAAACAGACCTTTCCATACATCCCCTCAAGTTGAAGTTCCATTTTTCCGTTTTGTGATTTTACCTCTTCCCCCACCCCAGCCTTCTTTTCCCCTTTGTGTTCTTTACTGTTAACTTTACAACTAAATAAAAATGGCTGAAAGGTACAATACACAGCACCATCAGTACTGACCCTAAACGCAGATTCAACTCTTACATTTCAGATCAGACCAGATAGACCTAGCTTGGAACATCTTGGTCCTGAACAGAATCCATCCTTGTGGTGAAGGGTGAGGTCCTTCTGGTGGAAGTCTATGCTCCAGGACCAACTCTGCCTTGGGCCCACAGCCCAGGTGACCTTGGGCAAGTTTCCAAGTTCTCTACCTATTTAAAACATGAAGATAATAATCCTGCCCTGCATTTTTCCTGGACTAGTTTCTGTGAAGACTGCCTAAGGCCACTGTAAATGAGAGCACTATGAATATCCTGTTGTATTCTCTGCCAGCATGATGAGATAGTGTTGGGATCCAATGACTCTTATTTAGGCAATGGAGGTGGATTGCTGTTATTCACTTATCTTCTGGGTCTAATCAAAAGGAGCAAGAAAGAAAGCTTCCTTCCCAAAAAAGAGAGAAAGAAAAGAGAGAGAATGAGAGACAAAAGAGAAAGAGAAAGGCAGCAGAGAGATGGGACACAGGCAATGAGACAGGGAGGGAGAAACATAGACTGAGACAGAATCAAAGACAAAGAGACAGAATGAGGAGTCAGACAGAGGACCCAAAGCTAAGACAAGGTTTCATTGTCTATTTCTTAGATGTAATAAGTAATTGCCTCCAAGACTGGGCACAAATCTAACTTTAATAACTTAAATTCTTTCTTCCCCCTACTGGTTGACCTTGAACTTCCTCCTCTTTAGCTGTCCCTCCACTACCACACAGTACTCAACCCACATCAACCAATCACTTAAGCATGTAACAGGTAGGAGTAGGGTACTGTCTAGAAAAGCTAAAATGTCAGGGGCACCTGGGTGGCTCAGTCAGTTAAGCGTCAGACTCTTGGTTTCGGCTCAGGTCATGATCTCACAGTTCATGAGTACTGACAGTGCAGGGCTTGCTTGGGATTGTCTCTCTCTCTCCCTTTCTCTCTGCCCCTCCCCTGCTCATGCATGTGCATGCTCTCTCTTTCTCTCTCTCAAAATAAATAAACTTGAAAGAAAGAAAGAAAGAAAGAAAGAAAGAAAGAAAGAAAGAAAGAAAGAAAGAAAGAAAGAAAGAAAGAAAGCCAAGCCATATTGTCACATGAAGAAGCATTTCAGTTGCACCTGGTTTATGACTTGGCATTTTCCCACCTGAGTCTCCTGAAGCATTCCCTGCTCTGCATCTCACCCTCACTGCTCTTATCAGCCTCTGGGCAAAGATGCATTGGCCATCTTGGGGCTCACTGAATGAGGCTGGACTGCACCAGGTAAATTGGGCACAAGAGCCCAAATTCTGCCCAGTGTTCACATGAAGACTACCAACCTGCTACGGGCCCAAGAATGATAAGCCTACTTCTGTAGAATGACAGTACTGTTCCCTTCTACTCTAAGGGTAAAAAGTAAGACCCACGTTTGTGGTGAGAACATAAGCCCTTAAGCCCAAGTCCTAATAGCCTGATGACGACTCTTCCAGAGATCTAGCTCGTGGCTATTGTATAGATCATCTCAAAGACTGCTCATTTAGGGCACTCTTTCCATGGTCTTTACTGACACCCTTCCTACTTTCTAGATAGAAGTGAACAGTTACATGCCTTATATTTGTCTCTTGCATCAGTTTCCCTTTCACACACATCTGATCCTCACAGCCTCCTGAAGTGATGATAAAGATAAGAAAGGTGAGTCTCAAAGGAGTATGTAGGCTGCTAATTAATACTCATGGAGCATCTCCTATATGCCAGGTACTGTCTGTGGCCACTACACAAGCTACCTCATGGAAACTTCTGATCCTAGCAGCAAAGAAGTTATTACTTGCCCCTACTTTAGAGATGTGGAAACTAAGACTCAACAGGTTGAATGGCTCAAGTACAGTCATGTAGCATTCAGAGAGCTGCGGCTAGGACCAACACCTTTGACTCCACATTTAGGCACAACAGTAGATCTCCCTACATTCACCCAAGATTTCAGAGGTAGATTTATTTTTGAAGGGAAAAAAATTTCATAGTGGGTAGATCAGGTTTGCCCTGGCCAATACCAGCTTGAAAAACAAAGTTCTGGAGCCCTCCATTTGTATACTATGAACAATTCTTTGACTTGCCACTTCCCCTCTCTGTGCACTCAATAAAATGGAAGTGCTGGCTACTTAAGAGGTTTCTAAGAAATCCAAAATCTTACTTGTAGTAGTACCCTTACTACAAGTGTCTCGAGCAATGAAAATTGCTTTCCTAAGTGAAACTAGACTCGAGTGGTTTGTTCTGCCCTGTTATAGTCATCCAGTCAGTAGAAGTGTTTGTGTGATTTTTTTCAAAGTTCTGAAAACAACCTGAGGAGATAATAAAATACCATCCTCTTTATTGAAGTCTGAGATTCCCTAAAGCTGAAGACTGCAAATTGTGGTGTTTGATTGCCCTAAATGAAAATGTTGGAAGATAAAGAATCCCCTTGGCTCTAACCTTCAAGGAGCAAACCATGCCCAGAGGCAAGGAAACACAGCCGGTATAATACATTCTCCCTTTGCTAAATTCTACATTCTGCAAAAATTCTCTCTCCTACCCAACTACATTAGTTCAGAAGGCAATCAATACAAAAATGCCAGGCTCATCCTAAGAGATCCCAACTGCAAAACAAAAACTCTAAGCAGCTCAGTACCAAAACTTAAATGGTTAACCCTTATTCTCTGTGTGGCACCCTCTTAGAGATACTCACGCATCTTGGTTGTCAAGGTGAAAGCTTTTCCTAATGAACCGTGAATTATGTTGTTACAGTCTGATGTAAGGCAAGGCCTTCGTAACCAATTGAAGGACAGTCCAATCAGAGACCCTTTGTTTCAGGAACCTTCAGAAAGGATTGGTTTAGGTTTATAGCACCCTCTGATAAGACCATCACATCTCTAGGACAACTACATACAACAATGCCTCTACATGTCCTCTTCCTCCTTTTAACTGATTCACGGTTTATGTCTCAGGTTGATATAAGAAAATGCTCCATACTTTCTGAGAGAACACTGAAGGAAAACCACTGTGTTACAATCATAATAAATCGAATGCCTCATTAGTCCCACTCCCTTTGTTGTTACTGCTGTAGGATGTCCTGAGAAAAAAAGGTGAGAAAAGACTGCTTTAACATGACTCTACTTAATGTAGAGAACAAATCTGAGAAATAAGTCATAGTGGGCAGGGAGGGCCTGAAAGGACTTTATTTAGAAAAATGAAAGTATGTATTAAGAGAATATGTGTATTATATCTTACATTTAACAGAATGTAGGTTGTAAATATCTTTAAATATTAAATCATGATGTGGAGGAGTTTTTTCATTTATGTTCCCCCCGAAAGAACTAAATGACAACCCAATTTAAGACTGATAAATTCCCATTTGACTTCTACAGAATGATCGTAAAGAGGGTGGTTATTTTTGCAAAAAATATGCAAAGGTTCCTTCAGTTTTCTCATGGGTCTCTATTTTCCTTTGATATTCATATCAGTTTCTTTTGAGGCATTCTTCTAGTTATTACAGCTATGCAACAGATTACTCCCAAAATTTAGTGGCTTAAAATAACAACACCTACCTTAATACATTCTCCCTCTGCTAAATACCATATTCTGTGAAAATGCTCTCTTCTCTACCTAGCTACTACATTAGTGCAGAAGCAGCTCAGTAACAAATCTTAAATGGTGGACTCCTTAATAAGCAATCTGAGCAGGGCACAATGGGGACAGCTTGTCACTGCTCCACTTGTCATCCGCTGGAGCAAAGACTGGGGGCTAGGATCATCTGCCAGCCTGCCATTCATATGTTTGGCACCTGGGCTGGGAAGACTCCGCTGGAAGCCAAAACAGCACAGACTCCTCAGGCTTCTTTCTCTCTCTCTCCCTGGTCTCAACACATGGTCTATCCAACATAGTGGCTTCAGGTGACTGCATTTTACACATGGCACCTCAGGGCCCCTGAGAGAGAAGGCTGAAGCCACATCACTTTTTACAACCTAAGCTGGAAAGTGACACAGTATCACTGTTCTGCCATGTTCTATTCCTTTGAAGTAAATCTCTAAAGCCACTCTATTTCAAGAGAAGAGGCATAAAGATCTACCTTTTATGGGAGAAGTATCAAAGAATTTGTGGACATGTTTTAAAATTACCAAAAGTGTCTATCATGTCATCTTCTTTGTTGATTTTCTCTTCTGATTTTTGACTGATTCAACTCTGCCAGATCCATTTGTCATTGGTTCTGTGTAAATTTGGTGTCAGGTCCATGAGGGCTAGGATTTTCATCTGTCTTATTCAGGCCTAGTCTCCAATACCTACCTGGTACTGCTACGGGGAAGGTGCCCAATAAATATTTGTTGAATTAATGACTGATTCAGCAGTTCTCCAATATTAATTTAGTCACCTTCAAGAAATCCCAAATCCTTTATATGATTTGCAATTTTACTCTGCAACTAGTTTTCCTTGTCATTTTATTGTATTGTATTGTCTGAAGTTAACAACATGAGGCAATCAGCAAGAGACCAGTTTTTTAAAATGTTGATAAGATGAGCAGAGATAAAAGCTAATCCTTCCCAAAGATATTGAAATGGGGGATTAATACAGTAAGTGGTCATTTCATTTTGGGAGGAGCATAAGGAGCTCTGTTACCCACATGAAAGCTCATAAATGCAAGAGCCCAGATAATGAAGACTTAAATAATAAGGACTCCTAGAATACCTTTGAGTAAGTCAAAATGTCTCCTCACTTTCCAATTGCAAAAAGGCATTACCTCCCAAGTTTTAGCTTGTTGATGATTTTAGGACTTAGAATTTTAGATCAGGGTCAAAGATATAGATGGGCAGATATTTATAACCTATAATAACAAAGTTAAAATTAATAATAATCAGTATCACATTTCTTGATTTCAAACTATATTCCAAAGCTATAGTAATCGTAACAGGATGGTGTTGGCATAAAAACAGACACACAGATCAATGGAACAGAAAATAGCCCAAAAATAAACTCACACATATATGGCCAATTAATTTACAATAAAGGAGCCAAGAATATATAATGGGAAAGGACAATGTCTTCATTGAATGGTATTGGGAAAACTGGACAGCCACATGCAATAGAATACAACTGGACCACTATTTCACACTATACACAAAAATCAACTCAAAGTGGCTTAAAGACTGGAATGTAAGACTTGAAACGATAAAACTCCTACAAGAAAACATAGACAGTAAGCCCCTTGAAATCAGTCTTAGTGATGATTTTTTTGGATCTGATAGCAAAAGTAATGGCAACAAACACAAAAATAAACTGGTAGGACTACATCAAACTAAAAAGCTTCTGCACAGCAAAGAAAACCGTCAACAAAATGAAAAGGCAACCTACCAAATGAGAGAAAATATTCACATATCATATATCTAATAATGGGTTAGTACCCAAAATATATAAAGAATTCATACAACTCAATATCAAAAAAAAAATCTGATTTTAAAAAATGGCCAGAGCATCTGAATAGATATTTTCCAAAGTCATACAGATAGCACGCACATGAAAAGATGCTCAATATCACTAAATCGTGGGGGAGATGCAAATCAAAACCATAATGAGATATCACTTCCTACCAGTCAGAATGCCTATTATCAAAAAGACAAGAAATAACAAGTGTTGGTAAGGATGAGGAGAAAAGGGAACCTTTGTGCACTGTTGGTAGGAATGTAAATTTATGCAGCCACTATGGAAAGCAGTATGAAGGTTCCTCAAAAAATTACAAATAGAACTACCACATGATCCAGCAATTCCACTTCTCAGTATGTATCCAAAGAAAACGAAAACACAAACTCATAAAGATCCCCCACATCCACTGCAGCATTATTTACCATAGCCAAGACATGGAAACAATCTAAATGTCTATCTATGGATGAATAAATGAAGAATATGGTGGGTGTGTGTGTGTGTGTGTGTGTGTGTGGTATATATACTATATTATATATATATATATATATATATATATATTACACATACACACATATATATATATAATACACATACACATGGAATACTATTCAGCCATTAAAAAGAATGAAATCTTGCCATTTGAGACAACATGGATAGACTTGGAGGGTATTATGCTAAGCAAAATAAATCAAACAGAAAAAGGGATGATCTCACTTATATGTGGAACCAAGTTCATGAATATAGAGAATAGATTATGATTGCCTGGAGTGGGGTGAGGGGAATAAGTGGGAGAGGGTTAAAAAGTACAAATTTCCAGTTATAAAATGAGTGGCCATGGGAATAGTAATATACAGCATGGTGACTATAGTTAATAATACTAAACTGCATATTTGAAATATGGATCTGAAATGAAATATGGATAGTGGATCCTGAAAATTCTCATTGTAAGAAAAAAAAATTTGTAACTATGCATGACAATGGATGTTAACTGTACTTACTTTGGTGATCATTTTGTAATATATACAGTTATTACATTGTATATGTAAAACTAACATTATGTCACTTATACCTCAACAAAAAAAAGGCTTAAAAGTAATAAAAAATACTGATGTTTAAAATAGCTATCATTTACCATGTATCAGGAATTGTGCTTTCTATATATTATCTCATGTAATCTTTACAGCAAACCTTTGAAATTGGTGTTATTACTTCCATTCTTGCAATGCTCAAATAAATTAGACTTTTCTCTGGTAATGTGATGGAAACAGGACCAAACTCCAGACTAACAGCAGAGCCCATGCTGTTAACAGCCATGCCTTCTCACCTCCCATTACTGCAGTGTAGAATGATTACATTAGGCCTGGCTATGAAACTAGTCATACTGGGACAGGGAACCCTAGTAAGGATCTGTCCCAGGCTTCAGCAAAGGACATTAAATTACAAGAAGGACCAGAATGACCCAGTTATAACCCAGGTCCATAAACAGCTTTGTATAGAAGCTGCCACACATATCCTTCTCTCCGCTGTTTCTGTACACTCTCTGAATAACTCTAAATCAAAACTCTCTCTTCTCAATTAAGTAGAGCACATTTTTTCCCTGATGATTAAGTCATTGCTGCCACCTTATCTTAAGATTACACAGAATAAGGGTTTGACCCATTTTTAAGTAGTATGTTCAGAACACCAGATTTTTTAAGTGAACTAGAAATTAGAGATAGCAAGGACCTTTGTCCTTAAAACTGATCTATAAAGACTCAAAATAGTTTACAGACAACATAAAATTCACTGTCACAACAAAGCCAGCATTATTCTCTCCATTTTGCTTATGGAGAAACTGAAATAAGAAAATTAGAGCCTGACTTTGACACTGTACAGAAGTGCTTCTGTTCACCCTATTACAGAAGCTGGCTGGGAGGACACTGGCAGGGAGGGAGACTAGAAGTAGTCTACACCAGTTTTCAAACAACTTCATCAACATAGCTCAATATCCTGGAAATAAGAGGGTGGCTAGATGAGCAAGACTCTCTTCAACTAGAAGAGCCCAGCTCTGCATAGAATTTATCTGCTTTATAGATTAGGATTTTGTGAAAGATTTTCTTTTAACAAAGGCATCAACTTCTAAACGGATAAAACCACTGACCTGGAGAAATTTAAACTATACCACCTAAAGGAGATATTTAAAATATACCACCTTTAACAAGTAAACATTTAGTAATATCCAATGGTAATTCAAAAGTCCAAAAATGACAAACCCTGAGTTTATCGGAGCTCGGTACTGTGCTCAACACCTTATAGGCATTAACAGTTCATCATGGTAAACTATCACCTTACTGACAAAGAAATTGAAGCTTCGAAAAGTTAAGCAACTTGACCAGGATCATCAGCCAGCAACTGGTGGAACCAGGATAAAGCCAAGCAGTTTAACAGAGAATCTGAGCACGGGCTCCTGTGGTGCCAATCTGAAATCTGCCAGGGTACCAGGCCGCAGCAACCAAAACACACCACTCCATCACCCTAGGGGCCCGTTATCCCTCCTGGCAGGGCCTGGCAGCAGCCAGGGGCCCAGAAGTTGCCCCTGGGGCCTTTCCACAAAGCACAGCCTCAGAACATTGCTCTGACTCAGCCCAGTGCCAGGACTCTGCAGTAGAGCAGCTGGCCTCTTCGCCTAAGCCCCTTGATTAGGGAAATGTTCCCTTGCAAACACCATGGGGGATGCTCCCAAGCCTCGTCTAGGTGGGTAAAATGCGAGGTGTCCCAGGAAGGGAAGCAGGACATGGCTGAAGCCTTTGGGGCGTTCACCTCGTGGCTAAAACTAGGTGCGGGAACGGGCAGAAGGCCGAGTCCAGATACTGAGGCAGAAATTGGTTGGGTTACGATACCATTACCGTCGGGGTAGTCTAGGAGGTCGAGAGCAAGCAGTCCCAGGACACTACCGCCTACTCTCCCCAGAGGCAGGTCGATCTCGCGAGATCTCAGGAGTTGTGCGGGGCTATCTGCGCGTCCGGGGATGAGAAACACCCAGTTGCCAGAGGCCACTTCCTCTAGATGAATTGGCGTGGGTTCTGGTTCAAGCCACTTTTCAGGTAAATCCCAGTCCTGACGGACACCTCCCCACTTGGCCGCGCACCTCGCACCCCTGTCGAAGTCAGTGCTGCCAGGGTTCACCACAGGGACTCGTTTAGGTTTGGGCATTGTGCTCTGGCCCACCGGAAGAGCAGGGGCGGGACCCCCTGAGGCGCCGTGGGGCAATGAACTGCGCAAGTGCAGCCCTAGATGTTTAGCCCTGCAGGTCAGGAGGCAGGGTCTGTGAGCGGGCTTCCTGGGGCTCTGAATCGACTTCTGCTGAACTCTGAGGTCACAGCAACGGCAAACAGCCTAGTGCTGTGAGCCAGTCTGCTACTCGGTGTCTAACCCAATTAATGACCTCACCCATTCCTCAAGCCCCTGTCCGAGATAGAATTAGCAACTTGTACTCCTTACAAAGACTGCATGACAGACAAAAGCAAGGTGTTCTAACGACAAAAATTTGGATGGCCTTTGTTCTGAGTTCCTGGAAGGCAGCCTCTAAATCCTTGGAATTTCCAGAGTAATAGAAGTGTCTTTCGTGCATATTTAATGAAGCCCCAATAGAAACTACAGAGACAGTATCTTTATGTTACACATCGAGGAACTGAGATTGATGCATCTTAACTCTACCAGGAAAGGACACCTCATGCTTTTGAGTCTCTTCGTTTGCCACGTTATGATTTTAATTGTAAGTGTGCTACTTCCTGAGTTCTGAGTCATTCTAGCCAAGTATCCCAAATTTGTAGCCAATTGGTCAGAAATCAGCATGGCTTGGGAAGCCCTGAGACTGAGTGGTGGCTGCGGTCTTGTGGAGGACTGTGCCCTTAACCTGTGAAGTTCGGCCAAAGTCTAGGTGGTTAGCATCAGGAGTCATTGCTCAAGGCTGTGTGGAAAATCCTGTGTTGATCATTGCTTGACTGAAATTGATCTTCAGGATTCAGAACTGACCATCAATTGGCTTTGACAAGCAGCAATTGTCTGAGGGCTGTTGCTTCCATGTCCATGTTTCATTGTCCCACATAACCAGGTGATCTTACTTTAACACACCAGACTCAGGGCTTATTCATGATAATGATGAACCACCACAGCTGCAAGATCCTTACCAGAGGGGAGTTTCTGCCCATTGGCTCTTTCAGATTTCCTCCCTTAAATTTTTTTTTTTTTTTTTTTTTTTTTTGCACCTTTGCTGTGTAAGAAACTAAGATTTTTTTCCTCATTAAAATAGAAGAACAGTATCTGGGTACACCTAACATTCTTTTGCAGTTCTTCAGACCTCTAATGAGCTGTAAATCTGGACACAGACTTTAAAAACACCAACTAAGTATGTTTATAAGATTAGAAGATAAAGTGTAGAATAGATCAGTGATTTAACATAGAATATGAATTAAGCAAAGGAAAGGGGATAGAATCTTGGAATCAGGATTTATGTTACTCTTATAAAGAACTAAGTAGCAAATTTGGAGGCTATAAAAAACCTCAGATTATCTAGTTCAAAACCTTCATTTTGGATGTTAAGTAGATTTATTGTGGTGATCACTTCACAATATATACAAATATCAAATCATTATGTAGTGCACCCAAAACTAATATAATGTTATATATCAGATATATCTCAATTTTTAAAATTTTTATCTTGTTGGTAAGGGAACTAAGGTTCAGAAAGATTACAGTGAAATGCCTTTCCCTGAATAACAAATATGGTATCTTAACACAGTATTTCCTTGGCATGTATTTTATTTTTAGAAATCATACTTTCTAAAATTCTTTTTTCCAAACCAGAAAATCCAAACCATCAATGAGTTATTCACAACATAGTTTGAAAATGTCACCATTAATAGTAGAATGACCTTATGATAATGTCATGACTTAATGCAGGAATCTTCCAGCCTTTTGGGGAAAAAAAAGGTCCCAGTTTTTATTTCCATGGAAGCTATTCTCTTTCTAGAAGAGTAAGGAAATGAAAATCAGGTATCCTGTATTCTCTCTAGAGCTACAAAAAGTTTCTATGGCTTTTTTCCTGTATTATTCTCAGTTCTTCAGTTATAAAATTAGATGACATAAAACATGGCTTGTTTTCCTAATAGACATATTTCTTTTTTTTTTTTTTTTTAATTTTTTTTTTAATGTTTTTTATTTATTTTTGGGACAGAGACAGAGCATGAACGGGGGAGGGGCAGAGAGAGAGGGAGACACAGAATCGGAAACAGGCTCCAGGCTCCGAGCCATCAGCCCAGAGCCTGATGCGGGGCTCGAACTCACGGACCGCGAGATCGTGACCTGGCTGAAGTCGGACGCTTAACCGACTGCGCCACCCAGGCGCCCCCCTAATAGACATATTTCTGAGAGAGGGTTTCAGTCACAATCTTAATCTAGTATGGGATTTTGATATTTAAAGAATCCTAATGTGAATCCTTTTGTAAAACCAAAAAGAAAGTTATTTGCTAATGTAAATAACCTCACCACAATTTTTCTGTTTCATAAATCCAGATTTCTATACATAGAAGTTTCTTTTAAATGAGGTTCCCCTGTATAATATACTCTACATTATTTATTCTGGGATGACATGTGAAAAAGGCAGATAAATGTGGCAAAGTGGTTAGATAGCCTCAGAAAGAGTCACCTGATTCAGGTAGAACAGGAAAAAATACAAAGGCTTTATTTCCTTTATCCTGAACTTACTAGTTCAGGGTTGTTTTTCAAGATCCACTCAGAATGTGCAGCATCAAATAGCTCACGAATGTTTAATACATGATCAAGTGCACCTCACAATTTCACCCAAACACCCAATGTATTATTCCAGTAGGCTGTGAGAGACAAGCATCAATCAACATTCAGGCTACCTCATCCTTTCTCAAGGTGAAAGAACTAAAACAACTGTATTATCTGTATGACAATCACTCCTGTTTTATTTGGAGCTGCGTTCACTCTGACCATCAGAGAAGCAATGACATAGTTTTACTGCTGTTCTTATTAAATATTATTACTGTGGTGCAAGCTTGACGGTCGAGAGAGGAGAAAAAGGAGGCAGCTTCATTGCCCAGAGGAGATCCAGTAATCAGATGGTCTGCAGCCTGAAGAGGACATCAATCTTCTGAATCCAATTCTCACTATATGCGTTAGCAGTGACTGTATAGGCTCAGTATAAAATGTTGGCAATACTAGGGCAATTGCTAACCTAAAAAGTGTGTGTTTAAGAAAGAACAAAAGGGAGGGCTATAGATTCAGAACACTGTTAGGAATACTAATTAATATTTTTAAAAAACAGTGCTGAAAAAATACACTGGACTGGCCATCGGATTTTTTTTTTCCATTGTAGTCATTTGTCTTCTTTGACTTCTTAATGTTTTTTGTGGGGATTTTTTAATGGCAGTCTAGCATCCAACCTACCCCTTTCCTGGCTTTAAGGAATATCTATCTCCTTGAGCATAGGCTTAGAGGGTTCCCACAGGCTCCCACAGAGGAAGCTACAGAGACTCAATCCTTTCTCTCCCCATTCCTTAGTAGGCAGTGCTGGCACACAATCAAGGCTCAACCTGTCAGATGCTTTCACTCACTTGAATTTTGAGCAAATGAAGCAAAGACAAAGGGTTGGTTAAATGTACTCACAGCAGCAGTTTGACCACACAGAGGCATGACCAGATTCTCTTGTTTCTTGACTCTCTCGTTCTTGTTCATTTTCCAAACATGACCTCCCAACCACCACTGCCCTTATTTGCTTTAGAGTCAGAGTTGTTTTCAGTTACTTATAACCGAAAGCATCAACTGATACCCATCATTGTGAAATTTCTGTAAATGTGAGCCTGAGGCCCAGAATTGGAGACATCCTAAGAGAAAAAAATATTCTTTCCAAAAAACTCATTATTATTTAAGGTTCCTATTTTATATCTTATTATTCATATCTCTGATGTGAAGAAGCATATGGAAAATGAACACTTTCTCTTGCACTTTTAGTATTGCCACCATATGTGTGAGACCGTATTCTTTTGTTACGACAGAAAGCCTACGTCATTACCACCAGTCTCTAGGAAGTATACAAAAACTGTAAGTGCCAATGGCCCTTTAAGAACTCATTTTCAAGGTGCATCTGCAAAGACCACTGAAGAGGTTCAACTCTGCAAGACTATAGACTATTAAGTAAAGTCCCCTGCTGGGGGCATGGAGCATCCTGACTAGGAACATAGAACCTGGAGTCAGCCAGACCTGAGTATGCCACCCAGCTGAGTGACCTCTGCAAGTCGCTTAAATCTAGTATTGTCATCTGTGGGTAATAACACCCACTTTGTAGGGCTGTTTGAGATAAAATAGTACATGTGTTATGGACTGCATGTTTGTGTCTCAAAAGAATCCAAATGTTGAAATCCTAATTCCCAGTTTGGTGACATTAGGATCTGGGGCCTTTGGGAGGTAATTAAGTTTAGATGAGGTCATGACAGTGGAACCCCCATGATGATATTACCTTTTAAAGTTATGAGGACACTTATAAGAAGAGAAAGAGACTAGAACTCACTCTCTCTGTCATGTGAGGATACAGGAAGAGGATCCTCACCAGACACAGACTCTGCTGACACCCTGATCTTGAACCTCCCAGCTTCCAGAACCATGAAAAATAAACTTCTATTTAAGCCACCCAGTCTATGGTATCTTGTTATAGCAACCTGAATTGACTAAGAAATAATATAAAGCTTTTTGCATTGTCCTTAGCATATAGTAAATGTTCAAAAAAATAAGAAAAATGTATAAATAAAAATATAGGTAAATAAAAATAAATAGGTGAAGCCACTGACTAGGCAAGTCTGGATTTCAGTGAAGTTCAGAAAATATCTCACTTACACCACTAATCTCATTCCACAAGGAAAACAGCTGGGAAGATGAACTAGGAGGGACACACTTTTTAAATATACTTATTCTCAGTTTTTATTTTGAAGAAGTGGAAGCAACAGCTGCCACCATCCCCATGACAGGCCAGGCAGTTGACAAGTATTGGTGGAGCCTGCAGAAGGCCCTGTCATGGGAACAGTGACTCTCCAGCCAGTTTCATGTGGGAAATCAGGAGGACAGATTTTCTTAGGCAATGTTCTCATTCATTCTAGTTTCTGCTTGGCCAGAAAGAGTACATAAGCTGTTTGTCTCAAATGAACGCTCCAGTAGATAAAACACCAAAAGGGGTTTTGGGAAACATAACAAAATAAGAATTGCCATGCTGGCTTAGACCAACTGTCTGAAAACAGTACCAAGAGACATTTTGTAGGAAGGAATTGCAACTTCCTCCATAATCATGGCTTCACAAGCTTGGAAGCAACTCCTAAATGTCCTTAAATTCCTACTAATGCTCTGTCATGCACAACTTTACTTAAACCCTCCTTGAGTTTTATTAGCATTTTCAGCTAAAGCTGTGTATGAGGCAATGAGGTTATTTATTTAATCAACTTTCATTCCTATGTTTTGCTCCTCTTGACTGCAGCCTTGATTCACTGTGCAACCTGAAGCATGTCCCCAAGCTGATTCTGTCTTCATATCTCCATCTATGAAATGGAAAAATAATAGTGGCCCCTTATTGAGGTCACAAAGAAAAGGAATCCTGGAGCTACCTTTTTCTCTGCTATGAACTCCATGAAGGAAGAAAAGGGCCTCAAAGCAGACACTTGAGTTCCATTTTCTGTGCTAATTCCTATCAATCCCACAAGAATCAAATAGTAGAATAATGGAAGAGAGAAATATAAGAGAAAGGGAATAGACAAAGTCTTGGGATCAGGTTAAATTGTAAGCCATTGAACCAACAAAAATGTGTGTGCCCATCCACAATTCAAAGCTATTAGAAGTAGATTGCTTACCTGGATTATAATACTATAGAATCTTATATGACTTGTACAGAATGGTCACTTAAAAATGTTTGGTGACAGTAAGAACAAAATGGCATTTTTTTCCCCCTTCGAGCTAAGGAAAACCCCAAGACAAGTAGTGCTGAATTATCAAAGTAGGAAAAATCAATAATAGATGATTTATATACCTAAATCACCCAGATCACATTGGAATTTGACAAGAAATTTTTATTGTCATATATCAAATTGGCTCCAGACATGAGTTACTTTAATCACTGTTTTGTGTCAGATAGGAGTAATAATTACAGTGAAGATTTGGAGAGAAGATTTGATATTTTCTATTCAGGAGGAGGAACTATGGTAAAGTATAATTATGAAGAAGTTAACATGCTAGGCAGGACAGAGTGAGTGATTAAATGACACAGTGCTTTCTCCCTTATGAAAAGCAAAAGAAATTTTTAGTAAAGTAACATAGTCACTTCCAGAAAGCCAAAATGAGTCCAGTGTGAAACATTTGTATGTAACTAAGTCATCTTAGTTTCTTTGGAATTGAATTTTAGAATTTATTGAGAAAATAATAATTAAAAGTAAATACCCTCTAAATAATTTATTACAATCTTATGATGCTCACATTTGTTAACTATGTAAAGAGGCAAAATTTCACTGCTAAAAGAGCATATATTATAGCTAAGGTAGTTCTATTTGTTATAATGCTGAAAAATGTTTTTAATTAAATGATATTAATATAAGTGCAAATAGAATTCTTTGGGGCCACTTCCTCTTATAAAGAGGTTTTAAATATTAAATGAAGGAAAATGCAAACTACCTTAGTTTGTCCATCTTAAAGATGAAAGTTGTATGACCTTGTATCAAGGGAATACAGTGTAGATTAATTAGCTAATTAGATCTTTGTTGTATCCAGTATTATGAAAGGCAAAGTATGCCTGTGGCCCTGGTTCAAGCCAACCCTTTTTCTGAAACACCAAGGCATTTAAGTTGACAAAAGGGACTGTCACCAGACTGGGGCAGACTAACAAACCATAATTAAAGGTGTGGTTAGCGCCTGGAAAATCAGGGCAATTTGCCCCTCGCTAGTTTTGTGGCCTTGTCAAGTTACATGACCCCTTGTAACTCACTTTCCTAATCAGTAAAATGAATGGGGTTGAGCTTTAAGGAGTTTTTCAGCATTAAAATTCTATGGCCTACAATTTTTATACATAAGAAAAGCAAACAAATCATTCTCCACATCAGAGAAAGGTGCTGATTTGTTGTGGGGGATGGAACCACATCATGCATCATTCCATGCAGGCCCAAGGACCAGTCAAGCGTCCAGAAGTCCTCCTGCCTCCCACCATTCAAGCTTCCTCTTGCCCAGCCACCAGTAGACCCAGGAAGCCCAGGAAAATCCTCACAGTGTGAAAACCTAGTGACAAATTCAGTAGATCTCCAGGAAAGCAGGTATCTTTATGCCCCTCCTCATCAGTTTCTTCTTGACCTCTGTAACTCTCTTGCCAATCTGTTTTACCAATAGCTGAGTTGTCCCTTTGGTTTAGAACACTCAAAATGCTGCCTCCTCTCTTTACTCACACAAACAACAGGTTAGGTTATTCTCATTCTTCCACTCATTGTTAATTCATTTATTTGCTGGTCTAGCATTTATTAGGCAACTACTATGAACAGCTGTCTTCACTAGGCCTTGATCTCCTTTGACTAAAATGTTGTGTACAGTGAAGCCAGTGTGTTGGTTTGTGGTGGCTAGCAGCATCTTCCGTGGAATCAGACTGCCTGAGTTCAAATCCGAACTCTCCCACTTACTGTGTTGTCTTGAACAAGTGTCTTAATTTCTCTAAGCCTCAGCGTTCTCATTTGTAAAATGTGGTTAATAATAGGAACCACCTCATAAAGTTTAGTGGATGGTTAAATAAGTCAATCTGTGTTTAGTGCCTCGAAAAGCACTTGATAAGACCTGATAAGCACTAGATAAATGTTAGTTCTTATTACTATCCCCAAACTATCTGAATTAGTCTGAGATCAGCAGCCCCATGGCTGAGCTACTGATGACATTTGACACAGTGCCTTCTATATAAAACATGATATTTCATGGCTGTGGAGTTGTTTGTCCACTTCAAAGGGCCATTGGGAATGGATTTGAGGAGTATTTGTCACTGACAAGGATTAGTGAAGCAAGCAGAGTTGCTACCTCAGAGAGCTCAGGGCAATGACAGCCACTTTGTCCAAGCCTGACAGTAACCAAAGGATGGCAATAACCCAAAGAAAAGAACCAGACGAGGAGGTATTGCCAGGAAAACCCCGGATGACTTGAAGATTTGCTCTAGCCATGCCTTTTTGAAGGTACATATGTCCATGTTGCATATTTATTATAAAGGTAGTGGTAGTGATTGTAATTGTTGTAGTAACAGTAGTAGTAATAGCAATAATGGGAGTATTTGAAATAATAGTGATGGTATCAGAGGTAGTCAATAGTAATAGTAGTAAGAGTAACTGTGATAGTAATAATCATAGCAACGGAAGAGTAGTAATCATAGTGGTGGCAGTAGCAGCAGTATAGTAGTAATCATGGCAGTGGTAATTGCAGTAATAAAGCAGTAGTAAGAGCAATGATTTAATAGTAATGGTAGCAGTGGTGATAGTAACAGCAATAGTAGGAGTGATACTGTAGTAGTGACGGTAGCAGTGGTGGTGGTGGTAACAGAGCAGTAGTGGGGGCAACGGCGGAGTAGTAATGGATGCAATGGTGATAATCATAGCAGCAGGAGTAGTTGCAGTGCTGGGTGCAGCAAAGTAACAGTTACACTTTTTTATAGCACTGTTCAGAGCACTTTACATTTATTAAGTCAATTCACACAACTACCCTATGAAGTAGGGATTATTATAAATGTCTGTTTTACAATACTGCCTATAACATTTTGAATTATTTCAGTTCTAACTGATACCAAACTTGGTTATGCTAGTTCCAGCAACATCTCATTAAGACTGTGGTCCTCTCGGGGTGCCTGGGTGGCTCTGTCAGTTGGGTGTCCAGCTCTTGGTTTTGGCTCAGGTCGTGGTCTTACTGTTTTGTGGGTTCAAGCTCCATGTCACACTCTATGCTGACAGCATGAAGCCTGCTTAGGGTTCTCTTTCTCTCTCTCTGTCTCTGCCCCTCCCCTGCTCATGCTCTAAACCTCTCCTCTCCTCTTCTCTCTCTCTCTCTCTCTGTCTCTCTCAAAATAAATAAACATTTTAAAAAGACTGTGGTTGTCTCATCTCAAATCCTCCAGATCCCACTCACTGAAGCCCCCCTACCACTCATGTAACCTGAAGCCCCAGAGCCTCTGCCTGCCTGTAGTTGCTTCTAGTGGGAAAGACATTAATTATGCAGTGTGCTTGCTTGATTTCAATAGAGGGTATCACTCTTGGCTAGAAAAAAGTGGGGGAAAAGTTTCACCCTCTGATGATGGGTATGTTGTAACGTGGTTGGCTAGAACGGCAGAAGGAAAAGAGGGAAAAGAGGAGTCCCTAACCTCCCCCTTGGTTGAGGCAGAGTCATCACACTTCCTCAATGCCTGAAAGAAGCCTGTCATCAACCTTCTGTCATAACCTGCTTCCACATGTGACTCACTCTTTCCCTTTGATAAATCAGGATGTCTCTAAAACGGCCATTTCAAGTAGTGGTCAGGAGTCAGATGAACTGGTGTGTAATGTCAGCTCTCTCCCTAACTGCATGCCTTTCTGAGACTCAGCTTCCTCCACTGTAAAATGAGGATAATTATTACCTCCTACAGCTGTTATAAGAAGCAAAAGAGAAGACACATCAAGAGCCTGATCCAGAATGTGGCACATATTAAGCCTCAGTAACTATTACCCGTTACTATTATTGTGATTACTGCCATTATTCTTTTCCTTCAAACCATTAAATCTGTTATTGTTGTGAATAAATATCCAAAAAATTCCTGCCCCCCAAAAAACTTCTTTGTGTTATTCATAACTCAGAAAATGAAATTTCAGATCTGTAGTGTCAGGGAATCATCCAGATCTCCATTCCTCAAAGACACTGTATTAGTCTCCCATTGCTGCTGTAACAAATGACCACAAACTTAAAGGCTTAAAACAACACAAAGGTATTATCTTACAGTTTTGAAAGAAGTGTAAAGTGGGTTGTCAGGAGACTCTAAGGGAGAAAGTGCTTCTCGCTCTTTCTAGCTTCCATAGGCTGCCCACAGTCCTTGGCTTATGGCCTCCCATCATTCCACTCTCTGCTTCCATTATCACGTCTTCTTCTTTGACTCTTCAGCCTTTCTCTTTCCTTTACAAAGACCTTTGTGATTATATTGGCCCCTTCCAGATAATAAGGGTAATCTTGCCATCTCAAGATCCTTAATCATCTGCAAAGTCTCTCTTGCCACATATGGTAACTTATTCACAGTTTCCAGGGGGTTAGGACATGGACATTTGGGGGACCATTATTCTGCCCAACACAGATGCCCTGAAGAACTAGCCATTGAAAAAGCTGAGTTGGGGTACTTGGGTGGCTCAGTCAGTCAAGCATCCAAGTCTTGGTTTCAGCTCAGATCATGATCTCATGGTTCGTAAAATGGAGCCCCACGTCAGGCTCCATGCTGATAGCACAGAGCCTGTTTGGGATTCTCTTTCTCTCTCTCTCTCTCTCTCTCTCTCTCTCTCTCTCTCTCTGCCCCTCCCCCACTCACATTCTCTCTGTCTCTGTCTCTGTCTGTCTCTCAATAAATAAACTTTAAAAAAAAAATAAGAAAACAACTGAGTTGTCTCCACTGAGTTCCCCATTCCTTATTCAGTCTTTAAACATTCATTTCTGATCTTCTGCCCTCCCCTGATCCTCAGTACATTACCCAACTTCTTTGAGAGTCAGTTTCCACATGTGTCAAACAGGAATGGCCGCACCGAATGTATCTGAGCGTTTGGGGCACAACCAACGTACTTGGGTTGTAAAATAATTAGCAAATCTTAGAATAAAGTGTCACATAAAAACAAAAGTAACAATTTAACTGTCTCACAAGTCAGTTAATAGACTCAAACTGCTTTAAGATCTTTGGATAAAAGGCATTCTTCCAATGCTAAGTATATGTTGGTGTTTTGCCTTTGTCCTCACTTTCAGCCATATATCAAAAGCACACTTCAGTGTATTTTTCCTATTTCAGATAAACTATCTAATTTTCTGCACCTGTGGTTTTCCTGAATGTCTCCTCCCCTCAAGCCTTCCAGTGGCAGAAGTGTAGCTCATTTTCTTCACTGGGTGTTCTGTGGGTGGCTAGATATGGCTTCTTTGACTAGCCTTTTTTCTCCCTTTGTTCTCAAGCTACAGCTTTTGCTTTCTCTGACTTGGTTTTTGCTGTGTAGTTATGAATTTGCCACCTCTCTTTTGAGCCTCATCAAGGGCTTCTCTGGCCTGATATGCAGGTTTCTTTCTAGTTTGACTGTCTCCAAGGGAAATGGAGTCGATATGGTTGTTCACCTGCTGAGTTAAGAGTTTGCCCTCGTACACGCACCATGTTATTTTATCCTAGTTACAGGGAGCATACAGCGATTCACTTCCATGGACTCTCACATGAAAATGAAGAAGCCACTGTGTGTCCACAATCCCTCATGCATTGCCTTTGCTTCCTGTAGGGCAGGGATATATACCAGCTACACCCAGGAAGGAGGTACAGATGACTCTACTTTTTGAAGTTGACCTTCCCAGAAACCAGGACCTGCAGAGAAGCAGACCTCTATTTGCTTTTTAAAAAAAGAAACCAAAAGTTGCATCACATTTTTTAACATCTAAAAAAACATGACTGCATTTAGAATAATGTGATGCTCCCCTTTATGTCTTTCTCAGGAAAAATAGTTATGTGGATGTATCAGCCCCCATTCAGATATTTAAGAGAGAAAAGATTTAATATAGGAAAATTGTGACAAAGGTGTTGCAAATGCTGGCTAAGGGAAAGGAGGCATTATCTAGAGGTCAGCAACTGCAGGAAGTTGCCATGGCCCCTATAGTTGGAGGAGCAAAGGGGTGAGTATGGTTCTATCCACAGTTTGCCAGTACACAGTTGCTGCCCGTATTGGAAATGATGGATCTGCCCTTGTATTAGTTACCTATTGCTATTATATAACAAATTATCTCAAAATGTAATGAAACAATAAACATTTACTACCTCCCACCCCAACTGCTCTTTCAGAATCCCTTCTGGTCCCCCTCACTTAATCAGCTGATACCCCACTCACCACTCTTCACTGGAACCTCTCACCTAGACTTGCTTTCTCAAACTGCACTCCAAGTTCCCACCCTTCCCTGTCTCTTTGCCTTTTCCGTTCCTCAGAGCTTAGCTATCCTATGTTTCCCTCCTTTGTCTCCTCAGGGCTCTTTTTTTATCAATTAGCACTGGATGATAATGGGAAGCTTTGAGATTTATTCAATTCAACAAAATCTATTATACAAATGCTATGTTTCAGGCATTATGCTAGGGGCTAGGGATGCAAAGACAAAAAAGAAATAGTTCCTGCCCTTGGAGAGTATGCAGTTATTCCAGGGACACAGATGTCTATAAAACAAAGTGATAAGTGCTATAATACAGGTACATTCTGGCAGATTGATTGACAAACCATACAGATCTGTCCTCAATTGGCTTCAGGTTATCTGCATCCTTGGTTCTTGCTAGGGAAAAAAAAATGCAACCTTGAATTCACAGTCATATAATCCTTATCAAATAAACTTACAATAAATAATTTATGGAGGTTTACCTAAAAGACAAACAGCCCATCTATTACTTTAGATATCCTAAATTTTACCTTCATGTACACAGAAACATAATTCAATTTTTTAAAAAATCTATAAAAAACTAAACACAATCCATGGCCTTGTTTTCATACCTCAGTAGAACTGCTTTTACCCAGCTATACGTTGGTGTCTCCTCATCTGCCTAGATCGAGCAACATTTTAAAAACTGCTGAATGAAATTAAATAAGTATCCAATGTAGGAATGTTGAGAGAGTCCTCCCGGACATCCCTGTGTTCATTTTCTAAGGTCCGTATGGAGTTTTTCTCACATCTCAGATTCAGGAAGAGCCTCCTCAGAACAGCTCATTTGTTTTTGTCTTATGGATACAACAGAGTCTTATAATTCACTGTGTCTCCATTTTTGCTGTAGCTGCTGGAAGCTTAGGAGCAAATGTGTAGTCCTCCTCTACCAACTATACGAGAGCAGGTGGTAGGCATTTGTTTTGCTGTCCTTATTTCCCCTTGATCCCAAATCCTCCTTCATCCTTCTGTAGGTATGTTGGTAAGATTTCTCACTCTGTATAGAATGAGGAGGTTTATGTTGATTACAAACAAATTGTGCAGGCGTATATGTGGTGTTCTACTTGGGAGGAAGGATCAAGAAAATCATAGAAAGAAATGATATGTGATCTGACTCTTGGAAAATCATAAAATTTATCCAGTCTGAGAAGATCTCTCCAAGTCAGGAGAATAATATAAGCAAAGACTTATAGGCATAAAAATGAACGTGGGGTTATGAGACCAGATCCAGAGGAAGGGAGGATATAACACTTACATTTTTATTTTCCTATTTGTGCACTATCCTTCCCAGTTAAAAGGAATAGTTAAACTATTAGAATGGATCGTTACACTAATGAGCCCTTAAGGAGTGACTCTAATAATAGCCGTTTCTATCAGAAGAAATAAGTAATTTTTTATCAAGTAAGCATTCTCTGTTTATTCAATTTATAGGGGCTTCCCACTCTATCTGCAGGTTGGCTAACCTAGTGCTAGGCCACCAAGAATAACAATAGCTGTCCCAGGCCTCTCTCAGTGCGTATAGCCGGGGTAAAACCAGAGAGCCCATCCCCCAAAGCCCAGTTCATGGTCCTCTGCTCCTGCGAAGCTATCTCCTGGCCTAGTCAGGCCTTCTGTGAGGGCAAAAAGAGCAATGGGTGGGTATGAGCAGATCTTACATGTGGGGGAGATGCTCCTGCAAGATTTTAAGCAAGATACTTCCCTCTTGCTAGTCCTCATTGTCTATTACAATGTGGATGTCTGAAGTCTGATGTTTTTACTGACCTCATTATTCTATAATTACACTGCCTGCCTTGACAATATGTGATATTCATTGATTTTTCCAATCTACACACCATTTATATACATCACCATAGACTCCCAGTAGCTAGAGATGACTTTAAAAATGAGTCATTCACCATGCTTCAGGCGGGAAATTAAGACTTGTAATGTTGAGATATGAATAATTTGAGGTACCTTTCATTACTTTGATTTCTTTTTTCTGATAAATATTATAATTATTTAAGCAGCTGAAAACGTCATGTTAAAATGTCAGTAAATACAGTAACAAATCTAGCTCTTAAGTGAGTCCCCACCAAGGCATCAGGCAAACAGCAATTTGCTGGAATCACACATGAAAAACATCAGGCTATTTGAGGATTTGGGGTGATTTCCAGTCTGAAAATTGGCCTATTTGAGAAGAAAGAACCATCTCCGGGAAGGAATTAGCAAAGCAATGGCTTTTGTTGTTGGTTAGGTAAATTTCAAGGTTTTTAAGTGTTGCTTTTTATAAATACCAAAGGGGAAAATTGGGTAACCCGGATTGTGGCTTTACTATTTAGCTTTAACAGAGGGTTTAGGCCAGCCTGGGGCTCTAAGTGAGGGAAAGCTGACTGCAAGCACTCCACTAGCCTGGAAAGGCATTGGCAGCAAAAGGGATCTGCAGGAAACTAAATGTCCTCCATGCACCAGCAAGAAGCAGTGAGGCAAAATGGATGTCCTTGAGTACAAATGTAAAGAAACCCTACCATGAGAGCTCTAGCCTTGAGTTGCCCACATATACATTACTCTTACTAATCCCACCTCAGACCTAGCCCTGACTCCCCCCACCACCACCACCACACATTTACCCGGGCACCTCGAATCATCACCTGTGCCCATGACATTGTGCTGAGCACTCAATAAATTGTCTCCAGATGGCCTTCAGACTTTGTCTTCCTTTACAGATTTGCATGTGCAAGTTGCCTCTTTGTAGGTTATCCTATATGCCTGAGATCCATGTGGTTTTCACTGGGCAAATAGCTGTGCATAGCTGCTGTCTAGATTCTCCCAAGGTGCCTTAGGCTGAGACTGTGAATACTTAGAACATTTATTTTTATAACCCTTATGTGACAGATGTATCAAGGAAACTAGGTTCATAAGCTATGGATGGAAGTATAAATTATTATAATCTCAGTATAGGGCAATTAGGTAATAACCATTGAAATCTTAAATACATATATACTTTGACCCTTCATTTTCATATGCAAGAATTTATCCTTCAAAAATACTATATTAGACGTAAACAAAAATGACTTGCTAGGATATTGATGGCAATATCATCATAACAAAAACAATATACCATAGATGACAACCAATATTTGGAGAACTCCAAATGTCCAAGAGTCTATGTAGTTACAAAAAATGCATGAGTTGGATCTCTCCCAAAAAAAGGTCCAAAATTGGCTACGTGAAAAAGAGGCTTGACTGCCACACAACATCCTATTATTTCTCCCTGTCACAAAGTAAGCAAGGTCACCCCCATGGCCCAGAACTCTTTACACAATCAAAGAAGCCCACCTTCAGGCAGCATGCCAAGACAGTACAGGCAATATCTGGTTATTTGATAAGGATTAAAGGCAAAATAAAACTCCAGGCAAGTATCTGTCTCTTGGTGTTCTAAAATTTCCATCTCATTGTGCTGAAAATATACCAAAGTATGATCTTGCCCAGAGAGAAGAGAATGCCTATGTTTGACAGGCCCTAAATGTCTTATTTTCATAATTTAAAAAAAAAAGTTAAACTTCAATTCAATGAAATAAAGTATAAAAGACTTTCTTATTAATTTGTTAAAATACACAACAAAATACTAATTACCAACAGTTTGCCAACAGATTTAAGTAAATATAAATTTTAAACAACCAACTCTCATAAAACTTCAATTCTCTTCTCTCATTGCTTAATATAATCTCTTTCCCCCCCCTGCTTTAAGAAAAAGCTTTAACTTTCCTTCACTGAAGTTCAGGTATCAAATAGCTTGTCCACAGTTCCCAGGATGCTAGCTTAGGGCAGCAGCTATCAGATTCCATTGATTTGCTGCTAGCAAATTGGAAGATTTAATGGTGTGACTTCCATATGTTGCTGGTTGGTGATCAGGTCTCACTGGGGTCTCTCCAAATGGGAAAAGAATTGCTTCCTGCTAATCTCAGGCAGCCGCATTGCATCCACATCCATTTGCTCACTGATCTTAAAGAGAAAGAATACAGAGAAAGATTATGTTTCATTCTCCCACTGCGTCTACATAAAACCCAATTGTCGTCCCTTTCTGATCAGCAAGATGTTACCTTGGCAACTACTTTGTAGAGCTCTTATTCCTCCCTCCCCTGAAGCTCATCATTTATGTAAAAGTTATTTTGCCTCCTAATGACTAAGACAAGATCAGCCAGCCTGACTGGTTCCCTGGTTCCTCAAGACAAAGGTTATAAAACTGGTAGCCTAGGGGCCACATCCAACACTTAGGCATGTTTGACCACACAAAGGTTTTGGGGTTTGGGCTTTTTTCTTTTTTATTTCTTTTTTTTTTTTTTTAATGTAAGCTAACATGTATAAGCCAGAAGGTTTGACATGGAAATCCAATATTCCAGTTGTCTTTAAAAATATTTAGACCTGAAAACACTGGGCCCACATTCTCAACAATCAGCTGTAGCTGAATACTGGCTGCTGCCCTGTACTCAGACTTCTTCCTTTGATAAGATTACCTGATAGGCATGTAGCTTGTGACCCCTGTTTGAAGATATATACTCTTCTAAAAATGAAAATATTCAGGGGCACGTGGGTGTCTCCATAGGTGAAGCATCCGACCTCAACTCAGGTTATGATCTCACAGTTCAAGCCCCACATGGGGCTCCATGCTGACAGTGCTGAGCTTGCTGGGGATTCTCTCTCTCTCTCCCTCTCTCTGTCCCTCCCCCACTATCTCAAATGAACTTTAAAAAAATCTAAAAAAATCTTTTGTAATGAAAATATTCAGAATGTATGAAAGTTGTTTCTTTTTTTTTTTTTTTTTTTTTTTTTTTTTTTTTTTAATTTTTTTTAACGTTTATTTATTTTTGAGACAGAGAGAGACAGAGCATGAACAGGGGAGGGGCAGAGGGAGAGGCAGACACAGAACCGGAAACAGGCTCCAGGCTCTGAGCGGTCAGCCCAGAGCCCGACGTGGGGCTCGAACTCACAAACTGTGAGATCATGACCTGAGCCGAAGTCGGACGCTTAACCGACCAAGCCACCCAGGTGCCCCTGTATGAAAGTTGTTTCTAAGCAAAGATGTTTCTTTCTCAAAATTCAAAGGAACTTCAAACTCACCAAACATCTTCACAACTGCACCAGGTTTTCTAACATTATTCTTAACTTTTTGCCACCATTCCTAATTAAAGCCAGCAATTTAAGAAACTTTGAGGGATACTTTGAGGGTTTGAACAAGAAAAGGCAACGTTGAGGAGAAAAACAACTCATGTCTGATCAGTTAGAGTGGCAGTGAAGTTGATAAAGAAGGCAATGGCCTTCAAACTTAAATATGCATTAGAATCACCTGGAGAGCTTGTGAAAACAGATTTCTGGATCTGAGTTTCTGATTCAGTAGGTCTAGGGAATTTGCATTTTTTTTTAAGTTTATTTATTTATTTTGAGAGAGCACGAGCAAGGGAGGGACAGAGAGAGAATCCCAAGCAGGCTCCACACTGTCAGCACAGAGCCTGATGCAGGGCTCAATCTGCTGAGATCAAGAGTCAGATGCTTGACTGACTGAGGCACCCAGGTGTCCCAGAATATACATTTCTAACAAGCCCCAATGATGCTGATGCTCTTTGTCTGGCATCCATACTTTGAGTATCATCAATTTCGCACTGTGTCAAATATATCTGTAAATGTGTACTGGCCAAACACCGTAGAAGTTTATTTTTTCTTTCACAAAACAATCAACAGCAAGTTTCTTTCATTCAGTGAGTGTGGGACCCAAGATGTTTTGAGCTGAAATCTCTACTAACCACTAGGAGCATATACAGGTGGAAGAGAGAAAAGGTGTCCAGAAATCAGACCATTTTTTTCTTCTTTTTTAGTTCAAGCATAATTAACAGTGTTATATTACTTTCAGATATATAATATAATGATTCAATAATTCTATAAATTACTCATTACTCATCACAGTAGATCTATTCTTATCCCCTTCACCTATTTCACCCATCCCCCATCCACTTCCCCTCTTGCAACCACCAGTTTGTTCTCTATAGTTAAGAGTATAATTTTTTGGTTTGTCTCTTTGTTTAATTTGCTTGTTTTGTTTCTTAAATTCCACATGAGTGAAATCATGTGATATTTTTCTTTGTCTTACAGACTTATTTCACTTAGCATTATACCATCCAGATCCATCTTTTTATGACTCAGTAATATTCCATATTATTTATATATGTCACTTCTTCCTTATCCATTCCCTCTATCAATGACACAGGCTGCTTCCATAGTTTGGCTATTATAAATAATGCTGCAATGAACATAGGGGTGCATATATCCCTTCAAATTAGTATTATTGTATTCCAATAGTATGATTACTGGACTATATGGTAATTCTATTTTTAAGTTTTCGAGGAATATCTATACTGTTTTCCACAGTGGCTGCACCACTTTGCATTCCCATCAATAGTGCAGGAGTGTTCCCCTTTCTCCACATCCTCACCAACACTTGTTGTTTCTTGTGTTTTTTATTTTAGCAATTCTGATAGGTGTGAGGTGATATCTCACTGTGGTTTTGATTTGCATTTCCCTGATAATAAGTGATGTTGAGCATCATATCTGTTAGCCATCTGTATGTCTTCTTTAGAAAAATGTCTATTCATATCTTCTGCCATTTTTAATTGGATTATTTGGCTTTTGGTGTTATACAAATTCTACAAAATGGAAGGGAGAACACAAGTTTTTGTGTACATCTGCACCTCAGCAGCTATGAATATGGCTCACTCTTCCTCTGCTAACTTCCTTCCCAATTACCAGAAGGCTTTTCTCCCTTCTTATTGCTCATCCAAATCTGAGCCCCCTTCTGGTTATATTTTACCTCCACTAGAATTCCCAGCAAAAAAATTTCTAGTCTTTTATCTTGACAAGTAACTAAAGTAACTTTCCCAAAAGAGTCTGTTTCCTTGAAGATATTTATTTGATAATTATAACTTTAAGAACAAGATTCGTTCTTCTCCAGTTAATCAGAAGAAAAATATAAGCTGTTTGCATTTTGAAAGTTTTTGATTAAAGACTTACTAGAGTCAAGTACCACGTCAAATTATGTTTCCAAAAAATAAATAGACAAAGGAAATAAGTAATGAAAAGTGCCTAAAATAATTTATATTGTGACATTATAACCTAACTACTCTCCCTGTAGTAAATTAATACTTTCTAAAGTCATCTGTAGCTCCTGGGATCTAAAGTGAGTTATAGAGTTGATCTGTGAGCTTCTAAAATCAATCAGAACTAACAATGTGAAAATAAAACAAAGTGTGGCTCATTTACCATTGCAAGTAGCATAAAACTGAGTCTGAACTAGTTTAAGCAAAAAGGGAATTTATTGTTTCACTTAGGATGAAAAGTCTAAAGGGATATTTAGCTTCAGCCATGGCTGAATCCTGAGCTCAACAAATGTCATCAGGACTGTTTTTCTCCATCTCTGAGCTTCATGTTGGAACAGAATGGCTACACTGGTTCTAAACCTTACACCCTCTTTAGGTCCAGCAGATAAGATCAAGAGTGCCTCAGTGTGGAAGACATCACTGTAGCTCATTGGAATTGATTGGGAGTCATACACTCATCCTTAAGCTAATTATCATAGCCAGTAAAAGTAACTGTGGTGTCATGCGTGGAATCAGTTTCACTTAATCCAAAATGAGTTGGACAAGGTAGATCTTTACAGGGGAAATGTATGCTTACTGTTGGGGTTTGAGGAGGCTCAATGCCCCACCATTGGAACCAGCTGAAAAACCCAGGAGCCAGATAGGCACAAAAAGGTTACCTTTATTATATGAGTTTAGGTCTATTTACCAAGAGGGCTTGCTAATTCCTGAACTAGATGAATCGGCCCCATCATGGACATGTAGGCTCCCACAGATAGGCTCCCTGTCCCTATCAGATTTATGGCATGAAGAAGCCCAGAATGTTCTCTGCATACTGATAGGTAACATCAGAAGAGGAAATAGGGCTCAGCCACTGCACCAAAACTCACCTATCGAATAAGTCACTCTTCCCCAGTTGGGGTGAAGGGAGACCAGCTAGGGGGTAGAGGAGTTAAGATTGTTACTCTGAAAACTTTCATACACACAATGTAGGAATAGAGAATAAATGTCACCTAACATTTAACAAGAGAATAAATGAATGCTGATAGCAACAACAGATGTTCATTACCAGTAGAAAGTAAGAATGAGTTTTAAATACAGAGAGCAAAAAATATGCATCCAAATGGTTAGATTCCTTAACCTTTGTAGTTATAAAAGAATATTGATCCTACCTGCTATGAAAACACCATAATACCCTTTAGATGCTGTACTTCACCATTATTGTCTCTTGTCTGATTTAGTGTTTTTCTGTAGATGAAAGGTAACCAAGTATAAAAGTGGAATTTAATTGATGCCCTGGGATGAAACAAGAATGAGTAGCCAGAAGAATATGGATGAAAGCTTAGCAAAAAGAATCATACAAGACAAAGAGGAGATTCATATTGATCTGGACCTGATTCTAGAATATGAGTTCTGTGAGATCAAGCTCCTTGTTTTCCCTGGACATTGTATCTTTCCCCAGTATCTAGAATATGGCCCCTGGCATATAGTCAGTGCTCAATAAACATATGTAGAATGGATAAATTGGGAGATGGGGGAGGGTTGGAATAAGAGAAAATGAAAATCTTGTTTGGGGTTATAGTGGCCACAAAAGAGTAGTGTCAATTTGGATCTATTATCCTGACCTTAGCTAAAAGGATCCAATTTCATGCTAGTAGGAAGTAGTCAGCTGGCCTGGAAGAGTTCAATAATTAGGAAACCAAAAATATCTGAAATTATAGGAGTCTAACAGGTAATTTAATATAATTCCCAACAATGACTGCATGTTTAAATCACTTGGGGAGATATTTAGAAAATTAGAGACCCAGACCCCACTTCTAAAGATTCTGACCCAGGCATCCATAATTTGCAACAGTTCCCAAATGATTCTGACATTCAACCTGGGCTGAGAACCACTGTTCTACTACAACCACTCATCTTTTAGAAGAGGCTGCACTTCAAAAGGTAAAGAATTCAAAATATAACTTGATTGTCAATGGCAATGTTTAGATATATTTTAAAAGAATCATGAAAAAGAAATAACCAGCTTTTAATGTCAACCCTAGTCAATTCCTGAAATGAATAGGTCTGAATTTCTCAAAATATTACCAGGACCAACTAATTTTATAGATAGCAAAGGATGTTTATTCTAGCCCCAGTACTCTGCCTTGAAATCCCTGGGGAGCCATTGAAAAGTTTTGCAAAAATATCATGATGAGAAGGTAGTTTCCAGAGATGGACCAGGCTATGGTGGAAGGAAAGTTTGAAGGAACAAGTATAAACACAGGGAGGTCACACAATGGCTATTATCCCGGAATGAGCCCTCAAATCATCTAATGTAAGACAGAGATGGTGAATATGAGCAGTATCATGTAAAGCTATTCACAGAGTATGGGACGGTTGGCCTAGGAAAATCTACGGTGAGCCAGTACCCAAAGCAACTACCAGTTCCAGCTATTTACTTAGTCCAGCTTTGCATTCTAAATAACTGCCTGGCCTAGAGCTTCCAGAAGCCCCTCTAAGGAAGGGGAAGGAAGGGTATAATGGAAGAGAATGTAAATCACTGGGGGCAAGGGGCAAGTCTGATCATTTTGTCTACCTAGGGTACTTAACAGACTGCTGTGTTTTGTGACTAGAACCAAGAAAGACAACGGTTATGGTTATCTCAGGAGAAGCCACTTCCTGGTCACTTGGGTGACCTCCAAAGTCCTCCAGGAAACTGGGGCCATCAGAGAGAGGGGTAGAGGAGTGACACCTTCTACTTGGTGGACACAGAGCTGTCTCATCACCATGTTTTAAAAATTAAGTGTGCTAGAAGAATAAATCTATCCACTTCAAACAAGCCCCCCCCAAAAAAATATTTGACAAACCATCACCTAACCAGTGAAAATTTTGTTTCAAAATTTCTCTGATTTAACCCAGCAGTCTCTCCCACACCTGAGGGGCTGTGGGGTGTACCGCATGTATTTATACACATGCATACACAGCACCTTAATTTTGCAGAGGCAAAAATCACTCCAAGGTGAAATGATCCTGCTGAAAGGGCTTGTATTAAGTGGCTCTTCCAACAGGACTGAAGGGGTGGGGAGGTCCAAGCAGTTAGCCTTAGGCCAGCTCTGGTAGAGCCCCAGCCCTGAGAAGGAGCAATGCAATTCCCAGCAGCCCACTCCCCTCCACCCCCCAGTGTCACCAGGGCCCCCTTAAATGCCTCCAGTAATGGGTCTTCTCAACTTCCCTTAGGAGACAATGCCATCAGCTAATAGACATCACTGTCAGGAAGGTTTTTATGCTGCACGGCTTACATTTTCTTTTCCACAGTTTCAGCTCATTGCTCCTAATTACCTCCCCTTGGACCCCCCAGCATACAGGATCAACAGCTTGGCCTGCCTCAGCACCTCTCTGCCAGAGGTTCTTCATTCAGAATGGCCCACTTAAAATGCAGCCCCACACAACTGGTCTCCAACTCAGTGACAGGCCCCTGGAGTTGCCTACCTTCCTGCTACCCCTGCCTGGCTTGGGGCCTCCTACTGGCTAAGCCGGGGAGCCCCAGCAGATGAGAGCACGCCACCATCTCTTTCCCCTTTTTCTGCCCGCCTGGGCTTTCTCACAGGGTATGTGTTCCTACAGTATTTGAGTACAGCTGACAGAAGCAGAGCTCTGGGTACCAAGCCAAGGAGACACAGCATTAATTATTCTCTCTTCTACAAGCAAAGGTGCGAGGGCTGTGCTCTGCAATGAACACGGACTTGGAGTACAGTCAGCACTACATCTACGGGCTGAAAACCAGAGAGGTTCATTCAATTCCCTCACTCCTCCTGTGCCTTTTAACTAACTTTGAAATTCCTCTCACTGCTGCGGGTCCCTCCGTGCTTTTTCCAAGGGCTGGAGCCCAACACAGATTTATTTGGTAACCATTGCAGGAATTAAAAAAAAAAAAAAAAATGAGAACTGGAGGAAGAAGCCAGGCCTGAAGTAATTAAGATGATTTGTTTCACATGGTTCAGGTAGGCACAAAGGGGATCCTGAACACAGAGAATAGAAGATCAAAGGGACAGCAATGAGAAAGGGAAGCTCAAGTCTGCAAAATGAAAACCCCTCTCTGGATTTTTAGCCTCTCCCAGAGATAAAACAGAGGGAGATAAAAAAAAAAAAAAAATTTAACTTCTGCTTTCAGCAGTTAGCTTCCAGAATAAAATATTCAAATGTATGATGCCATATTTACAAGGTCATAAGATCTCCCACTCTGAAATCATTTGTCACTAGAAAGTACTGCTCTATTTAAGCCCCAGGAATCTAGCTGCAAAAATGAATATTCCTTAGAAAGTACATGTACTTTGCAAGCTTATTGGTAGCTGCTGAAAATCCCCGTCTGCCCAGTGGTACCCTACCAGCCATGGGATGTAAAGGTAGAGGTCAAGCAGGAGACAGGCAGTGCATGGGAGCACGTGGGTACATCTGATTGAGTCACCTTTAAAAACCATAACATGGTGTTTATAATCCACAACTTGGTTTTTGGCTGTGTGGTTCTCCTTCCCAGGAACACTGATCATCAAGAATCAACCATCATATTATTTTCCAACACTATTGAAACCTCAGATCTTCTGATATTTTGCCAAAATAAATATGTTTATCTCTCTCCTCTGTTAACTAACTCCATGGCTTCCAGCTGACTTGTACCATCATATACCTACTCCTCACTCATATTTCGTCCAGAGTTCTTCACAGGTCCTAGGAAGTTATACTCATTCGAGATCATAGTGACAGACCTACAGCTGGAACCTGGGGCTCTGGCAAAATGAAAAGAGGCTTTTTCTCTTCTTCGTGGTTTTTCTTTTCTCATCCCCCTTCCATAAGGTGATTTCAAGATTCCTTCCACTTCTAAATATAATTCACCTCCTGTGAATATGACTTTAAGTCTGAGTAATAGAGTCTTACAGAGTAAATACTGAGCTTACTGTATACAACACACCTATAAGACCAGTACCATTCTGATAATCAATTTAAAAATCAAGAAACTGGGGCACCTGGGTGGCTCAGTCCGTTAAGCATCTGACTTCAGCTCAAGTCATGATCTCACGGTTCATGGGTTTGAGCCCTGCATAGGGCTCTGTGCTGACAGCTCAGAGCCTGGAGCCTGCTTAAGATTCTGTCTCCCTCTCTCTGCCCCTGACCCACTCACTCACACACTCTCTCTCAAAATAAAATAAACATTAAAAAAAATTAAAATCGAGAAACTAAAGTAGGGGAAGTTAAATCACTTGCCTCCAGTCAGAGCTAGCAAGTGGAGGATATAGGGGTTTCTACTGCCTCTTAAATAACCTGAATTCTTTTAACACCCAAGGCTGCATTCACCGGTGTTGTCTGAACTGCTGTGGCAACTGAACTGACCAAGCAGTCATAAACCCACGAGCTATTGTTTTCAGTGAATGGACTTTTGACAGAACTGATTGACCCGAATAAGTGCTGCATTGTCTGGGAGACTTCCCTGTGCTTCACTAGGGCATTTTCCTAAGAGGCTGCTGCCTCAGTGATGGTCTTGCTCTGGGTCCCCTGGAGGCCTACACACCATTGGTAAGGTGATACCAGAAGTACTGACCATGATTATGGAAAGAGGCAAGTTAATCTGTGTGATGGTCCCTAACCCATGACATGGTCTCATTATCCCCTCGCTTTGAGCAGAAGGTCCCAGTCATTCTGCCATAATCCAGGAAAAACCCCTCAGAGGCCATGTTGACTTCTCAGCTCCAGAGCACAGGGATGTCACAAGACTTTCTTCCCTGAGCCAGGCTTCATGGAGTTGTTTCCTGTGGTGGAGGGAGATGTGTGGACAAAGGGTGGTGTGGACAAAAAGAAATGGCCCTTTTTGTGTGTATCAGTGCTTCTCAGGCTTTGGCATACACACAAGGAGCTTGTTAAAATGTAAATTCTGTTTCATTGGGTCTGGGGTCCTGAAATGCTGCATTTCTTTTTTTTTTTTTTTTTTTTTTATAGATTTGTTTATGTTTATTTTTGAGAGAGAAAGAGAGCACGCAAAGCATTTGAACAGGCTGCATTCCTAATAAGTTCCCAGCAATGCCCACACTGCTGGTCCTGACACTGCGTGTGGCCTGGTATTATTTGCACATATCTCGTTTCCGTTGTGAAGCCCTTGATGTCGCCTTTTGACAAAGAAGTTCAGTAAAGACTAGAGGCCATGGCCTTACATCATTGCTCTGAGTAGAAGGAGGTCTTTTCTCTGAAGCAGGGAACATTCCTCAAGTCAATCACCTGGGAAAAAGCCCTTCAGACCGCCCAGAAAGGAAATTCCTCACCTTCTGCTGGACCTGCACAACTGAAGCTGAGGCTTGAGCAGTCCCTCAGGAGTCAGGGATAGGCTGACCCATGAGGCCATAAGCAGAAGGAAAGTAAACTCTGCCATGTAACCCTTCCTGCATGTAGTTCCTTTTGTGGCCAGCCTGACTCAGTTGTGAGTCATCTAGTGGGATCACCCCAACCCTCAATGGACAGATGGCATGTGTCTGCCAGGGCCCACCAGTTTGCACATGTGCCAACACCTGTGTGCCCACTGTGGGGTGGCACAGGCAGGGGCCCAAGGTTGGGCTGGCCCCAGGCATTCCCCATGTTCATGGTCAGTCACTCTTGTTCATGTGTTTATGACATAGCATCTGTGCAGCCCATCTGGGGCCCCAGGGCCACGCTTGACTGTGTTTGCATTGACCTAGTGTCTGCCAAAATCAGGTGAAACCCAAGGCCATGAACTGGGCTGGACCATGTTCTTCCTGTCATACACACACGTGTACATGTTTCTTAGAAACTGAAATAAAGTCTAATTTAGAAAAACAAAATCCAGGGCATGGCAATAACATGAAGTTTAAAAACAAAAACAAATAAAACTTAGGTCTCAAAAACTTGGTTCTTCAATACTGCTGGTGGACGTGAGGTTGCCAGTGCTATGGCAAAACTCTGAAACACAACTCAAGAAAGGGAGACTCTGGGTGAAGCCCAGCAACCTGGTTTAGCACCCCCTACTGGAGGAGAAGCTAGCATTCATGGTCTTTGCTCTGATGAGTTAAGGGACTTGTGCATTGGGATTCCTTGAAAGGTCATTTTACTAAGCAGAAATCAACCCAAGCTCTGATCTTCCCTAATAGCTTAACTACTTGGTGCACATTTAGGCAACTATTAAATAATGCCAGTTCCAAAGGCAGAGAGGCTGTGGCCAAACCAGCTTTTAATGAGCAACCCAGGGCCTGGCCAGACTTAGAAGGAATGAGCATATTGAGATATTAGCCGAACCTCAAAAACAATAGGTGCCTGCGCCCTCTAAGTAGCTCATGTGTTACCGATCTGACAAGTCTCATTGATTTAAATGGCTGGAGCACTGCTTGGATTTTAATCTCCTTCACCCTTATACCAAGGAGGTCGCTGTTTAAATGCTTTTACTTAATAATGTAAACACCTGTCACACGCCAGGGGCAAAGCTATTAAGGAGAAGGATTATTTAAAGCAATGCTCCTGAATACAACATTGCTATTATTGTCTTATCCTCAATTTCCAGGGCTTCTTCCTTAGGACCAGAGCCAATGGCCAAGTCACCTAGTGCTCTGTCTCCCAGAGAGATCTGCAGAGGGTTCCTTTAACCCACACACAGAATGAGCATCTGCTCATGTCTTGTCATCTGAAGGCCCCCAAATATCTGACCTGCAAAGACTCTTGCAGTCAAAGCATGTGTCTCCCAAAGTCCATTACTAAAATGGAAAACTATTTCCATAAAGGAGTATTACACCATTATCCTGGTAGCTGCAAGGAACAGAGACTAAACTCTTTACAAGCATCATCTCTTTTATACCTGCAAAAACCCTATGATTTAATGCCATTGTTATCCCCATAATCTGAAGTACAGAATGGTTAAGTGACTTTCTCAAGGACACACGGTATCTAGCATGAGTAAGATTAGAATCTGTGGCAGACTTCAAAGCACATACTTTCAAGGAGTAAGCACTATGTCATATTGTCTCTCTCACTCTCAAGGATGCATTTGTTTACCACGTAACTTGGTGAGATGAAAGCCTAGAGGAATGATACAGAAGACAGTAGAATGTGGAACAGAATATTGGCATCAGGAGGCCCAGAAGTTAGGACTAGAAGGGCAAAGGACCCAAAGACATTTAAGAAGATACAAAGACTAAAGATGTAAGAGCATCACCTACTGCCAAACTTAGAGGAGGGATGGCCTTGCTCCCAACTCTCTCTGTTACTCTCCACAAGCTGCCTCATGGGAAGGCACACAGGAAGCCAGTGCACAAGGCCCTCCCCACCTTTACCTGCCCATGTCTTCTAAATGGTCATCATAGCACTAGTCTTCATAAAACCCAGGTCAGCCTGGACCCTGCCAACAGTACCCAAAGCCCTGATGTCATCTAACAAACTGCAGGTTCATGACATTGACCTTAGAGAGGAAGTTACACTCATGGGACAGCACAGGTCCCAACAGACACTGATCAGATATTGGTGTGGTTTATCAAGACCTCTCCTCCACAAACTTAGTGATGAAAGCCAATCCCTTTGGCTTAGTGTCAGCACCTGAATTCAGCAGTGCTTTGGTGAACAAACCCTTTATAATAGTACAGAACAGGAGCAAAAGAGAGAAAATTGTTCATCCATTCAAAAAATATTTATTATCTTTTATAAAACCAGGCACTGCCCTCGGTACTGTGGATAAAGCAGAGAATAGGGTCATCAATGTCTCTCCACATATGGAGCTATCAGTTGTGTAGGAGATAGAAAGCAAATCATTAAAAGATGAGGGGAATAATGTTATGTTTTGAAAGAAAATAATCAGAGCATTGTTTGTCCAGGAGTGGTGCCCAAGCCAGCATCATCAGCATCACCCAAGAACGTGTTAAAACACAGATCCTAATGCCTCTCCCTAATGCCTGAATCAAAAATTCTGGGTGTGGACCCCAGAAATCTATGTTTTAACAAGCCCATGAGGGGATTCTGATCTGCGCTAAGGTTCCACTGGGATAAAAAGTAAGGGTGGGGAAGGGAGCATCTTAAGATAAGATGATCAGGATAGGCCTTCCTGGTACTCAACTGAGACCTGAGACATGAAAAAGAAACATGCCTTGCAAAAGCCAAGAGAAAAAAAATCCAGGCACAGAGAACAGCAGGTGCAAAGTCTCTGTGGCAGGGAAGAACTTGTTATGGTCAAGTAACTGACAGGAGAAAAGTATGAACAGAGTATAATTATTAAAGAGGAAGCTAATGAGAACAGAGGCTAGATCCTGCAAGAAATTACAGACCTCAGTAAAAAGCATGAATTACAAAGTGACATAAATGCTCTAATGAAAGAAACATGCTCCTATGCTGTAGAGCATGAATCTAATCCAGACTGAGGGTCAGAGAGGTATTCCCAGAGGTAAAGATTTTTGGGATATCAATAACAAATACAAGATTACTAAGGAGGTGGGGGAACCATCACTTGCAAAGGCCCTGAGACAGGAAATATCATGACATTGTTAGGAGAACTTGTAAAAGACTTTAAAATAGGCAAAACTGGGGGTGCATGGGTGGCTCAGTTGGTTAAGGGTCCAACCGTTGGTTTCAGCTCAGGTCATGATCTCACAGTTCTTGAAATTGAGCCTCATGTTGGGGCTGTGTGCTGAAAGTATGGAGCCTGCTTGGGATTCTCTTTCTCCCTCTCTCTCAGCCCCTCTTTCACTCATGCACATGCTCTCTATCTTTCTCTCTCAAAATAAATAAATAAACTTTAAAAAAATTGGCAAAAATTATTACTGGATATTCTAACACACCCTTCCTAGTTATCTGTGCCTTCATTATCTTTGACCTATTTTACAACTATTGCAAACTGTAGAAAACTGAGAGTAATGCCCATGACTCTTGTCCAGAGAAATGCAAATTAATTTTTCCCACTGGAATGCAATTGATTATTGCCCTATGAATATGGCTAGTTTTGCCTCTATTAGCTAATTGATTTCAGCATTTCCTGATTGTACATATGTATGTGTCTATATGTGTGCTGAATTCTCTTTTGAACCAACTGTGACATCTTGTTCTCTCATTAATCAAGGAGTTTAACCTTTGATACATGTTTATGTTTGCATAGGGGTTATGATTTTATCTCTTTAGAAATTATTTTCCGGGGTGGCTCAGTCGGTTAAGCTTGATTTCTGCTCAGGTCATGATCTCCCAGTTTGTGAGATGGAGCCCCACATTGGGCTCTGTGCTGAAAGCACAGAGCCTGCTTGGGACTTTCTTTCTCCCTGTCTCTCTGCCCCTCTCCTGTGCATGTACACACACACACATACACACGTGCTCACTCTCTCTCAAAATAAGTATATAAACATTTTTTAACAAAGAAAGAAATTATTTTTTAACAACAATACACCCAGTTAAATCTGAATTCAGATAAACAAGAATTATTTTGTATTAGTATGTCCCAAATATCACATGGGACATATTCATGCTAAAAAGTGTTCATTGTTTATTGGACATGCAAACTTAGCTGGGCATCTTGTACTTTTATATGCTAAATCTGACCACACTGTAGCATGGTCACTGCTGACTGTGCTCCCACAGCAGCCCCTATTTTCTCCTAGGGTTGGGAACATAAAGGAGCACCTTTCATTCAGTCTTTGACCTCTGCTCAGAGGCCACACCAATGCATCTTAGAACATACACAGTAGGATTTGATAATGTTTCCAATCTCACACACCCTCAGCCCATCCAAGATGGCCTGCCTTTTCCCCAGTGAGGATGTGCTGCTTCAGTCTGAAGCTTTTCCATATTCAAGCTACCTATTAAAATGCAAATACCCCCCTCCCCCCCCCCCCAGAGTATCCTAATATTGGCTAACATTTTAACAGGAATCAGCTGACAGGACATGATACACAAACGAAGCACTTTGATAGGATGCAGAACAGCAGCTTGGTAAAGGGTGTAGGGGACAGGCAGGATGGGGGACCCCCAAAGAGGAGGAAGATATCCAGGAGACCTAAAGTCATGCTTTAGTCCTTAGATCAATCTTGCAGGCCAAGTCTTTAATATAAAATATAGGAAAGGATCATTTTAAATCTGGCTAAATGCTCTTGTTATTGGGAGGGAAATAAAAAATGTGATACAAGATACCTCCAAAAGGCCTATCTTCACAGTAATGTATTTTTGACTCAGTGGGCAACTCCACAGGCTGGCAATAGAAAACACCTGCAAAATGGAAAACCCCACACAGACACATAAAAAGCAGTTCCAATCCCATTCTCCTGGGCCCCATTAGGCTCAGAGGAATTATTATCATTTCTGAATGCAGAGTACAATGAATGGGCCTAGCTCTTCCTGGGATGTAGGAGTGGGAGCCTGGCTGACAGATTCTCTCCAGACTAAATAAATGCTGGGGGGCCTGGGGGGAGGATCTGTCCCCAAGAAACATCCATTCCTTTTTAAGCAATGGCTGTGCACACCAACTTTGGCTCCCAACTTCTGTAATATTTCTCTTTTATAAATTGGGCAGCCCAGCATGTGGTCAAGGAGCCATTACAAGCCCTCTCAAACAAGATTTTTTTCCCAGGGACTTAATTTCTTACAACATTGGAACAATTGTTCTCTTGGAAAGTAAGACAGGCTCTCTTTCAGCCTGCCAGACAAAAACACAACTAAACAAAACAAAAGAGCAAAGTCTCTGGAAGTTTAATGCAGGAGCAGGCTTCCTTCTAAACACCTGGAGGCCCCTCCCTCCCAAGCCAGAGCTGATAGATCTCTCTGATGAGAGCAGATGGCACCTGTCTGGAGACAGGCTGCACATTCCATACTTCCCATGTCCTCCTCCTGAAACCTGATTTTAGCAGGTTTGGAGCCCAGTTGTTTAAGTGGTAGCCTAGATGCGTGCCAGGAAAGGAGGATGTTAATATGCACTAATACATTTGCTGCTGACTTTTGGAGCGCTCAAGGCACTTCATAACAGAGGGGGAGAAATCTTCAGGAGGCCCTGCTCCAAGGATGGAGGAAAAGGTTGCCATGAACAGCCCACAGGAGGTGACTCATCTAGTCACTGGCAGAGAAGAAATTGTACCCCCAACCTCCCCACTCCATGATTCCAGCTACCTAATGCCACCATGTGACTGGAGCATGGAACAGCCCAGGGGCAGAGTACAGAGTGTGGGAAGGCAAAGATTCCTCGGGAAGTGGGGGAAGAAGGTTAGGAAACTCATTTTAGGTAGAAGAGGCTAGGCTGAACCTGAACCTAGTATCTCTGGTTCACTGCACCCTCACCCCTCCAAGTGGAGAAGTCACCCACCTGCACGTGATAGCTGGTTCTTAGCTCGTTCTGGTTCAGCAAAGAGGTCAGAGGTGACCTTAGAAGCACCCCTGCAGGGGTATCCACAGAAGGAAGACACAGAGAGTTATGTTTTCAGACCAGCAAACTCCTGAATTTTAAACTCTACTTTTCACAAAAGGTGTTTCGTTGTCGTCATAATTGCCAAATTTAAATTACCTCTTTTCAGGTCTCAGGAAGCCATAAAGAGAGAAAGGAGAGATTTTCGCGGTGAGAAATGAGAAATGATGAGAGGAAGAGGGTGGCCTGTGGAGCAGAGACTTAAAGAAGAAAAATGCTTCTGGAGTCAGCTGCAGGTGAGGAATCTGGAAAGGAAGGAGAAACAGGATGAGTGGACAGGGAAAGGGGGAGGGGGGTGAAGGCGAGAGCCGATACAAGGAGCTTTGAATTAGGTCAGAGGTATGGCCCAGATGAAGTTCTAGGAAGGAACTTTTCAATAATGGTCACTTAAAATGAATACAAAAACAAATGTAGAAATTGAAATCATGTGGGTTTGTGTCCCTGTGGGCAGTGTCCGTCAAGGATGGGGATTGAACCCTCAGAGTTCTGGGTTTCTTTTCTGTCTTTAATAATAAAGCAAAAACAGGAGTCGCTGGAGAAATGACAATGATAATCAACCACTGGACCTTTGCCATGCCCCCAGGGTACTTGTGATATTGTGACTTATAATAAGAAATACATATTTGGTCTTCCCCCTGTTTCTCACACAGACCTTCTAAAACCCTAGGAATTTCTTAAGTGCTAAGAATGATCAAGGTTTCTTTTGTTAATGCGGTGACTTTAGGATTTCCCCTAGGTCACCTAAGGATGGGGCCTGGTTGGCAGAGGAACCAACCTTGTGATTACAGGATTGGTATCTTTAGGCCCACCCTCCTGACCCCCAGGGAGAGGAGAGGTACTAGAGTTTGGCTCAGTCTCCAGTGGCCAATGAGTTAATCAATCATGCCTGTGTAATGAAGCCTCCATAAAAATCCAAAAGGATGCGGTTTGGGAGAGCTTCCAAGTTGGTGAAAGCATGGAGATTCGAGAAAAGTGACGCCCTGAAGAGGGCATGGAAGCTCCAGGCCTCTTCCCCATACCTTGCCCTATGCATCTCTTCCTTCTGGCAGTTCCTTTTATTTTTTTTTTAATGTTTATTTTTTTATCTTTGAGAGAGAGAGAGAGTGTGTGTGTGGGTGGGGGAAGGGGCAGACAGAGTGGGGCACAGAGGATCCAAAGCGGGGCTCAAACCCACAAACTGTGAGATCATGATGTCAGCCAAATTCGGACGCTCAAGCTCAACTGACTGAGCCACCCAGGTGCCCCAATCTAGCCCCAATCTAGATGGTTGTTATAGTGAAACAACCATCTAGGGGCGCCTAGGTGGCTCAGTCAGTTAAGCGTCCAACTTCAGCTCAGGTCATGATCTCACGGTTCATGAGTTCGAGCCCCACATCGGGTTCTGTGCTGAAGGCTTGGAGCCTGGAGCCTGCTTCAGATTCTGTGTCTCCCCCTGTCTCTGCCCTTCCCCTACTCACACTCTGTCTCTCTCTCTCTCTCTCAGAAATAAAATAAACATCAAAAAATTAAAAAAAAAAAAAAGCAATCATCAAGTAAGTAAAATCTTTCTCTAAGTTCTGTGGGCCACTGTACCAAATTAATCAAACACAAAGAGGAGGTCATGGGAACCTCAAATTTATAGCCAGTCAGTCAGAAGTACTGGTAACAACCTGTACCTAGTCTGTCATCAGACACCTACCCCTGTCTCCCCATGGGGAGGGGGGTGGGGAGGGGGAGAGGGGGGAGAGCCAGTCATACATGACTGACCCTTTAACCTGTGGAATCTGATGCTATCTCCAGGTAGATAGTGTCAGAATTAAGGAAACCAGGAGGGTGTCTGAGAATTTCTTGGTGTTCAGTGGGAGGCTTCCCGCCCCCTTCCCACCCCTCCCCCATACACACACACACTGGAATTGGGTCCAGGAACCCAAAACAGAACACCTGTCAACAAAAGCTGAAATCCCTTTTCCCTCTATTGTTCTAATATCAGCGAAGTGTGTGTGTGTGCATTTCTCAATAATTTTTAAATACTTTGTGCAGAGGTGGACTCTAGATTCTAAATAGATCATCCCTCTGAGTAATATCCAGAAAGTGATTACCTTTTGGTAATTCTGGCTAATAACTCTCTTTGATGGAGTACCTGTTCCATGCACACATATTATGTAATGGGAGTTTTACAACACCCCTCTGTGCATTATTCTCCCAGTTGAAAAATGAAGAAACTGAGCCTCTGGTTGTTAAATAAATCGCCCAAGGTTACCACTGTGATTAAATGTTTGTGTCCTCCCAAAATTCATATGTTGAAGCCCTTTACCCCCAGTGTGATAATAGTAGGAGGTGAGGTCTTTAGAAGGGAATTAGTATGAGGGTGGAGCCCTCATGAAGGGAATTGGTACCTTTACCAGAAGAGATAGGAGAGAGATGATCTCTCTTAGCCACGTGAGGCCGTGAGGACACAGCAAGAAGGCAGCCCCCTACAGAACAAGAAGAGAGCTCTCACTAGGAACTAAATCAGTCTAATACCTTGATCTTGGATCGCCCAGCCTCTAGAATTATAAGATATAAATGTCTATTGTTTAAGCCACGTAGTCTTTAATAGCATTTTAAGCCGACTTAGATAGTTACACACCTAGTAAATACTGGAGCAAGGACTTGTACAAAGTCAGCACTCTTTCTACTATACCAGACTGCATCTCAGCAGCATCCTAGCTCAACCCAACTCCGCTGGGCATGACAACCACAGTGACATCTTTATACTTGTATGACTCGTTGAGTTAACAAAGCACTTTCATATCTAGCACTTAATTTAGAGTGTGTTGTAAAAAGTAGGGTCTAGAATCTTTAGACCTCAAGTCCTAGATCCTAATACCCAGTGCACAGACCCATCATTGCATGTTATTTCTTTTTTTTTAATTTTTTAAAATATTTATTTACTTTCAAGAGAGAGACACACAGTGAGAGTTGGGGAGGGGCAGAGAGAGAGGGAGACACAGAATCCGAAGCAGGCTGCAGGCTCTGAGCTGTCAGCACAGAGCCCTACGTAGGACTTGAACTCACGAACCGTGAGATCATGACCTGAGCTGAAGTCAGACGCTTAATGGACTGAGCCACCCAGGTGCCCCGCATGTTATCTCTAACAGAAACAAACTGGTCAAACAGACTTTAATAATATACAGTTTTGGGGCACCTGGGTGGTTCAGTCAGTTGAGCATCGAACTTCGGCTCAGATCATGATCTCACAGTTCATGGGTTTAAGCCCCACGTTGGGCTCTGTGCTGGCAGCTCAGAGCCTGGAGCCTGCTTCAGATTCTGTGTCTCCCTCTCTCTGCCCCTCCCCCGCTCACGCTCTGTCTCTCTCTTTCTCTCTCTCAAAAATAAATAAACATTAAAAAATTTTTTAAGTAATATGCAATTTTCCTGAGGATGCAAGGACATTGGCATTCTCTTACACCTGGCTGAATATGCCATGTGGTATAAACTTTCTGGAAAATAACTTAGTAATAAACGTTTTTAAAAATGACATTGTTTGGGGCGCCTGTGTGGCTCAGTTGGTTAAGCATCCGTCTTCAGCTCAGGTTATGATCTCCCAGTTTGTGAGTTCGAGCCCCACATCGGGCTCTGTGTTGACAGCTTGGAGCCTGAAGCCTGTTTCATATTCTGTTTCCCCCTCTGTCTGCCCCCCCACACACCTGCTCGCTCTCTCTCTCTCTCTCTCTCTCTCTCTCAAAAATAAATAAACATTAAAAAAATTTTTTAAAAAACGTCATTCTTTGATCCAGTAACTCTAATCCTAGTACTATGTCTTAAAAAAAAGGATGAGAAATGCACAGAAAGATTAATAAAAAGGATATTCATCACAAGGTAATAAATAAGAGTAAAAACTTTCAAATAGCCTGAAAGTCCAAAAAATCATTAATTGACCAAATAGATTATAATATATATAATATAGATTATAATATAAATTATATATTTATAACAGAGTACCATATATCCACTACATATCATGTCATCAAAGAACATGCTAAGGTATGTGGAAGGCTCCTGATACAGTCTAAGTGAAAAAGCAAGTCAAAAAACAGTAACATATATGGTTCCCAATTTTGTTTGTAAAACCTTTCTACACATAGGTGTGACCAAACATAATTGCATTTCCTTTTAACCATGGTTGCCTCTGGATGAAAGTTGCAGGTGACCTTTAGTTTCCTTTACATTTTTCTAAATCATCTATACTTAACATGTATCTTTTCTAATCAGAGAAAAGGAAAATAGAATGTCATTTTTTTATTTATAGTATCTGTACAGTGAAGCCTCCCCACTAATCATTTCTTTGCCAAGAGACCCCCAAACCCACATTCATACCCATACTCTGCCTCAGGTCCCAGGGGGAACTCAGGCCCATCTGTACTGTCACTATCCCTCCCATCGTTCTTGCATCCACACAGGAGGCTTGCTTCTAGCATCCCTCCAGCACAGTTCCTTGTTTCTATACAGACAGTCCCTAGTAATTTTCTTCCTTAAAAACTGAATTTTCAGTTGAGAATTTGGAAGCTTGGCAAATGCCAGGTCACAGATCCTATGATAACTAGCCTCACGTGTGATGTTTTCCACAGCCTGACTTGGAGCAAGCAGAGAGACCATCACCTCGCTTCTAAATAGCCTCTAACCAAGCAAACAAACATTTCAATTGAAAAGGTTACTTGAGGTTTTGTTTTGTTTCTTTTATTGAGCACGCGCACACATGCACGCACATGCACACATATACACACACACAGATGTACCTGACATTTCTTTTTTGGGGGAAGGAATGCAGGGAAAAATAATTAGGAGGCAATGTGATCAAGAATTTTACTTCTCCTGTCTCATTTCTTATTCTACCACCTCGTACTCTATGACCAGCCAATCTAAAATGGGTTTCCACACTGACATGCTATCCACACCTTGGGACTTGTACACTTTACCATCTCCTCAAATTGACCTGTTAACTCCTACACATCCACAGGATCTCAGTTTGAACACCCATGCTCCCACAAGCCTTTTCAGATCCTCCAAGACTGGGTCAAGCAACCTGTATCACTCTGACTGCTTTTTATTAAAATTGCCTCTTTCGCTTGTCAGTACCTCCACCTGGACTAGAAGCATGTGTAAGGCAGGGACTGCGTCTTACCCACCTCTGTATCTCTGGCATATAGTGTGGTGTCTGGCACAAAGTAGACACTCAGTAAATATTGGCTGACTAAATAAAGGTTCGTGCCCCCCATAACCCCCTAAAGTCTCTGGCAGTCCTTGCTCCACACAGAGAGAGTAGCCACTGATAGGACCACACAGTGCCTCCTACGGTGTCCACAAATGATGTCTTTTAGTTGCTCATGGAGATCTGGCTCCAGGCATGGAAGCTTTGGAAACTGCTCGTTATGACTCTCAGGATCAGAACAACTTGCACGACTGGATTGAATGATCCTATATCCACCTCTGTCGGTTAGAATATTTAAAAAGGCATATATTACCTTTACAGCAAAGCTCATCCCACTACTGCTCTAGTAGTAGTGGACTAGCAGGGTAGTGGCCCTGTTAGAGATTTACCCTGACATGTTCAAGCATCATGCTGTAGTTCTTGCTGACTGCGTTGCAACTGAATGCTGATAGTTGGGCATTTTTAACAAGAACTGATTCAGTGGGTGTGAGTTTGCAAATGTGCTACTTTAATGGCTATTCATATTAGCTCTGTGTAAAAAGGTCCCAGGTTATGTCTCCATCTAGTCTGCTGTTTATTTAGTGTTCAGTGTTAGAATGAGTAATAAGCCCCTTAGCTTTGTGACAGATTGTTCTTTAAACACCAGACCCATCAGCATGCTGCCCTTGAGTTCCTGCTAAGCAGAGAAGATTCCAAGGGAGTAACTCCTCGGCCCCCTGGGAATTTGTGAAATGTGAAACTGGAGGTCGATGACAGCATAAACAATCCGAAAATAGCTCTTGTGAAAAATCTGCTCTGCAGTGTAGAACCCATTTTTGCTATAGCTGGTTGAGACCTTCCATGGGTCCCAGATCCCTCTCACTGAGACTAGCAGGAGGTAGGAAGAAATGTGGATTTAGCTCTCGCAGCTGACTTGGAGACACCAAATTTGGATACAAGTAATTTTTTGTTTGTTTTTTTTAAATCCCAGGATGTTTTTCTATGGCTCTGAGAGGACAGAAATAGATAAGATACTCTTACTTTTGTTTTATTGATGAAGAAAGCAAAGCATAGCGAAACTGTTGGCTTGACCCATGTGGAAGGTGCTACTTGATAAGTCAGTAACAGCACTTAGGATTCTGGAGCCTAGAGTATGTCCCAACTACTTGCTTATGTGCCTGACACAGTGCCTGGCACATAACGCATAGGCATACAATAAATGTTGAATGAATGAATGAATGAATGAATGAATGAAATCAACTAAACCAATGTCCTTCAAACTTGAGTAATATAAGGACTTCTTTTGGAGAGATAAGTCTCTTGACCCAAGACGTTATCTACAAAACCTCAATTTAAATAATAGAGTCTTGGGGCACCTGGGTGGCTCAGTCAGTTAAGCATCAGACTTCGGTTCAGGTCATGATCTCACAGTCTGTGAATTTTAGCCCTGCATCAGGCTCTGTGCTGACAGCTCAGAGCCTGGAGCCTGCTTTGGATTCTGTGTCTCCCTCGCTCTCTGCCCCTCCCCCACTCATGCTCTGTCTCTCTCTCTCTCTCAAAAATAAACATTAAAAACATTTTAAATAAATAAATAATAGAGTCTTAAGAAACTTCATTCTTATTCTTTAAAATATATATCATAGCAAATTATCATGCAAAATATAATTTCAATCCTCATATATGATAAAAATATTGTTATTGAAAGAAAAACACAACTTTTTAAAGTTCTCATAGAATTCATAGATCTCAGTTAATACCAGCCAACTTCATTTGCAGAGAAACTGTACTGGATTGTAAGCCCTTGAAGGAGGGCCAGTCTGAATGTTGTTCTGTATGATATCCTTAGCACCTTCACCTGGTAGTTTTTCTCCCACTACTTGAGAGTGATGATGGCGACATGACCATGGCCAACCTCTGCCATAAACAGAAAAGGCCAGCTTGCAATGCCAGCCTGTGGGTGCCAAGCACAACAGCAGAGCTCTGGAGAGTGATGGCTGAACACACTGCAGCTGAGCAGAGCTCACGTCCAGCTGGAACTTCAGAGGTGTGCTAGGGCAGGTGGAATGTGGACTGGACATGGGAACATGAAGAAGACTTGGTGACAGAGAGAAGGAGGAGGGCTTTAGCCATGAAGAAAGAGGAGTCTTTTCCTTTCCTGCTGATTTGCTGCCTCCTCGTAAATTGGATTTGCCAACAAAGGCCCTAAGGACATCAGAAGTCCTGCCCAAACCTCAAAGGACTACATGGGTTTTGAGTAATGCCCAATCAGACACGACATAATAGAAAGGTAATTAAAACTCTCTAGAAACTGTTATTCCTCGATGAAAAAAATCATCTGAGAGAGCTGGAAGAAAATTACTCTTTTCTACCACTTTGTCTTCGTTTCCCCACTTCTGAGTATAAAAACAACTTTGGCCGCCCAGATCCTGTTCTTCTCAAAACCTGAAGTTTGCCTTCTAAGCTCTGAAACTTCTTTATGTTTTCTTATGTGTCTTAATGTACAGCACACATCCCTGCACAAGGGGGTCTCTAAAGTCAACTAGTGTGTCTTTTTGGTGTGTGCTTCCATATCCTACTGCTAATTCATATCCAGGCATTCCATAAACGTTTCCGAAAAGAATACTGCTTGGCCAAATATGTGCCCAGAGTTATCCCCCTGCGCTATCTCTTCTCCCACATCAAAATTTACTCCTACCAAAGCAGCTAAACAATTCAGCCACATTAAGACCTAACTAATACCACTTAGTAGGCTGCCCTGCGCAGTGGCATTTTAAGTCTCATATAAGTAGCATTTTTTTCACAAACAGATTTGCAAGATAGTTCAAGGCTAAATAGGAGTGTTCTTTGTTTCTAACAAATATGTATATCTTCTTTTTTAAGGTTTATTTTTAAGGGAAAGAGAGAGAGAGCACAAGCGTGGGATGGGCAGAGAGAGAGGGTGAGACATAGAATCCAAAGCAGGCTCCAGTTTGATGTGGGGCTCAAACTCACAAACCACAAGATCATGACTTGAGCCAAAGTCAGACATTTAACCAACTTAGCCACCTAGGCATCCCAAATGAGTATATCTTCTTAAGGCTGACTTTGAAGCCAACTCTTACCAAAAAGATGAGGTGAAATTTTGGCATACTTAGAGAAAGACAATAAAGTTGGTCCTGTGAAAACAGATATGAGCTGCAAAGAACAGCCTTAAAAAAAAAAAAAAAAACTACAGTCTACAGCCTAGCAATACTTATTAAGATGAGATTTAACCAAAGACTATAAAATCTTAAATGGTAGATAATAAGGTCAAGCCAAGTTACTATTTTCAGCTCAGAACAGATGACAAGACAGGAGGACATAAATGGAAATTAAAAGAAAAGGGATTCAGAACAGATCAGAAGGTCACCAAAAATAATCAATGGCTGAAATGACTTTCTGGACTCATTCACTTGTACAGAAAATATTGGGTCATTGAAAAAGTAATGAGATGATATTCTTGGGAAATGGAATAGTTAAAATGAATGAGTCCAGATAGGCCCAGAGACTTTAATCATTCTGAAAAGAAACACTTGCTGGGACACTCTCTCCTAAACCAAGTTGAAATTTCATTCTAGGGAGACAAGTAGGTGTAAGGTAGGAAGACTTCACTTTTCACATTCCATGAGTATTCGCAGCTCCTTCAAAATTATAATGGCATTTAATATCAAGGGGCCTTTTATGAGTGGTGCCTCCTGCAGGATCTTAACAAGAAAAATGAGCAAGACAGCCACTGAAGACACGGGGCCTTGGCGTTCATTCTCAGCCAGGCTCCTGTCCAAAGTTGAAATCTCTGTGTATACACAAATCACACATCTGCCAATGCATAATTCCAGGGCCAGGACAACACTGAGGCGGTCTACTCTGCTATTGGGCAGCTCTAATTGTTAGAGAGCCAACACTGTTTCTTGCAGAGTCTGGCCTTCCTAGAGTTTACCCATTGGACAGATCCTTTGGATCTACAGCACATGTGTCTACTTCTGCTTCAAAGGGTAACCAGCAAATATTTAAAGGCAGCGCAAGCTAGGCTTTCTCTTTTCCAAGCTAAATATCCCCATCTCCTTCAGATGATGTTTTCCAGACTCTTTGCCTTCCTGACCACCATCTTTAGAAAGACTATAAATGTTCAATCAATCATGCACACTCACATGAATACACACACATACACACAACACACAGATCTTAGAGTGGAGTGCCCCAAATTGAACATGTGTCCCCAGGTGAAACTGAGCAGTGTGTCAACTACTTTCATTGATCTAGAGACACTCTGTTAACATAGCCAAATTATATTAGTAGTAGCTGCTATTCATTGTAGCCTTCCATATGCCAGATACTGGGCTAGCCACTTAGCATCCTTTATTTTTAATCAGAACCACAATGTTAATATTCCCATTTTATAGATGAAAAGAAATTAAAATTCAGGAAGCAAATAACTTGCTCAAGTTCATAGAACTAGGAAATGGCTAAGCAAGATTTAAATTCAGTCCTGTTTGACTGCAAAGCTGTCATTCTTCCCATAATGCTATACTGCCCAATACTTTCTAAATGACTACCTCTCAGTTCTTGCATTAAAGCTTATGATCAACCACAGACCTCTTACACTTTCATATATGTTATAGATTTGCACCCATCAGGGAGTAAGTTACCTTGCAAGGCAGTGGCATTCATCACAAGGCACATGAGGAGAAAGGAGCTGGACCCAGCTTGGGAGGGGTACAGGGCTATGTGGGTAGAGCTGTGGCACCAATACAGGCTATCAATTGTCCAAATCCTAATCCAAGCAGACACATAGCCAATGCAGCCCATTTGCAGGGGTCTCACAGAGACCTGTGGGAAGATAGGAGCAGGGACACAGTTTCAGAGATATAAAATATTGACCATGAGAATGTCAACCTAGCCCAAGGTCCTACAAAGAATTCTGCCTCCACCAGGTCCTCAGAGAACAGTGTTTAAAACCGTGAGGAAAATAAAATAGGCCTTTGCCCACCTGGCTCAGGCCCCATAATCTAGAAAGGGGTGAAAAAGAGGAAAACTCTAAGTACCCAAGAGATCTAGACAAAAGAGAGCTAGGCCCAAGCTTGTAGAGCCTGGTGTCCTGTGCAGTAAAAGAATGGGCTACTCAAATTCTAAACATTTCAAAGAAAGGACTTGCCCTTAACCAGCTACTAAGAGGTAACCTGTAAGCCCTTGGAATATCCTATGTGTGAAAAGAATCTTTGTATACCTGGGGCCGGGGCCATGACAGATAGCTAATATTAACAATGTGATATATGGTAAATACCCCTTTTTGTTTGCCTGGAGCCCTGGGCCCTATTCTGGGGATGCTGGAGACTGAGTAGCTAAGGTCAGTTACCTGACCACTCCATGCCTACATGACTGACCCCTCAAACCCTGGACACCAAGGCTCAAGTTAGCAATACTTCATGTGTGTTGTCATGCATCATTGCTGGGGGAATTGAGTGGTTGCCATGCCACACCACTGGATAAGGACAACTGGAAGCCTGTGCCTAGTTTCTCCTGGACTCCACCCCATACACCTTTTTCCTTTGTTGGTTTTAACCTGTATCCTGGGGCATCTGGGTGGCTCAGTCAGTTGGGCAGCCAACTTCGATTGAGGTCATGATAGCACAGTTCGTGAGTTCAAGCCCCACATAGGGCTCTCTGCTGTCATCATGGATCCCGCTTCAGATCCTCTGTCCCCCTCTCTCTCTGCCCCTCCCCTATGTGTGCACACTCTCTCAAAAGTAACTAATCATTAAAAAAAAAATCTGTATCCTTACATTGTAATAAACTGTACCTGTGAGTATAACAGCTTTTCTTAATTCTGTGAGTCCTGCAAGCAAATTGTCAAACCTGACAGTAGTCTTAGGGACCACATACATACCTCCCAATGGCAGAATATGTAGAGGGGTGGTAAAGGGGCTCAGAACTCAGAGGTAGAGCCCAACACAAAGGCTAATTTGTAACCTCCCTCTTTGTTGCCATACACAACTTTTATATAACAGACCCACTGACCTCTCAGTGGTACTAGGGGACAGCAGGATCCCTGCAAAAAATGGGATTGTCTTTTGAAATAACTGGGATGGATCTAGGACAGGGGTAAAAAGTCACACAGATGTCCTCATCTGGTATCCATTCAAATGACTATGTTTGTTTTTGTCTTTTTTTAATAAATGTATTGGCAGAATCTATGACTCTAATTGTGAAAGTAATACATATTCATTGTCAAAAATCTGGAAAATATAACAAAATATATTAAAAAGAAAACAGTCCATTGGAATCCCACCACCCAGAGGTAAGCACGATTAATACTGTGGTATAGCTCTTTCCAGTCAATTTCTTTTCATGAATATGCAGCAGTATCCCTGATGAGACAGAATTTAAAATTTTTTGTTAGCAAGAAAATCTGCAAGTTAAAAGTTGCCAGCCACTTCTATGTCTAACAAGTCATCTTGGGACACGTTTTTGTTCTGGAAACAATCACATGAGCAGTTTCTTTTAGTTTTGCAAATGTAAGGCAGAGGCACCCATCATAAGGGCAACAATGTTTTTTTGTCATGAAATATGTTTCTTGACAAAGGCTGCCCATCTCACCCCACTGGTACTAAAGCCAAATTGTCGTAGGCTTTCAGTGTGGATTTCTCTCTTGTCCAGCAAGAGAATGGACACAGCATTAAATACAAGAGAGGCTAATGTCTGGGAGGAGACCATATTCTTTTCCTTCCGAGTGGAAATTCATGCACTTCCAAGTGGAAATTCCAGTCATTAAATTATCTGATTAATAGCTGTCTCCCTCATTCAACAAAAGATTCTATGACAGCAACAGCCATACCTACTTTCTCATAATGATAGCTAGTGCTGTACTTGGTCTGGAGTGATATTCAATGAATATTTGCTGAATGAATGAATGTATGCCTAAATGAATGAATATAGTACCCCACGGCACAGCAATAAAACCACTGACCTGTGTTGATAGTAGCATGCCTGGATTCATCAACTTTCTTTGATTATAGTGCTGAAGTCAATTACAATTTATGACCTACCCACATACTATCTTAGCCCCAAAATATTGCTAGAGAGTGTCCAATACAGCTGAGATCCAGCCATACTGTGATTGACTTCCTCTACTCTCTCCTGTCTCCAGACATCCTCTATACAGCCTCCAGTTGACCTTCCAAAGGCAGCTCTGATTACACAACTCCCTGATTAAAAACTTTTTTGGGTCCACAGTTTCCTCAGGATGAAGTCCAAGCTCTTAATCATGACATTCAAGGCCCTTCACATTTTGGCCCTCACCTGCCTTTTCCTATCTTCTGCTGCCTCTACCACCACCCCACCCCCCCCCCACTTCACCTAGTGTAATACCACAGGTCTTCCTATATATGATGTGGTCTTCTATCTCTGAGCCTTAACTCTCTGTCCCCAGAATGCAAACCCCTCTACTCTGACAAACACCTACTTATCATTCAAGGTCCAGGTCAAAGTCACCTCCCATTTCAAGTTCTCCCTATCTCCTTCCCACCCCCATCAAAGGCAAAACTAATGATTCCATTCTTAAATTCTTGTAGCATTTTGTACATAATTCTACTTTAGTGTTTTAACCTGTTATATTTAGATGTTTGCATTCTCTGAAGGATTTTCAGCTCCTGGAAGGCAGGGACCATTATCTCATTCACCTCTATTTCCCGCCAAAACACACAATAGGCACTCAATAAATGTTCCCGCTGCTATGTCTTTTGGTATTACCCATTCCACGAGTCTTGTGGCACTTTCAGAAAACAGACTTTTGGAGCCATTGCTGACCAACTCGCTGAGATCCAGTGGTAGTGGGATGTGGAAATTCTCGGGAACAGAAGTGGTAAATTCCACATGGGGGCCATGAGTCTGCTTCCTCCATCACCACTGCCAGTCACTAATCTCCGCAACTTCTGTCAGTCCAGTGGGGGTGCCTGCTCAATCCTGCTAGTCCCTTCTGCTGCCCGTCTTTTCTTTCTTTGCTTTTCTGCCCTCTACCTCTTCATGAATTAGCTACAATTCTGGACTGGCTCAAGGTGAAGAGTCTACTGAAAGAATATAGAAGAACCTTCAGTGGATGCCTGGGTGGCTCAGCAGGTTAAGCGTCAGACTCTTGGTTTTAGCCCAGGTCATGATCTCACCTTGATTTCGAGCCCCATATCAGGCTCTGTGCTGACAGCATGGAGTCTACTTGGGATTCATTCTCTCCACCTCTCTCTGCCCCTCCCCTGATTGTTTTCTCTCTCTGTCTCTCCAAATAATTAAACTTAAAAAAATTTTTTTAAACAAAAGAAAAATCTTCAGAAGCCAAGGGCAGAAAAGACTGCTAGGTCATCAAAAAATTGAAATGGAGACATTCTGGGGCTCTAACCCTCATCTCTTTCTTCCTGCTTCTACTCAGCTGGCTGCCTCAGTTTGCTCATCCTTCACACGTCCCCTACCCCCATTTATGTGACTTTTTAGCTCAGCTCTCCATATTCTAACTAGATGATTCCTTTCAGTGTTCTGGTCCCAAAAATCTCAAAAGAAGGCTCTGATCATCACATAGCCACTCCTATTTTTGTAGCTTTGGGTCAGGTGTCCTGTCCCAGTCCAACAAGCCAGGGCTAAGACAGAGATTCAGATCATGTGGCCAGGTTCCCTGAACAGGAGGTGCAAGGAGATGGTTTGGTTAGATTAACTGACTGCGTCTTTAGTTAAGCACTAGGTAAGGACATTTTTCAATCTCAGACAAGCTGTGAAAGAGAAGTACCAGCTGTGTGGAGGTGAAGCATTGTTATTCAAAGCATTGCTATACAGGAGACATCCTTTCCCACTATCCTCAGTGTAATAGCACAGAGATGGCTTTCTAAGCATATTTCCAAGCAGCCGCTGTCAGTCTGGCAAAATGAAGAAATGGGTCTGTAGCTCAAAAGATAAATTTTGGCTGGAGATGAAAATGTGGTCGTCATCAGGATTACTGAGCAATAAATGGTGGTAGTGGAGAAAGTGGTGGTGAGTTTTGTGTCTGTGCACATAAACGGGTTCTCACATAGGTAGAGGAAAGTGAGAAGGGACCAAAGACATAATGCTGGGACCAGGGACATTGAAAGAGTTGGCAAAGGAAGAAAATTCCTGAAGAATAGAAAGGAACAGCCAGGGCAGTGAAAGTCTTAAAACCAAGATCTAGCCAAGGTGGGATAGAGTTTGGAGGAAGGGAGAGAATGCCAAATCTAGGGAGATCAAATAAGATAAGGATGAGCTTCTGAAAGAAGCTGAAAGATACCCTGAAAGATAGAGGTGGGCCGCAGAGAGGAACTTAGTGTCATAGAGATTTTTTTTCCTCCAAGGTAAGGTTTACTTGAAGATGTTTAAAAGCTGATGGGAAAGAGCCAATCGATTACAAAAGGTTGAGAAACAAACTAGGAGGAGGAGGATGGGTGGAATGACATTTCTGAGGGTATGGGATGCAGAGCACTCCCTGAAGGATTTCACTCAGTCAGGAAGAGGGAATGCCTCCTCCACCAGCAGTTGCGGGTTCCAAGGTCAAGTCTAGGACAGCACGGGACTAGCCCGCCACCTTCCCAGCCGGGATCCTGCGCACCGCGTGACTATGGTGTCCTCTAGTGGCCATTGTTGGCATCGCATGGGTACCCGGATCCTCTGTTGGCGGAAGAACTTGAAAGAGAAGCAGCGACCCAGCACCGAGAGCGTCGGCGGGGGTGGAGGGGTGGTCGAAGACTCGGTGGTCTGTAAGGATAAAGCTCACGACCCAAAAGGATTGGGGGAGGAAACCAAATAGATGGGGACATTTATCAGCCTTCCTTATGTTTCTCCTAGATGAGGGGGGGGGGGGGGGGGGAGGACTAACGATCTGGGCTAATTAGCCAGAGCAACGGTTGTGCCCGGAGCCACTAAAACACCCAAGTCTAAGTAAGCCTCGTGCTGTGGATTCGGACCTGTTGTGACCTGCCAGGCGCAGACCATCTGTAGATGGTGCAGCACAAGACAACGGGGGAGTCAGAGAGGCGCTGCTACCTACGCCTGGAAGCCAAGCCCCGGGAATGGGGGGGAGGGGAGAAGTGGGGCTCTCGCGGGGAGAGGACGCATCGGCTGCACAATGCTGCCATCTACCGGGCAGGTCCAGGAATGCTCTGGCCCAGGTGGTGACCCGGCACTTAAATGCATAGCTGCTCTGTAGTAGCACCAGGATCTGTTATCAGGATCTGTTATCTGTTTTCAGGCTTAGCGACTGACACTCACCTGGGTCACACAGCAACTCAAAAAAATATGCAGGTGTTTTATGTTTTGCGGTCACCCGTCTTGTATTTTCCATTTTAAAACAACAAAGAAATATCCTACACCTAAAACATAACACTGTATGTTAACCAACTGGAATTAAATTAAAAAAAATAATAAAACAACAAAGAAGCTGCTAGAAACAGAAACACTGGTCTGGCCAAATAAAATCTCCAATGAAGTGTATACAACAAAGAGCAGATCAGTCTCTGGGGTCTGGAACGGTGTGGGTGGCAGTCTTAGGGTCCAAGGTCATTCTCATCCTTATAGATCCATGGAGTGCATGGAAAGAGCATTTGAGTCTTAAGTCTGTTAGCTTTTGTGAACTCAGTTTCTTCATCACTGATATGGCAATAGTGATAGCCTCAAAGGAATGCCCTGAGGAAAGCTACATGTTATCGCTAATGTGATCAAGTGCAAACTCTTGTTCCCCATCAGAGGTGACTGAGCAAAATGTCACACATCCAGAAGTTGTTGGTGTTGAGGGAAGAATTTAAGATTCTCCATTCCATTTTCCCAGATACTGTTGTTGTTGTTGTTGTTGTTGTTTAATTTTATTTTTTAGAGAGAACGCACCAGGAAGGGAAACGCGCAGAGGGGGAGGTGGGGAGGGAAAGAGAGAATCTCAAGCAGGCTCCACACGGAACACAGGGCTCAATCCCATGATTGTGGGATCATGAGCTGAACCGAAATCAGCAGTCAGACACTCAACCAACTGAACTACCCCTTCCCAGATACTGTTTTTAATAAAATCTGTCTTTCCTAAATGGTTCTCCCATACCATCACTAGGGATGTTGTAAGGAAGAAATTAAATCATTTTAATAAAAAGCTTACCTCTCCCTGAAGAGAGAATGACAAGGGCATTTGTTTTGGGGGGTGGTCAACTTGACATGTGTGTCAGTCTTATTTTGGGTAGCAAAACAGACCAAATGCTAGACATTTTTGCAGCGAGGATGATTTTCCCCATATTACTTAAGAGAAAACTGAAGTTCATAGAGGTTAATTTTCCAAAGTCAACGAGCAAGTAAGTGATGGGAATAAAACTCACAATTGGGGGAGAGAAAATCAATAAATTTAGGCAAAGCCAGTCTTGAGCATAGACAGCATACCAGCACATCCATAATGTCATTTCAGATGCAATATGAGAACTTCTCTGCCTGATAACAAGCACTTTTCTCTACCTGCTTATAAAGAAAATGTTACCAATTAGAGAATAATTCTTCAGGTTTAAGACATCTTTGTTCCCCTTTTTTGAAAAGCAAATTCTCCTGAGAACGCTAATAACTTTAAGCTTTAGTCACTTATACCTGCATAAGGAAAAGTTTATTGTATTCTTCCCCCAGAGAGAAGCTTTTGATGAAGAAAGAGATGGAAGAAAAGCATGTGGAGGGTCTGAATACTCACAGGAATTTTTTTTTTAAAAAAAAAGGAACACAAAAAGGGAGGCAGTCAGCCCCAAATTGCCTATTTCACTGTTTTACCCAGAATTTCAGCTTTGATGATAGGATGTGTTTTTGGTGCCAAAACATCATATACTGAAAACAACGAAGTTGGAGGACTCACATTTCCTCATTTCAACACTTAGTGCAAAGCTACAGTAATCATGGTATAAGTGTGGCACCGGCATAAGGATTGACATAGAGATAAATAGAATAAAACTGAGAATCAGAAATAGACCTTAACATTTATGGTCAATTGACTTTTGACCAGATTTCCAAGAAATTTAATGGGGGGAAATAGCCTTTTCAACAAATGGTGCTGGGAAAACTGAATATCCAAATATAAAGAATAACATCGGACCTTTTAGTCACACTAAATGTAAAAATTAACCCAATATGGCTTATACACTTAAACATCACAGCAAAAATTATAAAACTCATAAAAGAAAATATAGGAGTAAATCAGACTTCTTAAATATGACATCAAAAGCACAAGCAACAAAAGTAAAAACAGATAAACTGGACTTAATTTTAAGACTTGTACTTCAAGGGCCACTCCCACAAAAGTGTAAAGACCCCCTACAGAATGGGAAAAATAAAATTTGCAAATCAAATATCCAAAAAGTGTGTCTAGAATACATAAAGAATGCGTATAAGTCAATGATATAAAAGACAACCCAATTTGAAAATGGGCAAAGAATTTAGCCAGACATTCCTCCAAAAAAGATATACAAATGACCAAGAAGAACATTAAAAGACCTTCAGCATCATTAACCTTCAGGGAATTGCTAATCAAAACCACAATAAGACACCACTTCACACCTAACCAGATGCCTGTGAAGAAGCCTCTAGGATAGGCATTCAAGTTTTCCCACTGAGGCCCCAGACAAGGTGGAGCACAGACAAGTCAGCCTTGTGTGCACTGTCCAAATCTCTGACCCATGTGATCCATGTGCACAAAATGGCTATTGTTTTACACCAAGTTTGGGGTAGTGTGTTATGCTGTCATAGATAACCAGAACATTGTTTAACTCAGTTGCTCAGACTCTCTTGCTCTGTGAACCTGACCAACATAGGACCAAGAAACAAGAACACAGGGTTCTTCCTATGAAAATCACTAGAGATGGTTAATTGGGCATCTGCTATATGCTAGAGTGGTGTTAGGTACTTTCCAGGCTTTATCTTTAATCTTCCTGGCAACCCACCCAAGTTGTTGTAGGAGCCCCATTTTACAGGTAAGGAAGCTGGGATCAGGCAAATTTGAATGACTTGCCCAGGGTCACATAGACAGTAAACAGCCAGGATTGACATCCACACTAATCTGACTATATTCCACCACATCCAAAACCTACGTGCTGCCCCCCCACAGTGTAGCACCCACCCTCCCACCATAACAAACTGTCCACTGTGAATGCAAGACTATTCCTAAAACCACAAGCAAGGTATTGAGGTATGTAAAGAATGGTGACATTTTTACTTCCACTGTCAAAACTACATGAAACATGCAGAACACCAAGTGGCAGAGGTGTTCAAGGTGTTTGTTTTCCTTAATTCATCTTATCAAAAGAATTTTAAGTATTAAAAAGGAAATGAGGGGAACTGAGAAAAATAGGTATTTCATTTTTCTGGCCTCTCCTCCCTGGAATCAAGACTGGTCAAGGGATAGGGAGAGCCTTTTCTCATTTTGGACCAGACTTAGGGGTATAGACCTGGCTAGGTCATTTCTTACCCTGTGAACAAAAGAGGTGACCAAATTGTGGTAGATGATCCAGTGGTCCATGACTCTTTGGGGAAAGGCCAGAATCTAGAATAACCCTGAGATGTTAGAAAAGAGTTAGCCCCTAGGTATTTCCATATTAACATACTACATGCCATACCCCCAAGCAGTTCTATAAGTATTCAATATGTAAATCATTTGTTTAATGTCTGTATTAGGGTTCTCCAGGGAAATAGAACTGTCAAGATAGATAGATACATAGGTATCTCCATAGCCAGAGAGAGGGAGTTATTATAAGGAATTGGCTCATTGCATATGGATGCTGGAAAATCCCAAAAGCTGTAGCTGGCAAGCTGGAGACCCAGGAAAGCTGATGATGTAAGTTCCAGTACACGTCTGAAGGCAGGTAAAGGCCAATGTCCACTTTAAGAGGTCAAGTCACTGAACTCCTCTCTTTTCTTTTTTAAGTTTATTTATTTATTTTTGAGAGGGGGAGGGGGCAGAGGAAGAGGGAGAAGATAAATCCCAAGCAGGATCTTAGGAACCATGAGATCATGAGCTGAGGTGAAATGAAGAGTTGGACACTTAACTGACTGAGCCACCCAGGCAACCCTGAACTCCCGTCTTATGCAGCCTCTTTGTTCCCTTCAGGCCTTCAGTGGATTGGATGAGGCCACCCACATTGGGAAGGGCAATCTGCTTTACTCAGTCTTCCAATTTAAATGCTGATCTCATCCAAAAGTACCCTCACAGACACAACCAGAATAATGTTAAACTAAATATCTGGACACCCCAGTGGTCCAATCAAGTTGAAAAATAAAATGAACCATCAAAATGTCCAGTGCTCCTATCAGACTATAAGTTCTTTGAGATCATGACTATTTCTTTCCAGTTCTCAGACACAGTGTCAGAACCTGGTATAATAGTCTGTCATCAATAAATGTTTGTTGAATGAATGAAGCATGACCCCAGGAACCTTCTTCACTGACATTAAGCTGCTGACTCCCCTAGGAGCACTAGATTATGACCACACTTACCTGAGTATGAAATAACACTCATGCTGTGAACTACTTGTTAAATGTCAAGGTCCAAAGCAGACGACCTGCCCAGTCACCACCATAACAGTGCTATCAAGTGAAGAAGCAGAAGCTGAAAATAGAGTAAAGGCATTTAGGGATGCAGGTGACTCTAGAGTAATCCAATAGAAATGTAACATGAACCATGTGGGTATTTTTAATGTTCTAGTAGCAACAATGTTAAAAATTAAGCAGCGGGTCAAATTAATTTTAATAATATAAATTACGGTTTTTAAGTATAATTATTTTACCCAACATATGCAAAATATCATTTCAGCATATAATCCATATAAAAATTATGAGTGTAGTGGTTTACCTTCTTTCATACTAAGCTTTTGACACTCACACTTACTGCTCATCTCAGTGGGGACTAGCCACATTTCCAGGGCTCAGCAGCCACAGGTGGCTCAAGCCAGCGCAGTCTAGAGGCAGCAGCGAGATGTCTGACCACTTTCAAGTAAGGATGAGTAGCATCCTCTGAAGCCCTGCTTATTCAGTGAGCCTGACGTGAGTCTCCATGGGATTAAATGTCTTCTCTGATTTGAGAAAAATTGGAACAAGGATCACTATGTACCTAGAGTCTATGGAGCCAGATGGGGCCAGGACTCAGGACCCACTGTTCACAATTGGTAAAACCGGGGAAAGTCGCTCAGTCTCTCCGGGTGCCAATATCCTGGCAAATGAAAGGTAGTGCAGCTGGGAGAGTCCAGTCTGAGGACTGTGGAACCCTGCACAAAGATGTTCAGGACTCCAGCCTGAACTCCCTGAATGTGGAACTAGTTTCGGCTCCTACTATTGGCTTCTCCCGCAGAATGGCTGAGGCTTGACCTTAAAAAAGCAGGAAATTTGGGACACTTGGGTGGCTCAGTCAGTTAAGCATCTGACTTTGGCTCAGGTCATAATCTCGTGGTTCCTGAGTTCGAGCCCCACATCAAGCTCTGTGCTATCAGCACAGAGCCTGCTTCGGATCCTCTGCTCCCTCTCTCTCTGCCCCTCACCCATGTTTTCTCTCTCTCTCTCTCTCTCTCTCTCTCTCTCTCAAAAATAAACATCAAAAAAAAGAAGGAAATTTTACAATATGTGACAATATGGATGGACCTTAAGGATATTATGCTAAGTGACATAAGCCAGATACAGAAAGACAAGTACTGCATGATTCCATTTATATGAAGTCCCCAAAATTGTCAGAGTCATAAAATCCAAGACTGGAATGGTGGTTGCCAGGAGCTAAAGGGGTGGGGGGGGGGGGGGGAGGCGGGGAATGGATCATTATTAATCAACAGGCATAAAGTTTCAGTTAATGAATAAGTTTAACTTTTCATCAAAATAAGTGGGTTTTTTTCTTAAATGGCTGAATCTTGAAAGGGAGTTCCCACTTCCCTAGGATTTCATGGGGCCCCTGAAGGAAGCTAGCCCACAAGAGGCCATCGTCAAGTGAATTTCTGAGTTGCAGACCCTGGAGGGAGCTGCTGGTCTTTTCCAGTCCAGATGCGGGAGATTTCACAAAGAGCCAATCAACTGCCAGAACACAGAATCAGAGGCATGCTCCACAATGTGGCCAAGCAATATACATGCTCTCGCTCTGTCTGCCATTTTTGCATCATCCCACAAGCTCAGAGACATGTGGACTGGAACACTTAGGGATGCTGACATCTCCAGGGAATGATGCCAGGATCAGTCATATTAGGAAGACCATCCCAGACTCATCTGAGGCCCTCACAGCTGCTTCCAATCCTCTGCCTGTGGTCTGGTTTCCCACTGCCTGCACACCTTCAAATTTCTGTAAGAGCAGCTTCTAAATGTCATAGCCATTTAGGAATCTAAATGGTCTCCTATTCTCTAATTTATACATTGGTTTCCTAGAGCCCTTGACATTAACCTCCTCCCCAATGTTGCCAAATTCATATCCCCATTCATGATCTGTCAGGCTCTTTATCTCTTAGAAAGGTAACAGAGGAACAAGGAACAGGCCCAAATGGCTTTTTTGGCTGTCCATAGCGATCTTGGAAATCTGTTAGCGAGGCATCCAATCCCTTCTCCCCTATTGTTAGTACCAGCTGGCGGGCCACAGGCTGACAGTGCACTTGCCAGCATCTGGGTCGTTCTATACTGCAGAATAAAGCCTGGCTGTTTTCTTAATCTCTACCAAAGTAAATGAGGAGTCATGAGCAACTGGTAAATTATATGAATGAGATAAAACAATGTTTATGATACTTCCTGTTTAAATGGAGCCATACAGGAGGGCCGCTGAAGTATGTACCATTTCTAGGTCCCCTACTAGGTAGCCACAAGCTCTCAGGACTGCTGGGGAGGGTGGGATCTGAGGAAGCAGGTACAAGAGAAGCAGACGGATGGGGAATGGAAAGAAAGTGGAGAAAAGGTTTAAAAAAAAAAAAAAGGATGGTTCTGGTGGCAGGGAGGAAACATGTTTGTTGAATGCCTATGTGGAAGACTTGAAGATAACCAGCTGTCAGGAACATGCTTGCTGCTTCACTGCAGGAATATGGCCAGCAGACAGCCTCCAGATGTCAGGGCAGGGCCTGCCTCTGCTGGAGAAGCTCCCTCACATGAGAGTGTGCCCTCCCAGGTCAGCCACATCTGGTGGCTGAGCGAGGCAGAAATATGAAAGGCCTGCCATCATTGTCCCTTGTAGGGCACCTTATATGGGCAGTACTCCCTGCAGCGCTCATGGGTTGGCTGAGGGTTTGTGGGGCTTGCATTGCCTCTCAGCTTCTGCCCGGTCCTGCTTCCTCCTCTTGTCATGCACAGGAGCTGACCCCTCATAAATGCCTTGCGCATCAAATGCCATCTCAGCATCTGCTTCCAAAAACCCAAACTGCAATGGCCTGGATTTGATTATACTAGATATTTTACATACGTTGGCCCTCTTAATGTGCACTATCGTATAGTGTGTGTGTGTATGTGTGTGTGTGTGTGTGTGTGTGTGTGTGTGTTGTGTACAGCATATTGTATATAGTATGTATATACTATAGTGTACATATAGCATACTATATATACAATATTATATATGGTATGTATAGTATATTGTATATGTTTCAGTCCCCTTTTACAACTGAGGAAACCAAAGTTCTGAGAGGTTTAGTAACCCACCCTTGGCTCATGCAGTGGCAGAAGGGCATTTCAGAAGATCTTCCAAGGGGCACCTGGGTGGTGCCGTGGGTTAAGCTTCGGATTCTTTATCTTAGCTCAGGTCGTGATCTCAGTTTGTGAGTCCGAGCCCCACATCAGGCTCTGTGCTGATGGTGCAGAGCCTGCTTGGGGTTCTGTCTTTCCTTCTCTCTGCCCCTCCCCTGCCTGTGTGCTCCCTGTCTCCCCCTCTCTCTCCCTCTCAAAATAAATAAACTTAAAAAAAAAAAAAAAAAGACCCACCAAGTACCAAGTATATTGCTGATGACCTGAAGTGTACCAGAAGGTCAGGGAAAGAGTGGGCCCTTTTAAGGAAAGAACAGAGATGGGTGAAAAAATTGCAGTCACGTTTCAGTGACTTTTGGAATCTACCCGGCACCAAAAATATTCCTCCCACCTGGCCAAGTGCTGACTACAATCCCTTTCTTTCCAAAATTGGAGAGGAAAATTAACATATAAATCCTGAGAAGAGAATTGTATCCACTTAATATATTCACACGGTTAAGTCAGCAAGCCCCCCACCACCACCCCCTCTGCCACCCCCTCTCTCTGCTCCTTTCTATCATCCCCTGCTTTGCCTCCCTTTCCTATGTTGTCCTAGACCCTGCCATCATGAGAGAAGCGATCTGATAAACTCACTCCTTCAGAGTGACATGCAAATGACAATGTGTGTACATTTTGCAAGATAATTCGGGAAGCTGCTAATGTTTAACCTGAGCAATGGGGTGCCAGATTGGAAAGATATTTTAAGGCAGGAGGATCATGACATTTGCTGTCACTTTGTAGATTTGTGTTTGGAAGTCCAATACTCCCAAATCTGTTTATCTCTTCCTGGCTATGTTGCCCATAATTGAGATAAGGTAGACAATGGTCCTCTAGCAATTATCTACTGGTTAAAAAACAAACAAACAAAAACTGTTTTTTACACAGACACAGTTAAAACACAGATATTTTCTAAAAGCTGAAGTAGAATTCTTCATTAAGCAACATCATTAAATACCAGTCACTAAATATAACAACAATTAAGGGAAGTCTTTTCAATAAAAATAAATAAAATCACTTGAAATCCAATCTTACTGGTCCTTTCAATAAATGCTTAATCTAAGCAGAGCTACCCTCAGCCTGGACTGTCACTCTGACTCTTTCACCCTCTGACACTGCTCTATCACACATCTGAGTTTCTTCAGCCCTCATGTTGGCAAGTCTCTGGATCCTCTATCCTGTGAGAGGGTCCAAAATGTGCCACCCCAAAATATACCACTTTGGCACAGGATTATTTTGAGCTAAAGGCAATTGAGAGCCAAAAGATGTAAGAATAGTTTTCTGCCCTCCCTCTACCTGCTTAAAAGGAGGGAATAAATTTCTCCTTGTGATCTTATCTACCACCCCCTTGCTTCGCCCCCTCCCAACCCCAACCAGGAAGAGAAGAGCATTCTCTTTATTTTTTATGGAAGTATAGTTGACATACGATGTTTAAGAAGGGTATTCTTATCGCACTGAGACGAGTTTGCATCAACATATCTTACTAAAATAATTTTTATGTTCCATCAGTTCCTCCATATATTTCCTAGCCACTTCCCCACAATTCATCATGCCTTGAAACCTGTTGGGGAAGGTCATTGAAAACATGTGACTGCCAGGTGACCCATGAGCTGGACCCAAGCACTTGGAAGCTCCTCATCCTCTCCCCTATCCCTGGAATGTAGGTTCTGCTTGCGTTTCCCACTCCCAGAGGCTGCTCCAAGGACACAGCCTTGGGATAGTGATGTGTTGAGAACACCTGCTTTAGAATACATGACTAAACCACTTACAGTCTCTTTATAACTTTTAAGATTTGGTGGGCAGGTGTGGGGATCTATCCATCTTACTGCCACCCAAGAGCAGCCTTTGCTTGTTAAAACCTACCACCTACCAAGCTGGAGTGGTCTGTTGCTTTCTTCCATCTCTATGGGGGCCAGTTTCAGATTACACCTTGGAAGAGAAGCTCCCAAGAGGGTTGTCTAACCACTTCTTTGAGTTTCATTTCTTTTCTGTGAACTTCTGTGCTCATAAAATTTGGTAAAATGTTTGCTCTTTTCTCTTGTCAATCTGTCTCTTGTTAGTTTAATTCACAGACCCTCAGAAAAAGAACTTAAGAGGGTAGGGAAACTTCCCCCTCCCTCCCTCCCAATATCAGCTATAGGCATCTTTTTACTCAAGCCAGAGAGCCCTTTTGAGTACTATTGAGCTTCCCTCTCTCTGGGCTCAAGACTTATTCTACCTAACAATGCAAGCTTTCCTTGTTCTCTATTTTAAGGAAAAACACTTTCTAAATCATCTGTCTACTGACAGGTAAAGTTCACCATCTCCTGGGCTTTCTCTAGAAGTGGAAAGCTTGAGACATAAGGATAAAGTGCCACCTGGAAGTCAAGAGGTTTGGGTTCTTTCCTAACTCTGTTTTATGGTCTTTGCAATATCCAATCTGGGGACAGCTTCCTTACAGAGGAAAGGGAAGGGAAAGGAAGGGAAGCAGAAGAATTGACTCTGACTTCAGTCCTCTGCTCACTCTTAGAGTCACCTTGACCCAGCCCCTCATCTCTCTAAGTTTCAATTTCCCCATCTATAAACTGAGAGGAAGGGAAGTTCACTAGATCAGTGTTTCTCCAGGTGTGGTGCTCCTCCACCACTACAACCCACACACCACCCCCACAGCCCAGCAACATTTGGGAATTTATTAGAAATGCAAATGTATGAGCCTCATCAAGACCTACTAAATCAGAATCTCTGGGATGCAGCCCAGAAATCTTTTAGTAAACTTTCAGATGATTCTTACAAAAATTTGAGAACCACTGGCAGAAATGATCCTTATGGGCTTCTTCCAGATTAGAAACCTTTAAACCCTTTTCACCCCAACTTTAAGATATCTCTCTCTCCCTCCCTCTTTCTCATAAAAACAAAACAAACAAAAAACAAAAACAACAACAACAAAAACCTGCTCCAAACATCTCTCTACAGACTACTAACTCCAAAGGACTTAAAATAAAATTTGCATTCAGTGATTTCCATAGTAACCTTAACAAAACCACTAAGATGCTTTTGTTCTTTAATATACCTGCTACTTCTTTTAAAGGGACTGTGTTTCTTTTTCAGTTATAAATCCAATCTTAAGTAAGGATAGCTCTTAAAAATATTTCAGTAGTACCTAATTACAGTCCCAACCAGCAGAACAAAGAATGTCATTTAAATCATACCACTTAATTGATCCTATATGCCAACTCTTCTAAAGGCCAACTCTCAAGATGGAACACAATCTAAGCTCCTAAATCCACATGAAAGAATCTGTCTCCGTAATAGTATTCCACACACCATTATTGATTTTACACTGTATCCATTGACCCAGAAATAGCTACCAACTCTAATTGGTGAGCCACCCTGTCCCACTCTCAGACCATGAATTTCTGGTGCAGGTAATTCCACACCCAGTTCCTGGGTTGGCCAGTGAAAGCCTTCCTCACCCTGGGCATATGACCTATGTGACTCAAAGGTAGGAACATGAGCCCTCAAAGCCAATGAGACGTTGACTAAATCTTCTGGGATATACACATGTGATATTTCTCACTGGACAATAACCTGAAGTTATGACACCTAGAATTCCACATGGTTTAATCCCATGACAGGAAACCTGTCTGAGATGGAGCCCCTGAACAAGTAGAACTGAGAGGCCAGGAGAGTGAAGGTGGAGCCAGATATCATTTCTGAGCCTGTATCCAACAATGCCTTAAACGAGCGCCCCTCTGGACATTTTGGTACAAGATACATTAAGTTTGCATTATCCACTTTGGGTTAGCTTTTCTATTCCCTGACACTAAAAACATTTTAATGGGCACAGAGTATAAATTAATACATCTTTTGGTAGGCAACTTGTCAGCATCTATAAAAAAATTTTTCATGTGCGTAACTCTTGTCCTAGAAATTCCACTTGCAGAAATAAAGTCTTCAGAAATGCTCTCACAATTTTGGAAATACACACACACACACACACACACACACACACATTCATGAAGTTCATTGAAGTATTATTTTTGAGCAAAGAGTTGGAAGCAGCCTAGTGTCATTTGATAGAGGAATGGACCAATAAATCAAGTTGCACCTATATCATGGGATACTGTGATGCCATTAGAATGAATGAGGTAGATCAATATAGTGACAGGAAAAGAAAGTCAGATTTCTATTGATAAGTAAAAATAAACAGTTTCAAATGATATTTTTATACTATATTGGAGGTGGTAGGGATGAATACATGAAATTAAAAAGGTCTGCAAGGATCAAATGATTACTTCTGTGGAGTGGGATGAGCAGACATTTATTTTAAAGCATTTTATATTGTAAAATGTTTAGCTCAAATGTAAACTACTTTGGCAAATAATAAAACAAAAAAAGAATAAAAGAAAAGCACTAAAAAGCAATGCATTTAGTTATATTTTGTTTCAGCAAACAAGCAGTGCCTACTGTATGCTAGGCTCTATGCCAGGCCCTGGATATCCAAAGATGAGCCTCAATGTAAAGGTAACACCAAGGAGTATATCTGCACCATAAAGTAACTGTGCCTCACCTACTTTTTTGAAGATTTGGTCATAATGCATCACAGAGTAAATCCATCTCTTAAAAGTAAAGCCATGGGTGGGTACCTGGGTGGCTCAGTGGGTTAAGCATCTGCCTTCTGCTCAGGTTACTCTTCTTCTCACAGTTACTGGGTTCAGGCCCTGTGTTGGGATCTGTGCTGACAGCTAAGGGCCTGGAGCCTGCTTCAGATTCTGCGCCTCCCTCTCTCTCTGCTACTTCCCTGCTCACGCTCTGTCTCTCTCTCAAAAATAAATAAAGATTAAGTAAAAAAAAATTTTAAGTAAAGCCATGGGTTTTGGTGCATGTAAAGTTATTACCACCAAGTTACCATTCAGTGCTATCAAGAAATGTGTTGGTTGCATTTTACATCTAACTAGTTTTTCAAGGGCTTCCCCCCCCCCCCCAAAAAAAAAAACCCAGAGCTCATGGCAGTGATGATGAGATTGCTGGGAAAACCAATAGTTGTCATAGACTTGACCCCCAGCCACCCCATAAACAATATTCACTTTCACTCTGTGAAATAGGCAAATGAGTTTTTGAGACAAAGAACATCTCAAAAACCAAAATCCATAGGGCTTCCTATGTGCAGGGCTCATGCACCCCTGAAAACTGACCTGAGACCATCAACTCATGTCTCAGAGGCCACCAAACACCCGCTGTGAAGGGACAGTATGCAGTGGTTTCCAGAGAGCACTGGATTCACTCAGTGGAGAGGTTTTAGTACCCCGTTCTAGGCCCACTCCTGGGCAACTCAGTTTCAATGAAGTAATGAACTATTTACACTCTCTTAACTATCTGATTGTGTGTTTACTCACACTCTTGCCACTGTGCTGTTAACTCCATAAGAGTAGGACCATGCCTCTCCTTATAGCCCCATCTCTAGCACAGGGTCTGACACATAACAGAGGCTCAATGGATATTGTTGAATTAATAACCCGTTCTTTAGACAAACCATGTTTAAAGATTTTTAATATGAGGTACAGTATTTTCACCTCCCTTCTCTGAGTGGTACTACAAGAAGACTAAGAATTACAGATTAAGGAAGAAGCAAATGAGATGGTGTATATGGAACCATCTGTAAACTTTAGAGTGCTATGTGAATCTTGGTGATTAGTGCTCAGGAAACTGGTTAGCTTCTTAAAAATGGCTCTATCATATTCCCAACTTAATAGCTGATTTTGAAAATAAAGATTGGAGAGAAGTAGACACTTCAATACGTGCATTAAAGTATGTTTTTGTTTATGTTTTTTATTTTTATTTTTTTAATTAGAGGTTAATTTATTTTTTTTAAGTTTATTTATTTAATTTGAGAGAGAGAGATAACACGTGCATGAGCGAGGGACAGAGAGAGAGAATCCCAAGCAGGCCCTGCACTGCCAGCGCAGAGCCCGATGTGTGGCTCAAACCCACTAACGGTGAGGTCATGACTTGAGCTGAAGTCAGACGCTTAACAGACTGAGCCACCCAGGCACCCCTGCTTTTATGTTTTTTTAGAAACCTGCCTCATTTATGATGTTGATGAGGAGCAAAGCACAACCCCAATCATAGAGTCAAAAACTTTTAGAGCTAGAAGGGACATAGGTCAAGTGTTGCACATCTGTCGACATCTGTCACCTGATAGATGCAAAGTCTAAGTCCACAGAGGCAAAGTGACTTGGCTAGAGTCACCCAGCTAATTCTTCAAAGATCCAGGACAAGATCCTTTATCTTCTGATTTCCATTCTTCCTCTACATCATGCTGGGTCTGAAATTCTGACTGTGCTGGTCATTGTTAGACAATGGCTGGCATCTGGTTTTTCACTGTAAAATCAATATCCCAAAGCAAAAGTTAAATCAACATTATACTCAGTGTCAATGATAACAAATTAAGCTGCTTTAAGCTTAACAAAAACACCTCTTTTCTGCATACAACTTTTTCTTCCCCTTCTCTTCCCCCCACCAAACTCACACTTGTCCTGGATACCCCAATGCAAGTGGCAATTCAGAAAGCTTCAGCAGCTAAATGCCAGTCAGAGCAAAGCCCTATTCTCAGCCACAGAAATAAAGCAATTGAAAATGCTGTACATTCAAGTCACAAAAGATATGATTTCTGCCTGAGATTGTCTGATAACAGAAATGAATGATGGTTCTTTGTCTGAAAATACATATTGATTGTTGGCTGTGAGTTTCACCATGTTTAATGCGGGAGTCACCATCCTTCAAATGTGTGGGAATTGAAGTTGCTGTTGCCTATTCCTTGCAGGATGATTTGTAGCAAGAGACAAGACAAAGCAGGAGAAATGTCTGCATCCAGGTCAGGCTGGACCTTCTCCAGCCAATTTTCCATCCTGGATTATTTGATCTTCACTTCTAAGGTCCCAGTTTATTGCATGCAAAGAGCAGATTGATTGCCTGCATTTGACTAAGATGGAGGTGCCCTGCTATTCTTTAAAATCTTTTGCAGAACTGAGTTCTTAAAAATCACCCCATATTCCCAGGCCCAGCCACCATTTAACAACTTAAATCTCTGGTGGCATCATCTACCCTACTTTCTCTTGGCCTGTGAATGGGACCAAATAGAAACCAGCACAGATACCAGGTAACATCATCTCTCCCTAAACCAGACTAAACTTCATCCTTGCTGCTCAAATGCAGCAGTAGATGTTTGTATCTATCACTTTCTGATGCTTAAAAAGCATTAGGCTCTTCTGACTAACTTGGCTACCAAAAATGCTCAGAAGGTAGTCGGCTGGTCATTGTTGGTCAACAGAGGGAGAGAACAGTCTGTCTGAGCATTAGCTTCATGCTACATAAAACCCCAAGACACTGCAGGCCAGTGAGCTGGAAATATCTTATGGGATAGAATTCAAGGGCTCCTAAAAGTTTCCCCTAACCCAGGACCTTTCCCCAGCAGCCTATACCTAAAATCTCACCATTGCAAATCTGTTTCATGAGAGTTCTATTGAATTAGGGTCTCTAAGTGGCCCTCGTAAAAATTCAAGAACACTAAGAGGATTGCATATTATCTCCACCCTAGCAGAGATGTCTTCTCAGATGACAGGCACCAAGCAAAAGGCTTTATGAGAATATGAAACACCCAGATGGGGAAAGACATTGGGGACAGCAAGAGAGTCAGAGAAAGGAATTGCAGAAAGACACCCCCGAATTCCAATTTAACCCAGGATCAGCTCGAGGAAAACACCAGTCCAGTTTATAAGAGAAATCAGTCCCAGTGAAAGGTTCTGAAGATAGAAGTAGCAAAATTCCAGAGGACATTTGGGAACCTGCTCAGTGAGTCCCAGAAGAGGTTTTTCCTGCCTTTCCAGCCCTATAGCTCACATCATTGCTTTCTCCCAGGTGCCTAATGAAGGAAACAGGACCAGCGGGCAGGCACAAGGAGGATTTGAAGAGAAACATACCTTTCAATATAATTGAGTGTCATTAAAAAGGTTTGTAATGCTTTATATAGTCGGCAAGACAAATTAGTTGACTTAATCTTCTTTTTAGAAGTATAGAATACTGCAGTTAGAGCAGTACAAAAAAAAAAAATCCCCCTAGGTACACCAATATTTTATCATTGTTGTCGGCTCTTGCTGTCTAATGAATGACTTAATCATGTTTCTCCTTCCTCTCCGTTAGAACAGAGTCGTTACCCCTACTCAGTTGAGACAGGCTGCACATGTAGTCATGGCCTCTTTATCATCTCCTTTCAGGAAAGTCTTTGCTGACTGAAGTTCTCCTACTCTGTATGGATCCTAATATTGCCCAGAGCTGCCATATTCACTAACTTTCATTTATGGCTTGTTTTAAGTGACTGCTATAGAGGTGGTACGGAACATATTCCCATCCCCCCTACTTCATGTGTATCTGTTTCACCCAGATCTCTAATACTAACTGAAACAATGTATTTCTTGCATTTTAGGATAGCCAAACTCATCTGAGATTATCCAATGTAACTATCACAGAACTCACTGGCCTCTGAGGAAACCTGCCCAGGGATAACTCCTCTGAACTCTCTCCTCTCAATCTTTGGATGTGCTTACCTCATTATCCGCCATCCTCCTTCAAACTCATTTCAGGATAAATGCTATGCCACCTCCTTTCTGAGGTCTTGTCCTCAACTTTCAATTGGTCTTGTCCGTTTTGCCTCCTACTGTATCTTCAAATAATAACTTTCTACCTCTACCCTTGTCATAATACTTTCTTCCACCTTCTCACTCTCAGACTCTAAATGTGCACCTGGCTCCCCCAATTAAAAGCACATCTTGGGTTGCCTGGGTGGCTCAGTTGGTTAAGCATCTGACTTTGTTCAGGTCATGATCTCACAGTTCATGAGTTCAAGTCCCACATTGGGCTGTCTGCTGTCAGCACAGAGCCCCCCCTTCAGATCCTCTGTTTCCCTCTCTGCCCCTCCCCCCGCCTTGGGCTCACTTTCTCTTGGAAAAAAAAAAAATCTCAATTCTCTCTCCACATAGAAAGTGAAAGACTGGCTCAATGACTAAAATTTATGTCCCTTAAGCCATATTTCTAAAATGTCAGTCACACCGTGGATACTCAAATGTGGTTATTTTTTCACCCAGTTGTGATGGATTTGTTCCTCAGCCTTCCAGCTAAGTCAGAGTGGTGTGGCCTCGTGGAAAGAACATAGACAGATTTTCAGAGTCAGGCAGATCGCCCACCTACCATCATATCTAAATAAGTGTGGGGTGTTGACAGTTTGGTGGGATTGTGCATAAAGAATCAATGTTTGGAGGTGAGGGGCATCTGGGTGGCTCAGTCGGTTAAGTGTCTGACTCTTGATTTCGGCTCAGGTCATGATCTCACAGTTTGTGAGTTCAAGCCCCAAGTCAGGCTCTGTGCTAACAGCTGGGAGCCTGCTTGGGATTCTCTCTCTCCCTCTCTCTTCTTCAAAAATAATAAATAAACATTTTTTAAAAAACCTTTAAAAAAGCCCTTCCCTGTTCATGTTCTCCCTCCCTCTCTCTCTCTCTCTCTCAAAAATAAATAAACATTTTTTAAAACCTTAAAAAAAAAAAAGAATCAATGTGGGGTTTTTCCCTCTCCCACCTTCAAAGGTGGGGCCCACGATCTCAGTGACCATTGCATTGATCTCCAGTCTCAAGAGACACACCTGGCAAATAGAAGCCACTTACCACATGTTTGTTGAGCTAACATGCAATGGAGATAACAAACATAACAGATATCAGACACCATGGACATATGGGAGGAAACAAATACAAGATTTTCATAAGTGCCAAGAAATCCCTGGAAATCCAAGAGCAACTGTCCAGAAATGGGCAAGAGGAAAAAGGGCAAGGCAGGGAGTGCCATGATCACCACAGAACAAAAAGTAAGAAACTAAAGATTCCCAGAACAAGGGACTCTGACATTTGGTTCTCTAGTACTCCTTTAAAAAGGAGATTTCTATTAAGAACTTTTTGAATGACTCTACAATATTGATGTGGGCATTTTTAGTCATAAAATGTTTTTTATGTCAATCAGCAAGAATTTTAAACTTATTTGGGTCAGGTATAGGGAGAAGAGATGGAAGAAATTGGAGGGAGGATTAATTATCTGAATGAACATCTAGGAAACATATTCAGGCATGCACATCCAGAAACTAAAAGGCATCTTAGGTCCAGATTGAAGAAGGATGTAAGTTTCCCTAGGGAAGGTTTCTTCCAACCCTTTTGATGTTTATTTATTTTTGAAAGAGAGAGAGACAGAGTGTGAACAGGGGAGGAGCTGAGAGAGAGACATAAAATCTGAAGCAGGCTCCAGGCTTTGAGCTGTCAGCACAGAATCCAATGCGGGGCTCAAACTCATGAACTGCAAGATCATGACCTGAGCCAAAGTTGGACACTCAACCAACTGAGCCACCCAGGCACCCCTCTTCCAACCCTTTTGAAAAGGCATCCTTGAGCTAGTCTCTGCCCCTGTTTTAGCTTTGGATGTTTCAAAATTGTGTAGCATTTTATACTCCATAATTTTAACCATTTATTTGTTTTGGTGAAAGAGTATATAGAGGGTTGCAGAAGAGAATCCATATATTATTAGGCACTCGAAGCTCCACATAATCATTAAGCAAAAGATGGTTGATCAACAACTCTCCATGTGGAAGAGAATTCTCTGTCACAGAAAGAAAGGAAGGTTTTAGTATCTCACGGCCTCTGAGATTGCACCTAAAACATTGGTCACACGTTCCAACAGCCAGAAGGCTGTTATCAGAAAGAATTCATAGCAGAGACAAAGCTAATGATGACACTAGAGTGCCATTATCAAGAGAAGCCGGTGGCTAGCAAGTTTTCACCTGCTTCAAAAGAACATGACATATTTTCTGATGTGCTTACTCTCCTTGGAGGAATAAACGATAATAAATGTGAAATACTATCTTTACCATAATTTAAAAACAATAGATTCTGAAGATAGGAATATGAATTTTTAATATTTTCTTCTTTGTTTTTTCTCTTGTGACTCAAATAAAACCAGATACTGTATTTTGTGGTCAGTCTCAATACAGTTTGCACACAAAAGAATCCAAAAGAAGATACTGAAAAGTAAATCTTTATAGAATTCTCCTGAAGAAAAAAGAAAGGGTATTAGATGGCATGATGCTAGGGAAAGCCTCTTAAGGTCTTTTTTTTTTTTTTCTATTTCTCCTTAGCAGCTCCCTGCAAAACTCCATTCTTCCTCCTCTCCCTTCCACACTGATCACTTGCCCAGAGATGTGTTCTGTTCTTCCAATAGCTCAGCGCTCTTTCCTCTACAAGTCAGACTTGTCTCTCTTCCTTCCAGCTCTGCGGACTCACAGTTTCTCAACTAGCACAGCAAACACTAGATCCTAGCCTCCTTAGCAAAGGGGCATGGGAAAAACTGTGATTACTTACATATTAATACTTTTTAATGTCACTGGTTCCATCATACCTGTAATTTCTAAAATTTTTAATGAACGTGTATAACTTTGTAATCAGAAAAAAAAAGCCACATTTCCCTTTGTCAATAAAACATAGAGTGTCTTTAAAATGTATTTTAGGGGTACCTGGGTGGCTCAGCTGGTTAAGTGTCTGACTTCAGCCCAGGTCATGATCTCACAGTTCGTGAGTTTGAGCCCCACGTCAGGCTCTGTGCTGACAGCTTGGAGGCTGGAGCCTGCTTCGGATTCTGTGTCTCCCTCTCTCTCTGCCCCTCCCCAGCTCACGCTTGCACTCTGTCTCTGTCAAAGATAAATAAAACTTTAAAAAAATTGAAAAAAAAAGAATAAAATGTATTTTAAGGGGCACCTGGGTGGCTCAGCCATTTAAGCGGCAAACTTTGGCTCAGGTCATGATCTCACAGTTCACGGGTTCAAACCCCAACTCAGGCTCTGTGCTGACAGCTCAGAGCCTGGAACCTACTTCGGATTCTGTGTCTCCCTCTCTCTCTCTCTCTCTTCCCCTCCCCTGCTTGTGCTCTCTCTCTCAAAGGTGAACAAATGTTTAAAAAACATTTTTAATGTATCTTAAAACAGTGGTGCTTGGATTTTAGAATTTTATAATTTTAATTTATTAAATCCTGGGGATTAACACAGAGCTAATAACTTTATATTTTGCCCCCCAAGAGGATTATTTCTTAAAGCTGCTACTGCATCATTTCATAAAAGAGAGAGCATTTTAATAACTTTAAAAGTAGAGTAGACATAGATTCTCCTGACTGGCTAATAGTTTGAACCAATTCTTTTTTTGTTTTTTTTTTTAAGTTTTATTTATTTACTTTGAGAAAGAGAGAGAGCATGAGCAGGGGAGGGGCAGAGAGAGAGAGGGAGAGAGAGAATCCCAAGCAGGCTCTGTGCTCTCAGTGTGGAGCTTGATGTGGGGCTCGAACCCACAAACCATGAGATCATGACCTGAGCTGAGATCAAGACTTAGAGACTTAACCAACTAAGGCACCCGGGTGCCCCATGACCAATTCTTTATGTATTGGGTCAGAGTAGAAAGAACTTGACTTCTGTTGGTAAAAATTAGATACCCTTTTATGTTCAGAACAAGATACAATTACATACACTTAATCATTAACATAATATTTGAACTTACTTGCAATTGTTTTTCATTTCACTGATTTTTTTCATTATTCCTAACTACAAAGCACTATGCGCACATGCCCAGCCTCTCAAACTCACTGGGAATAGAAGCAGCTTACGTAGCTTTTTCAATGGGCTTTTATACTGTTTTGCTTTGTCTTTCTCGTTAACGTAACATTCCCTTTTCTGACTTTAACGTAACGTCTCTTATTTAGGATGTAAATCTAGATGTAGCCAAACCAGATACATTTTAGGAGACATTAAAGGGCTTAAAATTTATATGATAAAATAAATCACTTGTTCTCAGTAAGCAGGACTAAGTAACGCATTGTTGGATTTCAGAATTTCAGCTGATTGCAGCTGCCAACTTCAGGCCCCTGTCGGCTGGCTGGCTAGGGTTGGTTGGGGCTGACTGAACTTCACGCATGCTGGAATCATACAGACAGAATTGGCCACCCCATCAGAGAGTGCTTTGTGTTTGCCTTTGTTTTTGTTTTTGCTCCCACATGAGGCCCTTTATACAGGATTAGGAACAATATTCATTTTAATGCTTTTGCAAATTATGGCAGGTTGAAACCTGAGCTAAAAAGAACCATATTTCTTGTACTCCAGTAACCTATATAGCTGCCTCCCTAGGAGGTAGCTCAGCTGACCTGCTTCTTAATCCAGCCCTACAAAATTCACTTGAATAATAGGTTTGACTTTTAAGTAAAGTTTAAAAACCGCAAAAGAATAAGCACGCATATCAGGGTACACCAGAGAGTTAGAATGGGTACTTGTAAAATGAAGAGTATTTTTATTTTGTTTTTAAGATTTTATTTATTTATTTTTTTTTAATTTTTTTTTTTCAACATTTTTTATTTATTTTTGGGACAGAGAGAGACAGAGCATGAACGGGGGAGGGGCAGAGAGAGAGGGAGACACAGAATGGGAAACAGGCTCCAGGCTCCGAGCCATCAGCCCAGAGCCTGACGCGGGGCTCGAACTCACGGACCGCGAGATCGTGACCTGGCTGAAGTCGGACGCTTAACCGACTGCGCCACCCAGGCGCCCCTGTTTTTAAGATTTTAAAAGTATATTCTTTTTGAGAGAGAGAGAGAGAGAGAGAGAGCGCATGAGTAGGGAGGGGCAAAGAGAGAGGGAAACAGAGGATCGGAAGCAGGTTCTGGGCCGTAGAGAGCCGGATGCAGGGCTGGAACTCAGGAACCCTGAGATCATGACCTGAGCAGAAGTTGGACGCTCAACCCAGGCTCCCCTGAAGAATATTTTTAAAGTCTCACATGGTTATTGACTACCGCCCTATTTCCCTCATGAGCACTTCATCCGGCCCAAACAGTAACAATCACTTTACCTTTGAAGTAATTAGCTTTGACTACTGCCAGATGTGGGAAGGAAAGGGGAAATGAAAAGAAGACAACCCCCAGTGATGGCTAACAGTGTACCCTCTCTCTTTCCCAGGTGAGTGAAGAGAGATGAGTCTATTCTGCCTATGTCCACCTTTTCCCCCTATAATTGGCCAATGTCCCCTGTGGAAAATATATTCAATGGCAGCAATCTCTTCCCTTTCCCCTTACAAATCTGCACCCATTTTTTGCGCTGATACAATTCACTTGATTTCCAGAGAGGACCCCACCCGGAGTGAGAGAATCAAGCCGAGATTCCTCTCCAACATCCTGGGGAGCAGCCCAGCTCCATCGCCCCACTGGCAGTGTACCCACATGGATGGGAGATCAGGGCCGGCAGGACTTGGCACTTGGTGGAGCTGCCCTCTGAAGCTCATCCAATAATCCCCCCCACTGGATGCAGGAGGTACGGAGATAATGATTATTTCCTGAATATCGTGCTGTTTAAACAGCCCTGCTGCAGTGTTTGGAGAGATTCAGGATGTTTTTGCATCCCAGGTGCTGTTGGAGCTGCGGAGCTAAGCTCAACACAATGCACAGGCATTGAGAACAGGTGGTGGCTGGCCAGATTGCTGGCAGTCAGGGTGGTGGTGGCTGTTTTTCTTGTTCCAGAAGTTGGCAGAGGAATGCATGCTTTGGTACAATCAGTAGCTTTCCATCCTCAGAAAAAGAATGTTTTCCCTGACCCCAGAGCGTAAAGACACACGTCTGCACTGCTGAAAAGCCCTTTCTGAGATGGAACAAAGTCTGAAACTGCAGACTGCCATTCAGAATCATCCTGGCTTTATCCCTGATTTTAGCTGAAGCTTTTTGGCTTGTAAAATGAGTGACCCACTCAAGCTAGCTGAAGAGGGTATGTGTGTGTGTGTAGAGGTGGTATTGTAAGGACATGAGGGAAGAAATAGCTCTGGGGCTCAAAGGAGCTAGAAATCCACCAGGAATCAGATGTCTCAGGGACTGTGTAGCCCCTCCCACCTCTAGGTCCATCACAGACCCCTCCCTCATCAACTGTTTTCCTGTTTGCCATGGCCCCCATGACCCCTAGCCTCGGCCACCTTCTTGGAAAGTCCTTCCCTGACCCCCATTTGCTGCTGTCTCTCCCAATTCTCTATCAGATAACTGTTTTATCATTCCATTGCCTTTGTCACTGCAATGGATGGAATGTTGGTCTCCAAAATGCATATGTTGAAATCTGATCCCCAATGTGATGTTATTTGGAGGTGAGGGCTTTGGGAGGTAATTAGGTCATGATTAGGTCATAATTAGGTGGAACCTTCATGAATGGGATTAGTGCCCTTTAAGAAGAGGCCAAAGGGCTACCTAGCCCTCTTTCTGCCATGTGAGAATATAACAAAAAGCTGGCCGTCTGCAAACCAGGAAACAGGACATCCCCAGAACCCAATCCTGCTGGTACCCTGATCTTGGACTTCCAGCCTCTAGAACTGTGAGGAATAAATTTCTGTTGCTTATCAAGCACCCAGCTTATGGTACTTTGTTATAGAAGCCTGAACTAATACAACTGCCACCCAAAATTTTTTATTTGCTATTCTTTTCCCCACTTTAACACACCCTCAGTGAGAGCAGGACTTTGACTTGTACATCACCACCATCCTAAAATAGCAGGAGGCAGGTAGCACTCATGAAATGCATGATCTTTCACACCCCCTGCTATGGAATTTCTGTGATTTTTGGTTCAGATTCCCAAGAGAGAACATCTGATTGGTTCTCTAGCCAGCAAATGGACTTGTGCCTTTAGTTCGGGCATCTGTCCTCGGTCATAGGGGAGGGGTCATAGACTGCCCTCTACAAGGGACTGAAAAATGCTTGGTCTCTAAGGGATCTATGGGTGAAGAAGACACTGAAACTTGTCTCAGAGGGGACCTGCCACCTTGCAGAATTACCTCCCACTACACATGTATGTACATAAGTGTGTGTACAATCCATTTGCTACCCTATGCATGTGGGTCAGGCTTCAAGAAGATGCCTAACTCTGATTAGACATTCAAACTTGATGTTAGGTCACCCTGTATCCCCTGCTTCCAGATCTTGCCTCAAGCTATTCCCTCTCTGCCAGAAAGCTTCACCCCCAACTAGCCCAATCTCCATGATCAGTCTACAGATGTTATAACCTTATTTCAGAAATCAACTCAGATTTTAGCCCTCTCTCAGATTCTGCCATTCTCAATTAGCCACTCCTTTCCCCAAACTCAGGATCTGCCTTGTTGTGACGTCTATTAGGGACTTACTCCAGGCTTCTTTCCAAGACAAAAGTAAGAATCAGACAGTAAAATGTAAATTTACAGAAGTAAAGCGTGACATCCATGCCGGGTACAAGAGACTGCTAGGAGTGTCTTCATGCAGAGGACACAGGTTCCTGAAGAAGGTTGTTAGAGGGCACTGTGGAATGTACAAAATGACATAGAGAAAAGTCGTAAGGCTGATAAGGTTACACTTTGCCTATCTAACAACAAAGACAAGCCCAGTCTTTACCCAATGCAAGCTATCTCTAGATTTACCCCTGAGACCAATGGGCATCAACTTGGGCTGTGTACTAAGGTCACCTGGGGTGCTTTTGAAAAATATCCATGTCCAGACCCTCACTCTAGAGGTGGTGACTTAATTGCTCTGAGGTGGGACATGGTCACTGAGAACCACTTGGAACAAAACACATATCATAAGAGAAAGACAAGGGCTTTGGTTCCAAAGTGGACTGAGCATGAATCCCAATCCCATCCTTTACCATCTTCACACATCTTCTGCAAGTCACTTAAAATGTCTTGAGTCTCCCTTTCCATACATACAAGTAAAATACAGCTAGTAATTCTTATCTCATATGATTATTGTAAGGATGGAGAAAACATGTTTAAAATTCCTAGAACATAATAGGCCCTCAATGGAATGGTGGGTATAATGTCCCACCATTATTAATGTCCCCCCACCCCCAACAACCTGCTGCACAGTGATATTTAACACTATATGGTTTAAATATATAAGGCAGTGCTGCCTATGCAACAAAATATTACTGCTTTAAAGAGGGTTGCTTTGCTTCTGCATAGACCCCCTCAGCCGTCATGTGGGAAAGTTGCTTGGCAGCCGGATATACTCTTCTCTGAGAGGTAACATCATCCAGACTCTGATTCTTCATTGAGGCGCTATGCCCTTAATAAGTAACATTTGTGTCAGCAACTCCAGACCAGGAGGCAGCTATTCTGTCACAAAGCAACTGACACAGAAGTCAGTAACTGCTCTTGAATAAGAATGCTGTGCCTACAGAAAGCAGTGGGTAGCAAAGACACTATGGGAATATCACATGAATGTGGGCCAAGCATCTTTCACATTGTTCAGCCACATTTACATATGAGAGAAAAGCCAGCACCATACACAAAAAACAAGGAGAAATACATTTCCTGTTTTTTATTAGCAAAATAATAGTATCCAGTTCCCAAATTCCATTAAAGAAATACTTCCTGGCTTTTTCCTGTACTTGTCCCCCTTCCCACCCAAAACTGGAACTAAATGTATAATGCAATGGTATGAAGTCTGGCTTGACCAAGTTTGTAGGTAAGATAAACATGTCATAGTCTGAACCACTAGAGAAGAGAAAATGGCACATTGTAATCAGGATAATTATTTGTTGACTTAATTTCAATTGTGAAAATGTTGATGAGCCTAGCTTCCCTACTTTAAAATATAAGGTGGGGGGCACCTGGGTGGCTCAGCTGGTTAAGTGTCCAACTTCGGCTCAGGTCACGATCTCACGGTTGGTGGGTTCAAGCCCCGCATCGGGCTCTGTGCTGACAGCTCAGAGCCTGAAGCCTGCTTCGGATTCTGTGTCTCCTTCTCTCTCTGCCCCTCCCCTGCTCCTGCTCTCTCTCTGTCTCTCAATAAATTAATTAATTTAAAAAGTTAAAAACAAATTAAAAATAAATAAAATATAAAATGTGGTAGGAAATTCCAACATGGAAATTTACAGATTAAATTAAGACAAATGATTGCAAGACAAACAAAAAATACCTATGATAACGAAAGTATCCTGATCAGGAGCCTAATTCATGAATTAACCTATTGATTTTTCTCAGCTGTGAGCATTAGCCAGTGCTTTGTTGTTTTCCTCCATCTAGTAGTGGGTCAACAAACTATGGCCCATGGGTCAAACCCAGCACACCACCTGTTTTTTAAAATAAAGTTTTATTCGTACACAGCCACATTCACTTGTTTACATATCTATGAAACATCTATGGCTGTTTTCATGCTACAATAACAGAGTTGTACAGTTTTGAGATTGTATAGCCTAAAAAGTTTTAAGTATTTCCTATGTGACCCTTTGCCAGAAAAGTTTGCCAAACCCTGCTCGGTTAAAACACAGAATAAGATCATCTCCCCACCAAAAATACTTAGGCTAACCATGATAGCTTCAGTAAAAATATATTAAAATACATGCTTGAAGATTTACACTTTATAAAGAGTACACAGAATAGCAATAATGTGTTTATTATTTGTTACATACCATTTGGGAAAAATTACTAAGTAAAATTACCTTATACCACTAAATATCTATTTTTATATAGGTAAGAGTTATGCCAACAGTAAAGATTTCATTTCAGTCTTTATTAATAATTACTAGATGCTTAGTTATTTTCACCTATCAGGGAAACTTGAAAAAGAAATACAGTTCATATTTATTCTGTCTTAGTTTTTCCACAGATTAAATGTAAAAGGAAATGGAGCTGGTGTGTTTAATTCAACTCAGCACTTTCTAACAAGGATGAAATAGTGTCAATTATATGCACTGCAGTTGTTTTAAAGCAAACTGAAACATAAAATATACTCAATTTAATTAAAGCATAAAAATAAAATGAGGTATCAATAGTAAAAGAGTGAGAACAGCAGTATTGGTATGGTAATCTTATTTATGCATCTAGATTTACTGCATCCAGAATTGTGTGGGTTTTAAACAGTCATTAATGGGAATCTGGGTAAAATAGAGCAACAAAGGAGGAAAAAAACAATTTAAATAAGTAATATTTTTCTTCTTTGCATTTAGCCATCGTCTAAAGAAGGGGCTATTAAAATTTTAAATCAGTTTTTAATCAAACTTTAGTGGTATAATATTTAATTGAAAACACCACCAGATGTTCTTTACCAAAACATCTTTCATAATGGCTAAATCAAGGTCTAAGGAGTTATTTAATGAGATAATTGTTGGTCTGTGAATACAGCAGCAGTTTCTTATTTGCTTATAACACTAAAACACATGAGTTTGGAGGCTAGCCGAGGTGCTTTGACTGCTCTCTGCTTCTCATATCTTTCCCTGTGTGGTCCAAACAAAGATGGGTGCTTGGAACACCAAACCTCGAAGTCCAAGCCAACAGATGAGCCCCACATATCAGAGGCCTGGGAGATTGGCACCCTCTTTGAAACCCAGGAAAAATTCCACTGATAAGATATAGAGCATAGGTAACCAACTGCAAGGTTCACAGGCACCCAAAAGCAAGGAAGGGAAGTCACAGAGCTTGGCTTCAGTGAAGAGTTCATTCCAGAAAACAGTATTTGCCAATTTTGGTAGGCGGAATTCTCAACTGACCACCCAAGATTTCCCCCTCTAATCTCCAGGGCCTTAAATATGATGAGATATCAAGCCCATGATTATGTTACATTACATGGCAAAAGAGATTTTGCAGGTAGAATTAAATTATTACTGCTCAACTGACTAGCGGTTAATCAGAAGGGAGATTATTCATGTGAGCCTAGTCTAATCACATGAACCGTCTAAAGGCAGACAGTCCTCTTTGGCTGGTGGCAGAAGAGGAAGTCAGAGAGATTTGAAGTTCTAGAAAGATTCGGTAATTCTATTGCTGCTCTGAAGATGGAGGGGGCCACATACAAGTACCAGAGAACTGTCCAGACAATAGCCAGCAAAAAAAGAAGGACTTCGGCCCTACAACTACAGAAACTAAATTTTGGCAACAATGAAAATGGTCTTGGAAGTGGAGTCTTCCCCCAGACCCTCAAGATAAGAACCCAATCCAACCCACACTCTCATTTCAGCCCAGTCAATCCTGCAAGGTGCTAAACCTGTGTTAATTTGTTAAGCAGCAATAGAAAATTAACACCACCACCCTCTCTGTTATTAAGCCCAGAATGACAGGACATTTCCAAAGCATCTATCGGTTTTTCTTATTCAGACTCTGCTTGATCAAATTCCTAAGATCCCCTTGACACTCACCATGAAATTAATAATAGCTCCTCTGTCTAAAAGAAAAGATGGAACTGAGAATCTTTAAAATATCATGCAAGTTACACCAAGATCTGCAAGCACCTTTTCCAAAAAGACAAATACTGTAGCAGGTGAAATGTGTAATGCTTTTCTTTTTTAAGTTTATTTTCTTTTTATTTATTTATTTTGAGGTGGGGGGGAGAGAGAGCATGAGCAGGAGAGGGGCAGAGAGAGAGGGAAAGAGAGAATCCCAAACAGACTCCATGCTAACAGCAAGGAGCCCAACGTGGGACTTGAGCTCACAAATAGTGAGATCATGACCTGAACCAAAACCAAGAGTGGGGCACTTAACCAACTGAGTCACCCAGGTGCCCCAAAAACCTGTAATGCTTCTGAGGTTCCTGGGAGACACCTGTCTCCAGAAAAGTCGTGTGGGTTTGCCATTCAATGTTACTACCATAGGTTAAGAGAGAGGCAGACTTAACTGTGAACCTATTTTAAATGGGGTGATTAAATTCAGGTTGGATATTAACATTTCAGCTACATGGGAGATGATAAAAAGGGTCCCACCTCAAGCCCTTTGAATCAGCTCCTGTTTGTGAGCAGAACGTTCTGTGTCCACTTTGCCCTTGAAAGTCAAGCACTAGAACTGCTTAGCCTTTTGAAAAAATACATCTCACCAGCAGGGGGCTGAAACCAGCGTGGGGAATATTCAAATGTCATTTACTATTTGAGATAGAGAGTGAAAGAACAATGGAACACCCTTTGATGCCTTGGAACCTCTGCCTTATTGCTTATCTTAAAAGAATGTGGAATGAAAATCCCCAAACCTCAGCAGGTCCTAAAGCAGCAACCATGTAACTAAAGAACTCCACAGATGCAGGGGACACTATTCTTTTCAAAACTAAGCACTGTTCTCCCATAGACCTTCCCATCAGCAGATGGCTCAGAGATCCAGCTTGTAAGTCTTGCCAGTTTGGCTAGACAGACCAGCACTATATAAACCAGTTTCCGTTTTGTCCCACTCACCATTTTAACTTCATCAGTGTTCACATTGGGTTGTTTAAAACAGGTGGGGGAGGGGGTTGTAAAACAACTGAAAGATTTTCAGACTTAAGGCAAACACTAGATATCTCTAATACCCTAAGTGTGGCCCGCAAAGTCATTTAGCCCCTCAGGGACACCAAAAGATCTACCCACCCACCCCCTCACACCCTGAGTCCCACCAAAAATATGAGAGGAATCAGAGGAGTAAAGAAAAAGGAAAATAAAGCTGTGTTTATGCAATACCCCCCAACCTAGTGAGAGGGGAAGGTCTGACAATGATCTATTTTAGTCTATTCATCAACTTTGATAAACTCACTGGTTTAGTAATCCTGTGAAAACACTGAGGAATACACAGAAAATAATTGAAAAATAATTTATTGAGGGTTAAGTATGTCCTAAGCACTGTTCCAAGTGCTCTATGTGTATTAGCTCATTTAATGTCCCTACAACCTTGTGATTTTCACTCTTGTGTTACAGATGAGAAACTGAGGCACAGAGAGGTTAAGTTACTTACTTAAATTCATAGAGCTAGAAAGTGCTGGAAATTGGAATAGGAGAAGAAAGCGATCCCAAAAAAATTATATATTTTGTGCTGAGATGTCTTTTTTTAAAGTTTATTTATTTTTTGAGAGAGAGAGACAGAAAGAGCATACAAGTGGGAAAGGGGCAAAGAGAGAAGGAGAGAGAGAATCCCAAGCAGGCTCCAAGCTGCCAGTGCAGAGCCTGAAGTGGGGCTTGAACCCACCAACCATGAGATCATGACCTGAGCCAAAGTCAAGAGCCAGACACTTAACCAACTGAGCCACCCAGGTGCCCTGAGCTGAGATGTCTTAGATGACAGAGGACTAACCAGTGGGAGATGTACAGAAAAATCATTCATTCATTCATTCATTCATGCATGCATGCACACATCTTTTGGGCTGAAAGCTAGAGATACAGCAATAGTAAATCAGTTTTTAAAGCCACTTATTAACCTTGAGATTGCACAGTCCTGTGGTTAGATCCAGGACTAAAACCAATTAGAACTAAAATGGAAAATGTGCCCATGGGCGCCTGGGTGGCGCAGTCGGTTAAGCGTCCGACTTCAGCCAGGTCACGATCTCGCGGTCTGTGAGTTCGAGCCCCGCGTCAGGCTCTGGGCTGATGGCTCGGAGCCTGGAGCCTGTTTCCGATTCTGTGTCTCCCTCTCTCTGCACCTCCCCCGTTCATGCTCTGTCTCTCTCTGTCCCAAAAATAAATAAAAAACGTTGAAAAAAAAATTTAAAAAAAAAAAAAAGAAAGAAAATGTGCCCAGGAGGGACCCCCCTGCCAGACCTGAGGGTTAGAGAAGGCTTTTCCCACAGAAAGCGATGTATTAACTGAGACCTGAAGTATGAGTGCCTTAGCCCTTTGAGAAGGGGTTTTGCTTCCCCCTCCCCTCTCCAGTGCTAAATGCTTTAAAAACAGACCCAAAAAGAAGAGAGGAAGAGACTATGGCAGCCAAATTCCAAAAGAACCCAGTCATTTCCTCCTACCCAGAAAGCCCCTAGGGAGAGAGAAAGGGCTTGGCAAAGGCAGAACAGGACAGGGTGGATGGACCTGGAAAGGCTGGAGGCCTGGATGTGATGCCCTTACTGAAAGGAAGGAAGCTCTTGAGGGCAAATCCAGCTACAGATGCCGTGGGGGAGCATCTGTAGCTGGATTGGGCATGTGCAGGAAGAATACAACTCGGTTGAGTGAAAGTAGTCCTGACATGCAGCTACCCCAGGAAGGCCCGGCAAGAAGGAACTGAGCCTCCTGCAGCTCATGACACAGAGGTCTACACCCGCAGGTGGGAGTCAGACAGACCTGGCTCCAGACCGCGGGAGTCCGGGCTTGGCTGGGGTTCAAAAGCACCACCATCAGAAGGGAACTGGGCAAAGGAGGAGGAGTTCAGTCCCAGAGAGAGAGTATAGCGTCTTGGGAATGTGATAAATGCTCAGTTTCTCTAGAGAATTCCAGAAAGAAGTAACACGTGAGAAGTCTAGAGAGGATGGCACATTCAGGGAACTGGAAGTCTTGTGGTTTGGCAGATCAGTGAGGTCAAAGGGCAAGGGTCAAGCAATGTGCTGGAGGATGTGTTTTAAAATATTAAAAATGTTGTGAGAAGTCTGGCATTTTTATTATCACCTGGGGGGGGGGGTTAATCAACAGCATTTATTTAGGTATAAACCTTCGATTGACCAGAGCTGCCTCAGGAGGCCCAGATTAAAAATGTTATATATTCTAATTGGTTTGATGCAGTTATATCAAAGAATAGCTTTAATTGGGTCCCCAGTGAGCTTGCAAATGCTTGTGGTATAGAATTACATTAAGAACATAACCCAAAAAGATTTATTGGGCTGTCTTCTGAGAGGCACATGAAGCTGGAAAGTGTCGCTTTCCCACATTAAGCCAACTTCTTGGACTTACAAACATCCATCACCACAATGCCATGGCTAAAAAGGTGGAAGGTTTCCCAGACAGGCATCATTGTCACATTGTCATTGTCAAAGCCCCTTCTAATATTCCCACTGTGTAGTAACAGGATACCTCAGTTGGGTCTACTTCCCATCCTGGGGGCTGTTCAAGCCTCCAGGAGACTCCCCAGCTATGAGCTAGACTGTCCCATGAATGTCTGAGACCTGGGATCACACACAGAACATGGGAGATTTCACCCAAGGCCAAGGAGACACTAGTTCCTTTCTCTTGGAGTTGTATCCCCTCTCCCCTCTCTTGAATATCTCATCCTCAAATCATTTCTGCTGCAGTAAGAAAATCGCTGGGGGAACTCCCCTGCCCCTGAAGGCCTTGACTGTCAAGCCAACCACCAGGACATCTCATGGGCTTCCAGAACCCAAGATTAAGTGACATGAGAACAAAAATTTCACCTCTCAACCTTGGAGAAAACCTAAAAGTGTTACTTCTCAATAAGGCATAGACATATACTCAAATGACCCAAAAGAATTCCACTCAACAAGAATCACAAGAAGAGGGACTCAAATTTTTCCAGTTTTCCCACTGTTCTGGCATATCAACACTTCTCTTAAAAAGCAAGCATTTTTATAAAACATGAATGCTATGAGAAGGCAGTAATGAGGGAGGTGCCCTGGCTTTAGGGATTTGGATCTGAAACTTGATAGCTATAGATGGTGACAATACTGGAATTAGCTTGTTATCCACCCAAGAGGCTGACACATCAGCCAGCTAGCTGCATTGTAGGAGTAGATAAAGTAACTATCATGTCATTTGGTTATCAGCTTTTAAAAAAGTGAAAAGAATGTTATCCTACTCCCTTAACAAGCTTTTAAAAAAAGAAGAAAGCAGCATCAGTGAAAGAAAATCTGTTAAACTCCACATCTTAACATCCTAGCTGATGATCTGTTCAGAAGGGAAGGGATCAAACACTCAGGATAAATATCCCCACAAACTTTCAGGCACCCATAGGGCCCCCTCCTAAGCACAAAGTTTTCCTCGAAGTTAAGTTTCTGACTGGGCCACTTATTCCCTGAAAACATTTTATTCATCCTGATTTGATATTCTCCCAGGCCTCTTACAACAATGAGGAGACATTCTTTATTTTTTTATTTTTCTACTTTGCCAAGGTGAATTATGGAATCAGGCAACTGGAAGATTAATATGGGGACACTGCATCATTTACCGCCAAATGATCATATCATTTCCCCCATAACAAAAAAGGATGGAGTCTAATTATGGAATAACCCAAGGAGATTTCTTTCTACTTGTTGTCACAAGAAGCAATGCTTCTCTAATTTATTTTATAGGGGGATGCAAATGTAAAAGTCTGTGTTAATTCAAAGTTAAAGTGTAAAATAATGGATTTTAAGCCAGAAAATGAAGCTCCTAGGGATTTAACAGCTTCAGTGATATATCTGGTATAGTGAGGATTAGAGCATAAACCTACATTTTCTTTGCAACTGTGTGTATTTGGAAGTTAGCTTATTACGCAGTGACCTGAAAATCTTGAAAGGCTGTCATAACAGCATAATATGAGAGAGACCATCTTCCTTGATGATCTCTAAAAGTCCTTCAGGTGTCTCTGTGCCCCTGATGACTTACGGTCAGGGTTAATGGCATGCTCCAACATCACCTAGCTTTAAATGACCTCTAGAGAGTCCTTCAAGTTCTGTGTCTCTAATATTGAATTTTATAGGCTTTTAATGCCTTTTCAATTATATCATTAGCTATTTCCCTGCATAGCTGTAGCTCTTTTAAGAGATCAGATATAGAATGCTGATAAGAAAGTGGTTTCTGTACTTTATTAAACAATGAGATTTTATCATTGAGGGACTTCACATATACAGAGAGAACCAACATCAAGGGCTGGCTCTAAGTCAAATTTCTTGCAATGTCTCTATGACAATGTGATATGATCACTAGGGAGGCTTCCCCCCCACTTCCCTTTCTAGAACGGTCCATGAAGAATAGACCTGGTTTTGGGGCACCTGGGTGGCTCAGTCGGTTGGGCATCGACTTCAGCTCAGGTCATGATCTCACAGTCCGTGAGTTTGAGACCCACGTCTGTGCTGACAGCTCAGAGCCTGAAGCCTGTTTCGGATTCTGTGTCTCCCTCTCTCTATGCTCCTCCCCTGTTCATGCTGTGTCTCTCTCTATCTCAAAAATAAATAAAAACATTAAAAAAAACCTTTTTTAAAAGTGAAAAATTAAAAAGAAAAAGAGTAGACCTGGTTTTATTAAGAATCAGCACATCCAGGGGTGGCTCAGTTGGTTAAGTATCCAACTCTTGGTTTCAGCTCAGCTCATGATCTCATGGTTTGTGAGTTTGAGCCCTGTGTAGGGCTCTATGCTGACAGTGCAGAGTCTGCTTGAGAATCTCTTCCTCTCTTTCTGCTTCTCCTGTGCTCTCTCTTTCTCAAAATAAATAAATAAACTTTAAAAATTCTACTCTTAAAAAAAATCAGCATGTCCAAAATCAAGATCATTATCTTCCACCAATACAAACCTGCCTCAGCACCAGCTTCCACCAAGTTTTCCATGCAAGAAATTTCGAGGGTCCTCTTGACTTCCTGTCATGGTCACTTTCCAAAGCCTGAATGTTCTACATCTTAAAGACCACTCATCCACCCCGTCCCCTCTATCTAGGGTGACCACATGTCCCCGTTGTCCAGGTCGATCTTGATTTATGTCAGTTGTTGCAGCATAATTATGAACAGTGCTCCCTTTTGCTCACAAAAGTGTCCAAGATGGACAACAAATGATACAGTCCATTCCCTTCCTTCCCATCACCATGCCTCACTTCAAGCCCTCATTGATTCCTGCCCGTATGGTGGTTGTCGTGGGCAGTAGTCATTACCCAACTGTCTTCTCTCTCTCATTTACTTCTCTCTCTCATTTACTTTTTCAAAGTGTTAACTGAATGCAAATTCTGTGTCAGACACAATGTTGGCACCAGGTTGGGCTTCGATGTAAGGCTGTGCAGTGTGGACACAAAGAGGCGAGCAAGGCTGGAATTCAGCCTTCCCTTCACCTGCTAGGCTATGTATTTTGGTGCAGGCTAGGTCCTCCTCCCAGAAGGAAGAGGTGACTTCCTCTTGGCACAAAGGCACAGTCTGCTTGCCAAGTCATGCACCTATCTGCCCAGTAGGGGGGCTTTTTTTTCTAATTTATTTAAGGACATTAAAAAGGCTAAAGGTAGCCCCTACTTTGTGGAAATTTCGCTCCTTCTTCAAGTCTGTCCCTATTGGAATTCATTCCTCTCTTCCGTATTAACCTTCCTACACTGCAAACCTGATCTTGCCTCTCCCTTGCCTCCTTCAACAACTCACTGCCATCTATAAGCTCCAGTTCAAAGTCTTGGGCATGATGTGCAAAACCCTCAGTCATCTCATATCTGCCCTCTTTCCAGACTTTTCTCCCCATTTTCCTGCATTTCTCTCCATGCACACTTTGCTTCAGCTATGCTGGACTTCTTTCAGTTGTTGGAATGTGACAAAATGATTTCCACTGGCTTCATCCTTCTCATGTGCTGTTTATCTGGGCTGGGATAATCATCCACACCCCATCCCACCATCTGACAATCTACTTACTGATGGTGATGAAGGGGGAGAGAGAGAGGAGGAGAAAATTAAATGATGTTAAAGATGATGAAGAACTATTGTAACGGACTGTTAAATAGAACAATTTTTCCTGGGCCTGGAAATGGAGCTAGGATCCACAACCTAAAACTACAGATGCTATGTGTCCCCACATTCAAGAAAAGAGCCACCAAGAACTGGTGCAGAATGTTCCTCAGTGCTAAATGGCCATAATCAACCCAACCTGGCTCACGAACCCCTGCTCTCTATAAGCACGTTCGGAATGAGTGAGAGCCTAGTGGAGGGTGTGGGAGGGTTCCCCTCCCTTCCCATGCCTGTCCCCTACCACCCAAAGAAGCCAAGTGAGGGGGTAAAGCCAACATGTCTGTGGTGTTTTCAATAAAGGGAAACAAACATTCCATTTTCCAGTTAGATATCTGCTGAGGAGGCAGGGCCCAGGGGGACACAGCAGGGCAGGCTACATGGAACCATGAGTTTCCCACAGATGTCATTGAAGTTTGCTGGACTGAGAAGTCTTGGAGATGCCCCACCAAGAAGGGTGCTTGCCAGATACATGAACCCAGTGGCAAAGGGATTTGGAATGTGCTATGGGTTGGCGTGGGGGAATGCTGAACTGAAGGAGAATAGAAGAGAAGGAGTTGGAGGGCAAATCTCTCATGGCCCTTTATCCAAAGGCCACCAAGAACGCACCTGTAGTCAAATAAGTAATAAGTTGGCTTTTTTCCTCATTGTAGCAAGACAGAATGGACTTCATATGGAACTGGGTGATGTCTCAGTAAGAAGGTGTTAAAAAGAACCTATTACAGGTTTTGGACTTGGGTAATTTTGGGGAAGGTCTAAGGAAGCAGGAGTTCACTCTGGATGGAACAATTCTATGATTATCTCAATAAATCTTATCTGTAGGGAGGGCAGACATGAGTAATAGAAATAATTGTTAAAGTAGCAATCTTTTTTCTACTTTTTCAAGTTTTTAGTTAAAGTAACAGTCTTGTTTAGTGAGGCAGGGGGTGCTTACTCTTTTGTGGGTGGCACCTTGTCAGAAGTAGGGAGAGGATCTTGTCCTTATAGCCCTCAGAGGAAACCAACCCTCCCAGGACCTTGATTTTGGACTTCCAGACTCCAGAACTGTAAGAAAATACATTTCTGTTGTGTAAGCCACCTCATCTGTCCTATTTTATTTATTTATATTTATTGCAGCCCTAACAAACTAATAACTTGTAACAAGTAAAGAGATTGAATTAATAACAAAACACTGTCCATGAAGAAAAGCCTGCTCCCAGATGACTTCACTGGTGAAATCTAAACATTTAAAGAAAAATTAAAATAAATTCTTCATAAGCTCTTGGAAAAAAACAAAAACAAAAACGGAAAATGCGAGAATACTTTCTAACTAATTCTGAGGCCACTATCATCCTGATACCAAAACCAAAGACAACAAAGAAAACTACAGTCTAATAGTGAATATAAGTGCCAAAATCTGCAACAAAATACTAGCAAACCAAATCCAGAAACATATAAAAAAGGATTATACATCATGACTAAGTGGGATTTATCCCAGGAATGCAAGTTTGGCTTAACATTAAAAAAATCAATTAATGTAATATGCCATATCAAGAGAAGAAAATACATCTTGATTGATCATCTCAACAGATCCAAAAAAAAAAAAAAGGCATTTGACAAAATTCAAAATTCTACTTCTTGATGATAAAAGCACTCAACAAAATGGGAATGGAAAAGAATTTCCTCAACCTGATAAGACCATCTGTGAAAAACTCCCAGGTAACATTGTACTTAATGGTGAAAGACTGAAAGCTTTCCCTCTAAGGTTAAGGTCAGGAGCAAGACAAGGATGCTCATTCTCACCACTTCGACTCCACATTATACTGGAGGTTCTAACCAGAGCAATTGGGCAAGAAAAAAAATCATAAAGGGCATCAAGATTAAACAGGAAGAAGTATAAAATTCTCTCTATTTGCAAATGATATAATCCTTTCTCCATACCTAGGCTTTTCATCTCACTAGAACTGAAGCTGAATAGGTGGCAGTATCTTCTTTCTTAGAAGCAAGAAGTTGTCAAATTTCTTTGTAAAGGCTCTATTTTCCTGCCTTTTCTCCTTCCTCTGAATAACCACATCTGTTCCTATTTTCAGGTGCTCCACATAGGCACTATCACGCAACCCAAGTACCCTCTTCAGTGACAAGAATGCTGTTCACTCTTCTGCTTGCTGGACAGTGAGGGTTCCCATATGCTTGCATCCTTACTGCTGGCTCCAACGCAGGATTTCAAAACACCACAGCATACAGTGGCTGTGAGTACCCCTGTGCCCTCCCACCCACCCACAAGCTTGTAGAGCCTGAAGGCTTCATCTGGCTGCATAGCCCACCTGGGAGCTAACTTAATAAGCACCTTTATTGTCTGTCTTCCCTTTCTGCCCACTCCCAACACTTCCATCCCCAAACCCCATGCAACTGGTGTTCCTCATGTGGCCTCTCAGGTAAACTATATGCACTGGAATCCTTGTTCTCAGGGTCCGCTTCTAGGCAACCTAAATCTATGATAGTTATAGTGGGTCATCATCAACTTAGTGGACCTTTACCAGTGAGTTCATAATGTTGCAACATAACAGGAAATATCAGAGCTCACTCCACATTTGTTTCAATTTGGGACTTACACTGGGTCATGTAAACTATATCTCTTATAGTGGGACAAAGGCAAGAATATTTAGGAAAACTCTGCTCCAAAGACTTTTCACCCTTTTATAAACAACGGTCATGTCAGGGTGCCTGAGTGGCTCAGTCGGTTAAGCATCCAGCTTTGGCTCAGGTCATGATCTCGCTGTCCATGAGTTCAAGCCCCAAGTCGGGCCCTGTGCTGACAGCTCAGAGCCTGAAGCCCGCTTCGGATTCTGTGTCTCCTTCTCTCTTTGCTACTCCCCTGCTTACGCTGTCTCTCTCTCTCTCTCTCTCTCTCTCTCTCTCTCTCTCTCTCTCTCCCTCTCAAAAAAAAAAGAAAAGAAAAAAAAAACAATGGTCATGTCAACATATGACCTTAAAAAAAAAAAAAGTGCCACTTTTCCAGAATATTTCTAAGGAGAGGCCAAAAAGCAGTGCTAGGTTTTCTGGATTGAAAGGCGCTTGTTTTTTTATTCCCCAAATAAATTTTATGATTATTTAATTTCCAAAAAAGTTTACAATAATGCTAGTAAGGCTGGTGAGAATGACAGCCATATATTGCTGATGGCATCATGAATCACACACTTTGAGTTAGCAATCCTACAAATCCTTCAATTTATGCTAAGAAAAAAGAACTAAAAGGACATGCAGAATCATGCACATTGCAATGTTGTATGTTCAATAAAAATGTAAAGAATTTAAATGGATAGGAGGGATTTGAAGGGCATACTCTTGGAAAAAGAGGCTTTAAGGTTAAGTTTGCAGAGCATTTTACAGAAAGGCTGAGGAGGAAATGTCAGGTGTTTAATATCAAAAACTTCATGGGTTTACCATTTCTTCAGGTGCCTCAGTGGCACACCCAGCTGTGTCCTGTTCTCTGGAGAAGTTTGATGGAGCTCCAACACAATTTAGTAAGAACCTACGACAATGAAATGGTGAAACAGCTCTCTCGTGGATTCAGTACTCACACTTGAAACTTGATTTGGCATAGAAAAGCACTGGAGGAGGAGTCAATTAATGAGGTTCCCAAAAGAGGAGTGGTTGGCAATGATTTGTCTTCTTAGCCTGGCACCCAAGGCCACACCGGGCCTGTGGCCAACAGGGACACAAATCCCCATGTGGAGTTTTTTGTTTGTTTGTTTGTTTGTTTGTTTTAATGTTTATTTATTTTGAGTCGGTGTGGGGGAGGAGCAGAGAGAGAGAGATAGAGAGAAAGAGAGGGAGAGAGAGAATCCCAGGCAGGCTCCATGCTCAATGCAGGGCTGGTTCCCAAGGACCAGCAGATCATGACCTGAGCCAAAACCCAGCCAGATGTGCAACCTCCTGACCCATCCAGGCGCCCCCTCACCCTGTGGCGTTTTGTTCTTTAAAAAGCTTTCCCAACTTCAGAGTAATTTAGGACTCAGGTCTCCCAGGCCCACGGAGACTTTAATAGATTAAACACAGGGTAATCGCAAAGTTGTTGTCGTTAAGAAGTATAACTGGGCTAAGAGACGCGAGGAACCAAAAGCTGAGGGAGCCGCCGTCCTTGCCGGCGACCTCGAGGGGCTGGGGAGCGGTGCACTGGGCTAAGGGGCGGGAAGCACTGGAGACCCAGCGTCCCGGGCCCGCGCGGATGCCCTGCCCCGCCCCGCCGGCAGGGGCGCGCTGGAGCCCGGCGGTCCCGGGAGGCGCGGCGCGGGCGGGGCGGCCGCGCTCTCGCCGCCCTGGGGTGTGGCTCCCGCGGCCCGGCCGGGCGGGGCGCGGGGTTTAAAACGTCAGCCTGCGGGATCAGCCTTACTCGCGCTCCCGCCGCCTCCGCGCCCAGCCATGGAGTGGCCGCCGCTGCGCGCCCTGCTCCTCAGCGCGGCCGGGCTGCTGCTCCTGCTCCTGCCCCTCTCCTCTTCCTCCTCTTCGGACGTCTGCGGCCCCTGCGAGCCGGCCGCCTGCCCGCCCCTGCCCCCGCGGGGCTGCCCTCTGGGCGAGACCCGCGACGCCTGTGGCTGCTGCCCGGTGTGCGCCCGCGGCGAGGGCGAGCCGTGCGGGGGCGGCGGCGCCGGCAGGGGGCACTGCGCGCCGGGCATGGAGTGCGTGAAGAGCCGCAAGAGGCGGAAGGGTAAAGCCGGGGCAGCAGCCGGCGGCCCGGGGGTGAGCGGCGTGTGCGTGTGCAAGAGCCGCTACCCGGTGTGCGGTAGCGACGGCATCACCTACTCCAGCGGGTGCCAGCTGCGCGCCGCCAGCCTGAGGGCCGAGAGCCGCGGAGAGAAGGCTATCACCCAGGTCAGCAAGGGCACCTGCGAGCAAGGTGGGCACGAGCGCTTTCCCTTCCAACCCTGCCCCATCGGCCGCGCGCCCCCTCGCGGGTCAGACCCGGCGGGGCGTACTCGGCCGTTGTGCCCCGGGATACTTCCCTGGGCATCCGGGAGATGGATCCGAGGGGAGGATTTGGGCGCCTCTGAGAGGCTAGGAGGCATAGGCAACGCCCTCTCTTCTCTCTCTCTCTGTCTCTCTCTCTCTCTGTCTCTCTCTCTCTCTCGGGTTTTATTTTGGAAGCTTGTTGCGTGCGCCAAGAAGTGAGGTTTTGCGGGGGAGTGTATATATAGAAAAGTTTTTCTGGCACCACAAGACTCCCGCGACCCAGCTCATACTGACAGCTGGCAAGTCGATAAGCAAAAGCTGCCCCCATTCTTTTGGAAACCCAGAGATGTCATTTTCTCGTCCTTCTTTCTTGGCTTGTGTGGATATAGAAGTGAAATCAGGGGGCGCCTGGGTGGCGCAGTCGGTTAAGCGTCCGACTTCAGCCAGGTCACGATCTCGCGGTCCTTGAGTTCGAGCCCCGCGTCAGGCTCTGGGCCGATGGCTCGGAGCCTGGAGCCTGTTTCCGATTCTGTGTCTCCCTCTCTCTCTGCCCCTCCCCCGTTCATGCTCTGTCTCTCTCTGTCCCAAAATAAAAAAATAAAAAAAAAAATAAAAAAAAAAAAATAAAAAAAAACGTTGAAAAAAAAAAAAAGAAGTGAAATCAAGAGTGAAGGGGGAAGAGTTTGACGCTGAAATACAAAGTAAAGGACTGTCAGAGAAGTTATTTGTCCCACGTTTAACTGGCTAGATTGTAAGAATTTTAAAAATTGGATTTCATGGTCTCTTAATGTTAGAGAAAGTAATTCACTTACTGGAAATTAAAGATTCTCAAACAATAATCTAACTAGCTCATCATTTGTGGGCAAAAAGTGCAAACTCTTTGAAGAATGTTTTTATGATGTAGTTTATACTGTGAACCTTATGACCATTTTGTTTTTCTTTCTTGTCCCTTTTTTTTGTGTAATTCGTCCCCAGGATGCACTGTTCGGCAGGAATGCCTTTGAGGTTATGTTTGATCATTTATTTTATTCCAGACAGATCCAAACTTGCCATAAATGAAAGGGGAAAATAAATAAGAGTCCGGACTTGTAAGGGGAAAAAAACCTCGGAGATTTTTAACTCTGTCTGAAATAACATTTTCCATAGGGAAATGTTAGATCCAACCTTGGCAGTCCCTCTCCTAGCCCCAGCCAACACAGCAAAAGGGAGGGAGGCAGTTCTCCTGAAATGACAGAAGCAGTTGCTTCTTTAAGCACAGCTCAGACTTTCTCCACACTTTCCAAATAGTTCTTTTTTTAGAGTTTTTCCCAGAAGCCCATACTCTGATAGGTCGTATGTCACTCATCTCAGAGTTCACTATTGAAAGCTTTAAATCATGTAACTTACTGTGGACTATTTATATTACCATCATTACCTTGAACTTGGAAAATCACAACCCAAAATAATTCATATACTTTTCCAACAGAAACAGTCATTTGTTTTTTTGGATCTCATTTATCAGTCATATCTTGAAAAGAGAAATGTGCATCGTTTAAAAACTCCTTCCAAATACTGAGATTTTCTTATAAACATTCTAAGGGGAATTTTTCCCCACAGTCTTTCCAGATCATTGGGACTTGCTTATCACAGCCAAAGGTTAGCTTGGGGATTGTTTAAGCATTGTTGTCAATTCTAGCCCGTAGCTAGTTTTATCCCTTTTTCTCTCTTGCTATTTGTGTCTCTAAACGCACAGTGGGATTATAAAATCTTGAGAGTGATAGTTGTAGAGAACTAATCCTATCACCTCATTACCATGTACACCCCGTTCCCCAGCATCTTTCCAGACTGCAAACCCCTTGAAGATGTGGACCTGGTTTTTCTTTTTGTTTAGGAAGATGTTAAGTGAAATAGCGTCCAAAACTGGAGACCTTGACAAAATTAGCCTTTTCTTCCCAGTCTGAATCTAGAGATGGGGGTGTGGTGCCTGGGACCATTTGTAGGAGAATGTCAGAGAAAGCAGAAAAGAATGTGAGGTCTACCAGTGTGCTTGTCTACAGCAGAGACAAATGGGACTAAAACCGTATCTCCTAATATATTTCTCCTGATGTGGATGTGTTTTGACAGCTACAGAGGCAAATCTGACAGAGTGCCATTTATTTCCGTGCCATTTAGTACTGGGGCTTTGCAAAGAATAGGAAATGCGTTTTCTAGGTTCCTCCAGCCATTTCTACCCTGAGAGGAATTTCAAGTTATGCTTCCTCGAGTGTTGAGAGGAAGGGAACATTCCTGCTGATCTCACTAACCAACATTTATTGAGCAGATAGCTGGTGTTAGCACTATGCTAGATGTTCTACAGCTGGGGATGCACAGAACAGATCTGGTCCCGCTAATTAACGTATCCACACAGGTTGCAGTCTCCCCTCCCTGTGCGCCTTCCTTGGGGCGCTGGAGACACTCCCAATCATCCTCTTCTTTTCTGAGATTACCACTTACCCACTGTCTGGGGAAAAGATCTTAGTCTGCTTGTTTTCTGTACCTGTGATAAGAGGCAAAGCCATCTTCTTGAAAGTATGTCTGAAAGATAATGATCTCAAAGCTTGGAACTGCCATCATGCATTTAGTGTCATTAGATCTTATTGAAGTCCCTGAAGTCATAACTGGAAGAGGGGATGTGACAATTCAGTTTAATAAAGGGTTAATATAGGAGCACCTGGGTGGCTCAGTTGGCTAAGCATCTGACTCTTGATTTCAGCTCAGATCATGATCTTGAGGTTCGTGAGTTCGAGCCCCATGACAGGCTCTGCACTGAGTGTGGAGCCTGCTTGGGATTCTCTCTCCCTCTTTCTCTGCCTCATCCCGACTTGTGCGTGCATGTGCTCTCTCTCCCTCTCTCTCTCTCCCTCTCTCAAAATAAATAAATAAACTTAAAAAAAATAAAAAGTTAATATAGGTGCTGAGATATATATATTAATATCTCACGGTTGGAAGAGAACGTGGTGCTCCTTTATTCCAGTTCTTGATTAATACCTTTTGTTCCTGGTCCTTTAAATCCGAGCTTCTTGGCAATTCCGTTTCAACCACGTTGGTCTCTTTGGGTCCCCTCCCCTCCTTCTCCCTCACAGTTTTTAATTGTGGAATCAGAATTCATTGGGTTGTTTGTTTTTTTTTTTTTGAGAGAGAGGGCGCAAATGAGCAAGTGGCAGAGAGAGAGAGAGAGAGAGAGAGAGAGAAGTGGGACTCACCCAATGTGGGACACGAACTCATGAACCATCAGATCATGACCTGAGCTGAAGTCAGATGCTTAATGACTGAGCCACCCAGGTGCCCCAGAATTCTTTAAGAGTCTCTGTGTTTAGCATTTCCAGGACTAAATTCAAACCACCTATCAAGACGAATGAGGCTCTTTACCATAACTGTATTCTTTTGGCCTCTTCCCTCCAACCCAGTCATGGTACAGCTGCAGAAAGTGTTGCTATTTGCTGTTGTTCACAGTCACCCCCTTGTCCTCACTTGTCTTTCCACCCTTTGAACATTAGGCCTTCAAGATCAGCGCCTGTCCCTTTCTCCATGAAGCTGCTTGACTCCCCTGACTCCACCCACCCTCTACCCCCTTAATGATGTCCTTCAGTTCTCGGTAGGCTTCCAGTCCTTTTTCAACAATATTTATTGCACATATGCTGTGTGTATATAAGCAAGAGGCATTCTGGCAGAATAGTTAAGACACTGAGCTCTAGAACCAAACTCCCTGGGTGTGAATTGTAACTGTCACTTACTGATCCTTAAGCAAGTTATTTGACCTCTTTGGGCCTGGGTTTCCTCACCCTTAATATAAGGATTATAATCATACCTATCTCAGAGTTGTTGTTAAGGTTCAGTGTTGTGAAATAGATGAATATATGGGAAGGGAAAAAAGGGGGGGGGACCAACCAAAGAGACTTTTTTTTTTTAATTTTTTTTTTTTTAATGTTTATTCATTTTTGAGAGAGAGCACAAGCAGGGGAAGGGCAGATAGAAAGAGGGAGACACAGAATCCAAAGCAGGCTTCGGGCTCTGTCTGAGCTGTCATTAGAGCCCAATATGGGGCTCAAACTCATGAGCCATGAGATCATGACCTGAGCCGAAGTTGGACACTTAACCAAGTGAGCCACCCAGGTGCCCCCCCCCACCCCTACCAAAGGGCTCTTTGGATGTCTGTTTTCCTCATAGGAGCATCCTAAAAGAGGGACGCTGTCTTATAATTATTTATAAACACAGTAGCTGGCTATTGGATGCTTTATAAATATTTGTTGATTAAACAAAGGAATCCACGTAAGAAAGGGCCTTCCTGTTTGGAAATGCAGGCTGTGGACTCTCCTGCTTGTCTGTTCTCTTTTCTTGTATATTCTGCCTTTCTGAAGTCTAGGCCCGGGAATACATCTGACCTTAGACTCCTCTTCCTCTCTTATCCTGAACTCTTAACATTAGGTGGTCACTTCCCCGCCCCCCCCCCCCCCCCCAAATCCCAACATTTCTCCATCCTTTGGTGGTTAAGAATTAGGTTCAGAGCCACAGAAACTGTTCTGCAAATGGAAGAAGCTTTAGTAAAAGACTTTGGTTTTCAGAAACTCATTTTATTTGATGGACTTTAAACATTTGTTCTTTTGAGAAGCTCATTTTAGGCTCATTTTATTTTGATAATCATTCAAATGTCCATGTTCTGTTACTGTCCTTCAATGAGTTATGAACTTGTGATATCGTGATTTATAATATGTGATCTTCCTCCCTGTTTCTGCTGCAAAGCTCCTAAAACCCTTGGAATTTCCGAGGTATGGAGAGTGGTGGGGTGTCTTTTGTATGTTAATGAGTTACTTTGGGACTGTGGTTGGGGGCTGGTTGCCAGTTGAACCAACCACATGACTAAAGGGTTGGAACTTTCAGGCCTACTCTTCACCCCCTGGAAGGGAAGAGGAGCTGGAGATCACCAATGATTGTCATCGAATCATTAAGGCATGCTTATGTAACAAAGCCTCCACAAATACCCAAAAGGATGGGTTCAGAGAACTTCCGTGCTGGTGTACATGTGGAAATGCTGGGAGAATGGCCCTCCTGGAGAGGGCATGGGAACTCTGTACCCCTGTCCCCATACCTTGCCCTGTATATCTCTCCTGTCTGGCTGTTCCTGAGTTACATCCTTTTGTAATAAACTGGTAATTTTGTAAGTAAAGTGTTTCTCTAAATTCTGTGAGCATTCTAGCAATCCATTGAACCAAGGAGAGGGAGTCATTGGAACCCAGTTATGGCCAGTCAGAAGCACAGGTGACCAACTGGACTTGGGATAGGCATCTGAAGTGGGAGTGTAGTCTTGTGGGACCGAGCTGTATGATCTAACACTATCTCTAGGTAGATAGTGTCAGAAAAGAGTTGAACAGTAGGACACACAGCTGCTATCAAAGAATTGCTTGGTGGCGTGGAAAAAACACATTGCCACTGGTACCAGAATTGTAGAACTTCACTGAAAGTTGGAATAGGGATTTGAAACTTAAATGAGATTACTAATGGTCTGGTTTATCTCCAGGGATGGGGGGAATGGAAGTCCATGCAATGTTTTGTAAACTAACAGTTATACCATAAAGATGGCCACAGAGCCCAGATGAGGGGGATCCTTAACCCAAACTTGTAGAAAAAGGGCCAGGAATGACTTCCTGGAAGAGTAAGGTCCTGAGATGGGGATGTAAAGGAATTGGCTGGAGAAGAGCTAGCATGGGGGTTGGAAGGGACTTAGAATGGAGAGAAGAGCATTAGCAGCAGAAGGAATAGCACATGGTTCCATAGGGCTGCCTCGCAGAACTGGAGAGCAGAGGTGACCACTGAACACTTGACCCCAAGGATGGAGAAGTTTAGATGCATTGAAGTTTAGAGGTGATCACCAGAGCTGAGGGACCTATTTGGTGATAACATTGGATTTATGCTTTTTAAAAATCTGTGTTGGCCACCCTTAGAATGGGATTGGAAGAGGGGCAAGACTGCAGTCAGAGACTGCCATTAGGAGGCTGTTAGAATAATCCCAGCAAGAGCTGCCTAGACTTCTTCACAAGACCTTACGTTTCTCAGATCTTAGAAGCATGGTCAAATCCGGGCTCTTAACCTGCCATGGCAAGCTGTGTGTTGCTTGGCAGAGACAGGCCCATTGTACTGTGCTTTTTTCTTATAAATGACTCCTTACAAAGTACCCACACATCCTCTGCTCATTAGCTAGCCCTGCTCCCAAATTATAACCCACTTACTCATTTCAGGAAGCTCTTCCTCTCTCACCCACAATTCCCATTCCTCCGTCTGCTTTCAGATCAGAAACAGAAAATGTCACCTCCCAAAAAGTCTACCCCAGACCAACAGAAATGCTTTAAAAATTTTTCTGGCCTCATTTGCCCTTCTTGAGCACAGAAACTTCTAGAAAGTTAAGTGAATCACTGGTTCATTTTTAGTTTACCTAGTTTTAATCATTGCATTTTAGGAAGGATTTGAAAACCTGAAGAAGCTTTAGAAAAGAAAATAGGCAGCCTTGCCAAAGGGGTCTTAAAGGACTTAAGATTCTTTTGGAGGAAAATAATCCAAAGAACAAGTTAATGTTTCTTCATGGTTGGGAATTAGTTATTAAGTGGAAGGTGCCTGACCTACTGTTCTACAGTTCCTCAGGAGATGGAATTAAAAGGCCTGGAATTAAGTAGCCATGAGGCACATTTAGAATACACAGTAGGAAGAACTTGCTGGTAAAAACTGTTGAATACCATAACATGCTCATATGGGAGTCTGGAGAATTCAGTTTGAAAGATTCTCTTTGGGGAGCTGAGAGATCACCTCAGTGAGGAAAGGAAACATGTAGAAGAGGTTGTTATAACTTTAAAAATCTTTTATACCCTGGGCCTGTGAGATGGAATGATTGAGCTGATCAGGCATTTATTGACACCGCTAAATAGGATTTCCATCCTTCCCCACAAGCCTGCTCTCCGGTTTACTGCAGACTTGCCTTCTACAAGAGACTGCCTTATAAGGTTCTCTTTGGGTAGTTTAGCGACAAAACTCTCCTGGATGGAGTCCAAGGCTGGCCAGCCTTCCTTCACTCTAAATTCCTGCCCACAGTGGATAAGATTATAGTGCTTCCTTTACCTCAAGCTACCCCACAAATGATCTCACCTCATCTGTGTTTTTAATTGTAAGACAACATCTTGTTTTTGGCAGCTTTACTAAAAAGGAACCCTGAACTATCGTCAAAAGAACTTTTAAGCCAGGGACCATATGAATGTAACCTTTTTTTGTAATTTAGATCCAGGGCAGCACTGTTAGAAAGATTTGAGATGGAAGAAGACATGAGTGTGTAAATGAATGTTAGCTTATATTAGGCAATTTTAAAGATTTTGCAGGGAGACCTTTATTCTTTAGGAGGGTGGGTGGGAGGGACTAGAAATAGCTAAGGAAAGCTGTTCTGGGTGGGTTTTTGAGGTCCGTTAAGACCAGCACCCCACTACCCCCACAAAGCCTACACAAGAAAGTGAAGAGGTCTGTAGAAGAAAGCTAGGGTTGATAACGTGGGGGAGGGGGGAAATGTTTGTTTATTTATTTATTTTTACTTAAAATTGATGAGTTAAATAATTGAACTCTTTTTTTCTCAAGTTGGATTAGTGGCAAAATGATCTGGTGCCTTAGAAAAAGCTAATTTGTTGAATCAACTTTACCGTTCTACAAAGGAAAGCTAGGTGAGGTTATTAGAAACAGCTGGAGGGGTGCCTGGACAGCTCAGTCTGTTAAGCATCCCTCAGCTCAGGCCGTGATCTCAGGGTGGTGAGTTCAAGCCCCACATTGGGCTCAGCACTGGGCTTGAAGCCCCCAAAATCAAAAAAGAAAAAGCTGGATTGAGCAATAGCCCCACCTCTCTCAATGCCTCCACCAAGCAGTGGGTTACCAGAGAGAGGAACCAACCAGAAATGGACTGCGTCCAAAAGCACGTTGAGGTTGCAGAGCATTTTTGTGTCTGAAAAGAAAAGTTCAGACCAGGGCGCCTGGGTGGCACAGTCCATTAAGCATCTGACTTCAGTTCAGGTCATGATCTCATTGTTTGTGAGCTCGAGCACTGCTTCTGTTTCTCTCTCTGCCCCTTGCTTACTTATGCCCTCTCTTGAGAAAAAAAAAAAAAAAAAAAGAGAGAGAGAGAGAAAGGAAGGAAGGAAAGTAGGTAGGTAGGTTCAGACCAGATAAAACAAACCTAGTAACTCAGTGTAGACAGTGCCCCATTCCTGTGGTATGATGTTACTTACTTACACCAAGAGGGCCAAGGACAAGCCAACATGTTCAAAGTAGAGTTTACTATGAAAAAGCAACACCTTCAAAACTTCAGGGTAATGCATTTAATAAATGAAGGCACAGTTTGGTGTACTCCTTCACAGGATTATTGTGAATGTCAGAGTATAAAACAAATATGAAATCACTATAAAGTGTGCAGCACCAAATGTAAAGAGTCCTTATTGACTAGACTAAATTCTTTGGGGGCAAGAACTCTACATAGTGCATTGTAGAATACCTTAATACATTTATCTTACAGTTTCTTTTTGATGAATTGATCGGGGATATATGATACATCCCTGTATAAATAGCTCTAAAAGAGCTCTTTCTTTTAGCATAAAATAGAAATTCTTTATGATAACAAAGTTAACGCCTTAGTTTACTTGGCTTTTGTGGTTCACCTTACAATGTCCTATTACATGCAGCGCAGAATGATATTTCTTAAAAGAATGTATCGAAGGGGCGCTGCGTACAGATAGCTCAGTCTAGTGGCAGTCCTTCCAGGGCCAGATTGGAAAGTCTCTTCAATTGCAGCCAAGAGGCTTTTGAAGGGCTGGTGTGCTGGGAGCAGCTAGCATGAATATTTTCCCAAGCAGGTGAAGAAGGAGAAAAGACAGTTAAGATAACTGTCAACACACTCCAGTGTTCCCCTTCACCTGAAATTTTAGTTCTGAGTGCTGACTGACCCCTGCACACACCCACCCCCGGCACCACTCTGGCATCAGTTTTCTCAGCTGGGATAATAATATTTACTGCACATCTGAGTTGGGATTCGTTGTGGGATTACTCCCCTTACAGACTGAAGCATATTTTTTGTCAGGTGATCATGTGCAAGAGAAGGAAAATCCTTGTGGGGGTTTGAGAACTCTGGCATAATCCATTTTGACTTTTTGAGAGGAAAAAAGAGAGAGCACTTTAATATTCTAACAGGCAGAAATACAGCTGACTTCAATCACCCTGTTCTTTCATGTTGTTTTTCTTGAAAAAGGGATGTCTCCAGCTTTTTTGGAGGCTTGTCTCCCCACCCTACCCCCCCAGCAAGAAAGGCTCAAAGACATTTCATTTACATCATGGCAGATTAGCTGGCCAGTGGTCAAGTGGTTGAATTGGGAAAGCTTTAGATCTGACATCTGTTCTCTCTTCTGGCCTGACCCCAAGCAAGGGAGAAAAAATTTATCAAGAAATAGATCTCCGGGAACATTCAGAAGGTTTTGAAAGAGACCACACAGAAATGAGGCTTTAGGAATTTGTCTGGGTAGCCTGAGCCTGCAGGGATGCAAAGCCTGCTCCTTCTCCACGGGCGCTTTCAGAAGTTTCTGCTCCGGGAACAGAAATCCGAAAGTGGATTTCAGCAGCAGCTGCAGCAATTACGCGGCAACCCTGGCTTCCGAAGGAATTCCCCCCCCCCCCCCCCCCCCCAGGAAGCCATAGAGCATGTGACTGAGCTTGAAATGCTTAGGCAGCAGCGCCGCTCTGAGTTACAGGAGGTGAGGTGAGGCGAGGCGATCCATGCAGAGAGGCTGCTTATTAGAGATGCCCAGCCCAGCTGGAGAGGGCAGGCTGGGGCGGAGAGCAAGAAGCTGCCAAGTTTTGATGGGCCAGAGCTTCGGAGCCAGAGGCCCCACTGTGCACAGGTGTGCCTCAGATCTGCGCTGCGGAGCAGGCGGGAGAGGCTGATGCAGCTCAGCTCTTTGTGCCCCACCAAGGCTTTGGTTCACTAGAAGAGAACTGTTGGGGCAGGGGCAGGCCTTTTGGACCTGGTTGTGATATGGGAAAGTGAGCAGCCCCTCCCTCACTCCTGCTTCCTTGGAGGTGTCTTTCTTTTCTCTCTCTCCCTCCCTCTCTCCTTCTTCCTCTCCCTCTTCTCTCTCTCCCCCCCCCCCCCCCCGCTCCTCTCCACCCGCCCCCCCCCCCCCCCCGCCCCGGCCTATCATTGCATGCTGCCCCTTTCTCCTGACTGAGCACAAAGAAATGTGGTTTTCTCTCTAGTCCCAGCCCTTTGTTAGTTACAAAGCTTGGCCAGCAACTTGATGCATGGGGAACACTGCTCAGTGTGCCTCCCCAATTCCATCCCCAGACTTAGGAACCACATGTGGCATTCTCCCATAGATAGCAAATAAGCCAAACATTGGCATGCTACCTCTGAAAGGTCCATGTTATCCAGGAGACGGTTGTCCCTTCTTTTCTTGATGCTGCTTTGGGTTGAAGTTTTTTCAGGTACTTTAGGATCCTCACTTATTCCATGCATCAGCCCAAACCCAGTACAGCCCCTCTCCGGCCCAGTCCAGGAGGAAGGGGAGACAGCCATAACCCCATAACCATGGGCTTGATAGGTCTCCAAGGCCGATCCCAGGCCTGACCCTGCCAGTTGTCTTCAACTCTTATGATTTCTGGTCACCCAGCAGCCAAAATTTGATACAAGTGAGGAAATGCAGCAGAATGGTTAAGGATGTGAACTTGGGAATCAGACCACATGAGTCAAATCCCCCTTTGCCACTTAACTACTTGTGTGACCCAAACCTCCTTGATTCATATTTTTCTTACTTGCAAAACTGGTGTAATAATAATGTCTGCCACTTAGGGTTGTTGGGAGCTTAAGTGAGGTAATACACAAAAAGCTTCGGTACCTGGCACATAGAAAAGTCTCATTAAATGCTGTTTCATTTCAGTTTTTGTTGTTCCTAGCATTATAAGCCCTGGTACGAGTTAGTTTATAAGCACCTTGACTGTGATGCATTATGTCTTACTTGATCAATCCAAATGTAATACCGCCTTGTGTATCTCCAAGTTAGATCTGAAACCTGTGTTTAGAACTCTGCAAACAAAATGTCAGGGTAATGTTCTTATAACCAAATCCCTGGAAACTTTCATCCAGCTCTTGTTATTGTTCTTCAAGGATTCCAGGACAGAGAGCCATGCTCCATCTCTGAGACCCCAGAGTCAAATGCAAGTAACCACCCAGGGTGCTGGCCAGAGGGTTCACTTTGCTTTACAACATGGAGTATTTCCATCTTTCATGTCACACCGGTTTTTTTTTTTTTTTTCCCTAAGAGCACCTTTTAAGTATAGAGGACATTTTAGATTCAAAGGACACTTAAGTAATGATTGGTCTGTCTCTTCCCTGCATACATCGAAAATGTTTTTGTGTTTTGTTGTTTGGTTCATATAAAAAACAAAAAACCTGGAGATAATTGGCTACAAAAAAGAATATGAACCAAAATCACTGAGATTGGCAGAGGGAGAGTATGATTAATATTTATTAGGTACCTATTGGGTATTATCCTTGACTTTGGAGACTTGTGGAATTTGTGTCTCTTCTTTGTTTGCAATTCATGTGTCTCTTCTTTGGCTTTTATATGTACCTCAGCAGGAACTAGTTTAAAAAAAATCAAAACACTTAACTATAAACGGGAATACTTAGACTCAGGAAGGTACCCACTTAGGTTGGTTCCTTGCATCTACCTGAAAAGTGATGCCATCCACCTCCCAGCATGGGGTGGAGAGCAGAAGATGAGGATATGGAGAGGAAATTTAAGACGCTGGATAACTTTTCAGATCTACCAGCTTCAGCAATTGTGAGTAAAGTTGACAAAACACTGGGACCACCAACTCTCCATGTACATCGTGTGCTCTATCCCATTCTAAAGCGGTGATTCTTGACCTTGGCAGGACATCAGAATCTCTTGGGGAGTTTTATAAAATTCTGATGCCTGACTTCTACTCCAAGATTCTTATTTAATTGGTTTGCATGTAACCTCGGCAGCAGGCCTTTTGAAAGCTCCCAGCTGATTTAATGTCCAGGCCAGGTTCAGAAGCATTGTTCTAAAAAGACTTCAAGTGACTGGGTGTGCACCATTTCATTAGGATAATTATAATAATGATGAGCCAATTTTTCCTGCACTTATCCAGCATGTAATGTTTCGCAGCAGGACAACTTTTCAGAATATCTAGTTCAATGTGGGAAATGGAAGCCCTAGAAATCATGAACACTCAGGATAGCGCAAGCAGCATGGTGGTTTGGCTGCTGCTTATCTCCTTGGCCATTTCAGTGCTGTTATCTGAGTCAGAATGGAAATATTTCTACAACTGTCAGTATTTGTTGGTATTAATAAAAATTGGAGTACCACAGTACTTTAAGAAAAATAGTAATCTAAAGCCACACAACTCAACCTTTTAATTCTGTCACTAGGGGTGCCCGCGTGGCCCAGTTGGTTAAGCATCAGACTCTTGATTTCAGCTCAGGTCATGATCTCACAGTTTGTGAGTTCAAGCCCTACGTCGGGCTCCATGCTGACAGTTCAGGACCTCCTTGGGCTGCTCTCTCCCTCTTTTCCTGCCCCTCCCCCTCCTCCTCTCTCTCAAAATAAAAAAAAAGAAAGAAAAAATTGTCACTGGAACATAAGTTCCATGAGCCTGGTGCTTTTTATCTGTTTTGTTCACTGTTGAATCTCTAGTGTCTAAACAGTCCTTGGGATAAGATAGTAGGTATTCAGTACATACTTATTGTGTAAATGAAAGAATAAAAGTAGATTATAATGTGCCCTGTGGGGAAGGAGAACCTTTACACTGGGGGAAGCCCATCCCTCTCTCACCCCCCTCAGAATCTCTAACAGGGAGAGGTGACTGTCCAGCTTCTAGGTCCCCCAACCTAGAGGAGAATCTTTTGTCACTTGGCTGAACTCTTCCTCATTGTCATCTTCCAAAATTGCCCCTTATACTTATGTCCTACTATTACAAAAACTCTGAGACTGAGAACAAATGTTCAGTTCAATTTTATCATCTCCCCCAATCATCTCCCAGGCATTATTAGGGAATACTGTTCTACCACTGGCTGTGTGACCTTGGGAAATTTACTTAACCTCTCTGATCATCAGTATTCTCATCTGTAAAATGAAGATATTACCTGCCTCACAAATTGGTTATGAGAGTTACATGAGTTAATGTTTAGCCCAGTGTTTGGCCCACAGTTGGCCCTTAATAAAGCTTACTTCTCTTCTGCTTTCCCCTTCCGTTAAATAGCAATAGAGGAAGTCACAAATTCAGTTCATTCTCATTATTAATGGTAGTTCTTAAAAAGTCCTACAAATGCTGAATTAGTGTACTAAGTACTGAACCATTGCTCTTAGGGGCAACACAGTTAAGTTCCTGATCACATTTTTGTTAACCAATCAGTACATAGCTTTGCTTTATGTTTCTGCTTATAGACACCTCAATATATATTGATTTGTTCGCATTGAACTCACGGCCAACAACCTATAACTCCTGCCTGAATGAAGCTTATCTAACACACATTTTTCTCTGTAAGACACATAACCCTTTTTTGCTTAAAACACTAGACAGCACTTTAACACTATACCTGGGGACCATTTTAAATGTTTGTTTATTTTTGAGACAGGGAGTGGTAGAGAGAGAGAGAGAGACAGAATCCCAAGCAGGCTCCATGCCGTCAGCAGAGAGCCCAGTGCGGGGCTCTAACTCACAAACCATGAGATCATGACCTGAGCTGAAACCAAGAGTCAGATACTCAACCAACCGATCAACTCAGACACCATTTTAAACAGCGAGGTCACCAACATAAAACACAAAAATAAAAATAAAAAATAAAAAATAAAAAGTCTGTGAAGGGGATACTTGTTTACAGTATGAAAGTAGAAACAAAGCAGTTTGGGACCTCAGATTTTGTTTTGTTTTGTTTTTCGCCAGTCTGCACATACAAGAATGATTTGGGGGTTACAAATTTTAGTGAGTAGGTGGCTTCACAAATACGGAATCCATGAATAATAAAGATCAACTGTTGGAAATAGATCAGTGACAAGCATTAGGGAACTGTCAGGTTTCTGAAGGCAGAGCACACTATGGGTCACTCTTTCTTGGTGTGTCCCAAGGCCTATAACCATTCTGGGCACAGAGCAGGTACTTAGTAGATAATTGTTGGACTCTGCATCCAATTTAACAAATACATATGCTATCCCTATTGTCAACTGTACCCACGACAGGCTTCTGTTTTTGCCCTTCGTGCATCTGCAAGCAGGATTCCCATTCTACAGGTGTTAGTAAGAAGTATAGATTTTACTATGTTTTTATAGGGACAGCAGGAAAGTCCCTCCCATTTCTCTCTCCAGCCCTCCCCCCAGCTAGAGCCTCCTGCATGACCTTTCCCTCACACAGAGCCAGGCTTGCAGGCACGATTCTTCACTTTACCCCAAACCAGCCCTCTCCTCCCTCTCTAGATGTACACTCAGCAATTAGGCTGTGTCCTGGCTCATCCGGGTTCACCCATCACTTAACTCAGGAAGCAAAGGTTACCTGGATCATCACTGTCATTAGAAGTAGAATATTGTAATGATTCCCTATGAGTCATGTCAAGTACCTTTTTGTAAATGCTGTGTGCTAAGTGCCATAATAAGGAAATTTGCAGTGATGAGAAAGATAATGCCCCTTTCCAAAGGAGCCTACAAAGCTGTGGTCTGTCTGGTGGTGTGTGAAGTGTAGCAAGCCAGAAGAGGCAGTTAGACTAAATTAAAATAAAAGGTCAATAAAAATGCATAGGAGCAAAGAATATACACCTACCCCTCATCTCTCTCTCTTTCTCTCTCTTTTTTTTAATAATTAGAAGGGTATATTTTCAATGCAATTTCTACTGGAATGGAAAAAACGCACAAAGGTACATTCACACTTGTAGCCTACAAATACATTATAATTTAATTACAGACTTCATGAGCTTATAAATAATGTAACTATGGCTAGATGTGGAGTATATAAATGACTTAGTTATGACTTTGCCCAAAGTGACATTCTGGAGTGGGAGACAAATGAATTTTGTTTGTTTGCTCAGAATTGAGTTAAGGATAGAATATTGATCCAAAATAATCTTAAAGATTATGTTTACCTTGGTAAACACTGAGAAAACCAAATGTAGTAAATTCTCTTCTACCTAGTTCCCTGGCAAATGTGTAAAAGCAAAATTTTAAATAGATGCAAATGACCCATTGAGACCACGAGGATACTATTTTGCTGTTAGTGATCCATTGTCAGATGTCTAGCTTTTTGGACAAACTACGGTAGGTTTTAAATTCTAGACTTTACTTATCCTTGTTAATTAATTTCAGCTGTTGTGAAGTTTATGTGTGTTCTGGGAATGTGAGCTAATTTAATTTTGTTTTCAATTAAGATCTTTTTTGTTACTCAAGAAAAACAAACATCATGGAAACTTGTGGAATTCATTGAAGTAAAGACCATCATTATTAATCTTTTTATTGTACCTGTTCCATATTTTACTGTACTTCATTCTAGTGTTTTTCTAGACATATATAATTATTTAAATAGTGTTATCCATGTTTTTTTACATCTTGTTTTTCATTTATAACTATCCTCCATGTGTTTATGTTATAAATGCCATTTATAATGCTATATGGTCATTAGAATGAATCATAATTCATTTCAGTTTTCCTCTGTCAAAAATAACCTTTAAATTCTCATGGTTGGACATAAAGGTCTTCTTTCTTCATTACATCTTTAGAGTAGACATCACATTGGAATTATGATTCAAAGGTATGAACATTTAAAAAATTTTTGAGGGGTGCCTGGGTGGCTCAGTTGGTTGAGTGCCCGACTTCAGCTCAGGTCATGGTTTCACTGTTTATGAGTTCGAGCCCAGTGTCAGGCTCTGTGCTGATAGCTCAGAGCCTGGAACCTGCTTCTGATTCTGTGTCTCCCTCTCCCACTCATGCCCTCTGTTTCTTTCTCTCAAAAAAATAAATAAATGTTAAAAAAAATTTTTTTAAATAAAAAATTTTCAGTGCCTATTGACGTTGATGATTACATTTTAAAAATTAGCCTCTTCGGGGCGCCTGGGTGGCGCAGTCGGTTAAGCGTCCGACTTCAGCCAGGTCACGATCTCACGGTCCGTGAGTTCGAGCCCCGCGTCAGGCTCTGGGCCGATGGCTCGGAGCCTGGAGCCTGTTTCCAATTCTGTGTCTCCCTCTCTCTCTGCCCCTCCCCCGTTCATGCTCTGTCTCTCTCTGTCCCAAAAATAAATAAAAAACGTTGAAAAAAAAAATAAAAAAAAAAAAAAAAAAAAAATTAGCCTCTTCTAAATTGGACACATTTTCTCCAAAAAACAAGAGGCCAAAAGCAAAGCATTTCAATATGCAGTCAAAATTACTTCTGAATTATCTTCGGACTTGGATTTTACTGTGACTCTCTCCAATGGCATAGAGACCATTGAGAGTAGTACTCTCACCCCAGTCCCTATTTATGAAATGCGTAGTGACTGGCCAACACCCAGGAGCCCTGCCATTCATCTAGTTTGCATCCAAGCTTGCCAGCCATTGGGAATAGATAGAGAACAACTAGATCTCCTCCATCAGGAGTTTGCTGTAATGCCTTTCTTTTGTTAAAGTCCAGTTTGGTCAATCATACATTTCAAAATAATAGTGGCTGGAGAGAATATGCCTTTGTGCATCATTGAGCTGGGATTCGTTAAAATCATGTGTATCTCTGCTAGAGTAGCTTGAAAATGCCTATTTTGGCCACCGGCATGAGATACAAACAATAAACACTTAGTGAAATTTGGAGGTTTTGTCTTTAGTGTTTTTTCATAGAAGAAAAATAATAGCCTTTACAACTCTATTTGACTACAGTCAAACACAGTTGATTCTCGGTGTCTCATTAAATAGGAGTTCTGTGCATAATACTGAGCCTGTGGCTTGACCACCTGTTTCATCAGCTTGTGTGAGATGTACTGTTACTCTCCACCTCTTGGGGACAGCCTGTGGCCTGTTCCACTTATTAAAACTGGAAAAGAGGGGCACCTAGGTGGCTTAGTCAAACATCTGACTTCAGCTTGGGTCATGATCTCACTGTTTGTGAGTTTGAGCCCTGCGTGGTCATCACAGAGCCTGCTTGGGATTCTCTCCCTCTCTCTCTGCTCCTCCCCTACTCGAGCATGCACTCACTCGCTCTCAAAATAAATAAACTTTAAAAAAAAATGGAAAAGAATCTGCTTTCAACATTTTAGTGCACATATCCTTGCAGTTTTCCTTAGGTCCTTAGAGATTGCCAAGGCCTTGTTTCCTTTTCCTCAGATCCTTAATCTCCCTCACTTCAGTGAGGGACAATAGTCCTTTGTAAGGCAGTTATTCCTGCTAATCCAGTAGTAACTCAAGAGTGCTGAGGATATATTTGTAAAGTGGAGTGGCTGCACATCATTGTTCCAGCAGAATTTTTTCCATATTTTACCAGGAGTTAGGAATAGTAACAATACCCTAAGTCAACGTAGAATAGCACAATTTATAAGAATTTTTACATATACACTTTGTATATAATCTTTTTATAAACACTTTTTAAAGTTTATTTATTTTGAGAGAGTGCATATGCAAGTGGAGGAGGGGCAGAGAGAGAGGGGGAGATTGAGAATCCCAAGCAGGCTCTGCACTGTCCACGAAGAGCCCAATGCAGGTCAGTCCCATGACCGATCATGAGATCATGACCTGAGCTGAGATCAAGACTTGGATGCTTAACCGAATGAGCCACCCAGACGTGGCTCACATGTAGTTTCTAAAAATAAAACCTGTATCACTAAAAAGCAGAACTTTGTGAAGAACAAATTAAGTTTTCAGTCAATTTGAATAAGATTGAGTCCTGGGAGACTTTTTTTTTTTTTTTTTGGCATGTGGGTGTGTGCGCGCGCTTGCGTGTGTGTGTGTGTGTGTGTGTGTGTGTGTGTGTGTGTGTGTATTTCATCTCTGTGGAATGAGAATGTGACCCACTGAAAAGTCCTTGAAACCAACAGGGTGTATCATAACAGCTGGAAAGCCAAACCTTAAAACACTGCCAAAGAAAGCAGGAAATAGTAAGTTTCTCATGGAAGTATGACATGTATCTCAGATTCAAGAAGTTCTTAGACAAAGAGGTGAAGGAATATTCCTCAGCAGTTTTCTTAGTCCTATAATTTAGTTTGTATGTACTTTAGATTATTTTTTTTAGTTTGTAAATACTTTTAGGTTATGTAAGTCTGTGCCTGATTAGAAGGTGCCATTCTGTATGAGTTCCTTCAGCATAGAAAGGGATGCTGGGTGGTTCAGTGGGTTAAGTGTCTGACTTCGGCTCAGGTCATGATCTCATGGCTCATGGGTTCGAGCCCCACGTCAGGCTCTGTGCTGACACCTGGGAGCCTGGAGCCTGCTTCAGATTTTGTGTCTCCCTCTCTCACTGCCCCTGCCCTGTTTACTCTCTCTCTCTCAAAAATAAACAAAACAGTAAGAAAAAGAAAAGAAAAAGAAACGGATGGCTGGATTTAGGGAAGAGGAAGAGAAGATTGATCACCAAAAAGGGCAACAGCTAGTCTATCAGTAAGGAATGTGTCCAGCTGCAGGTAACAGACCTGGCTACAAGGCTCACCCAAAATGGGGTTTCTTTGCTTGGAGTCCAGATGTAGACCGCTTCTGGTGTGGGTTCAACTGCTCAGCAATGCCACTGAAGGACCCAGGTTCTTTCTGCTCCATTATCCTTTACCTTGTGTTTGCTTTTGTCTTCATGTTTAATAGTTTCAAGAAGGCTACCGTGCCTCTGGCCATTGAGTCTTAATTCAGGGTGATTAGAAGGAGCAGGGAGAAGAGCGGTGCCAGTTGTATGTCCCATTTTATCAGGTGAGCCAAAGTTTCCCAGAAGCTCTCCTCTCAGCAAATGTCTGCCTAAGCTCATTGGCCATAAATAGGTCACTTGGCTACCCCTAGCAGCGCAAAAGACTGCGAAGAGAGAGGGTAGGGTGGGGCAGAGTCCACCTCCAGTGTCTGCCAGAGCTAGGCAGCAGTTTCTCTTTCCAGAAACTGTTGTGAAGGCAAATTTAAAGAATGACTGGAAGTTTAGTGTTTTGGAGTTCACGGACCCCATCAGACTTCATTGAACAGTGATCAGTCATTTTTGAAAACCAGATGATAAAATAGATCATGTCTGGAAAAAAAAAAAAAAAAGAGACCAGCTTTGTAGCAAAATAGGTCATTCCCAAAATTCCATGGGAAGAAGTTCTATTGCAAAGGTACTGGGGCACCAGGGTGGCTCAGTTGGTTAAGCATCCGACTTTGGCTCAGGTCATGATCTCGCAGTTCGTGGGTTCAATCTCTGCATCGGGCTCTGTGCCGACAGCTCAGAGCCTGGAGCCTGCTTTAGATTCTGTGTCTCCCTCTCTGCCCCTCCCCTGCTCTCCCTCTGTCTCTTTCTCTCTTAAAAGTAAATAAAACATTAAAAAAAAAAAGTACTGAAGATCTTCACAAGACCATTCTGAAAGAAATGACGTTTCACTCTTTGATGGTTTCCTTTACAGAAGGGGTGGCTAAGAGATTTGAGGATCCCTCCCTAATTTGCTTTTATTATGTAGAAAGGGATAAATAAATTGAAGGTAAACAAGAAAAGTCATTTTTTAGTGTCAATATGTTAGAAAACAAGCATACTTGGATTTTCATAAATTGTCTAAAGATAACCTTCAGTTCATCTTCAGGCTAGGTGTGGTGAATTCCTAATTGTTGTGATTTTATGCTTATTTATTTATATTTTTAAATGTTTTATTTTTTTATTTTTTATTAGACAGCATGTGCTAGGGGCGGGGGAGGCGGGGAGAGGGAGGGAGGGAGAATTTAAGCAGGCTCCATGCCCAACACAGGGTTTGATCCCACAACACTGGGATCACGACCTGAGCTGAAATCAAGAGTTGGATACTCAACTACCCAGGCACCCCTATTTTTATACTTATTTAAATCATATTGCAGAGGTGTTTGTTTAGGAGAGCAAAGGGTTCAAATCCCTGCTAAATGCATGATTTGGGCAAGTGACTTGACAAAACCAAGGTTCAGAAAAGCTGTCTGTAAACTGTGAACGGTACTGCCTACCCAGCAGGGTTGGTGATTTGAGGCTTCAAACACAGTGCCTGGCGCACAGTAGGGGCTCACAGTCTGGTTGTTGCCTTCATCGTTAGTAGTAGTGCTGATGCTTCTGGAACAGCCCCAAAATGTAATGCCATGGTACTTTTACCCTTGTTCTTCCCTCTTTTCCTTTTTCTGTAAGGGTACCTAGAGATGTGGTGATTGAAGATGGAGGCAGAAACTGAGTGCTAGGAGTGGTTTTAGGGATTGCAGGGAGAAAACTAGGGTTATTCTTGTCCAAACTAGTCCAGAACGTCATTGTTTTTATATATGTATAATTTATACCCTGCCTTCTTCCAGCATAGGATGTGAGTAGTTTGTGTGCCCACGCTCTTCAGATGTAACAACGGTGTTGTAAAAAACAAACAAACAAACAAAACAAAACAAAAAAAACACTAAGCTTAGAAGACAGTCCAGACTATACATTGTGTGGTTACAATCATATTACTTAGTCTCTCGGGCTGCTCCATTTCCTCACCCGTAAAGTGGCGCTAGCAGGGCCTGTATTAAAGGGTTAATGTTGTGAGAAAAAGTGAGGTCATGGGTTTGAAAGCCCTTTGTAATGGTAAAGCTTGATATGAACACAACCTCTTATTCCTTTTGGTTTCACCAATTGTTATAGCAACAACTCTCAAATATGCCCACTTAGTTAACCATTTTGTGTACGTCTGTGTCAGATGTTTACTTTTTAATTGATTGCCCCACGTACACCTGGACCACCTCCTTCCCTTCAAATCACTACCCACAAATAGTGCCCAGGGACTACTAATGTTATAATGTTAGCCTGAACCAAGCATAATTAGTAAGGATATCTGCCACAACAAATTCATACATAAAAAAATACATATAAAGTACTCTAAAATCAGCATCAATTTGAGATAGTCTGTTCCTCTCCTTCCCCTCATTAGTCAGGTAATCAAGAGCTGGCAGTGTTCTTTCCAGAAGCTCATGTTGCATATTGACCTGGAAAGGTATTAGTCCAGGTAACGATGGCAACTTTTATGTTAACCATCAATCACTTTAATGAGTACAAGAATGCATCCTATCACCCTGCCAGAAGGTGCAGAAATTCAGAGTGATTCATTCACTGGTTAAATAATGTGAGTGTTTTCTGTGTGTTGGATGCTGTGCTGGTGCTGTGGGCATAGAATAGACTCCAGTCTCCCGGAGTTATAGTTTAGTAATGGGGCTGTGGTGGCAGACTTTGTTGGTACCCCGAATTCAGTCTCCTCATAAAAACAGAACCCCTTCAGAACCTCATACAAGAATGGTTTCCAGAGGTTGGGAAAGGGAAGAATGGTGAATTGTTTAATGAGTAGTGTTAGTTTCGAAAGAGGAAGAAAGTTATGGAGACGCACAACAATGTGAATATACTTGACAATACTGAACTATATACTTAAAAATAGTTAAGATGGTAAATTTTATGTGTGTTTTACCACACTTTTTTAGTATTGAAGGCACTAGGGGGGCATTTGGGTGGCTCAGTCAGTCGGGCGGCCAACTCTTGATTTTGGCTCCGGTCATAATCTCACTGTTCGTGGGTTCAAGCCCTGTGTCAGACTCTGTGCTGACAGTGCAGAGCCTGCTTGGGATTCTCTCCCTCTCCTCTCTGCCCCTCCGCCACTCACTAATGTGCTCTCTCTTAAATAAATAAATTAAAAAAATAAAATAAAGGCACTAGATACTAAAACCCAAACCCCATGGACATTTACCACACAAAAGGTGACAAGCTATCCCCTAAAAAGAATCCCAAAATACAAGTGTGTTAAACCACCTATGCTTCAAGGTCTGTATGATGTCAACAGCTTTGTGGTAGGAAGCAAAGGGAAGTAACAAGGTGATGACAGATCTGATTACTGGCAAATCCCAACATACCCAGGGGGTACTCACTGGAAAGTGTGGTGTACTAAGTCCATTAGTGGGTGAATGTAAGAGACCATGGAAGGGTCTAGGAGCTGGAGTAGAGTTCTCAAAACTGGCCAGCCAAGGCTCCCTTCCAAGACAGCGTTCCGCACTAAGGAGGAACTTCTAGAAGAAGGATCAAAACTGGACGGGAAAGAGACAACAGAAATGAAGGAAAGAGGAGGCCAGGTAGAAGTGGGGAGGGATTTATCTCCTTGTGATTGCAAGGCAGCTCAATGACAACCAGAGACAAAGAAAAGGGTCCTGTCTTCTCCTGCATTCCACATCATTATTATGAGAGAAAACTTTTCTAGGAAGTGCTCCAGTAGATCTATCTGTAGGTCTCATCAGCCAGAATTGGGTCATACACCCATGTCTGAACCCATGACTGTCAAGGGGAATGCGACACTGTGATTGGCTGACACCCAGTCAGTACTCTCCATCCTTATTTTTTGGTTAATTTATTTTAATGGCGCATAAAATGGATGGGAGGGTATATTTATATTTTAATGTATAGCATACCTTAAAATCTAAAAGGAGCTTCCATTTTGGTGGGGGGCACCTGGGTGACTTAGTTGGTTAAGTGTCTGACTCTTGATTTCAGCTCGGATCGTAATCTCACAGTTTGTGAGATGAAGCCCCATGCTGGGCTCTGTGCTAACAGTGCAGAGCCTGCTTGGGATTCTCTCCCTCTCCCTCTATCTCTGCCCCCTCCCCCACTCACATTCTTTCTCTCAAAATAAATAAATTTTAAAACAATAAAGGGAATTTGCATTTTTAAATAGTTTACTTTTTAGGCAATCTCTGTGCCAGTGTGGAGCTCAAACTCAGGACCCCAAGATCGAGAGTTGCATGCTTTACCAACTGACCTAGTCAAGTGCCCCAAATTTGCATTTTATGTAGTACTTTTTATACAAAGTAGTAGACAAAGTTCAGGGTCAGTTTACTCTGCTTCATACCACGTTCAAAACAAACTCAAGATGGATTAATTGCAAAAAAGTAACACTAATAGAGTTATTCTAATAGCTCAGAAACCATACAGGAAAAGATTGACTGACTTGGCTACATAAAAATTCTAGGCTTCTATTTTATTCATTCATTGTTTTTACTGAGAACATACTATGTGCCAGGTACTGTTCTTGGTGCTGAAGATATGGCGGTGTCCTAAACAGCCACTGTCACTGCTCACAAAGAGCTTATATTACATGCTATATGGCAACTGATACCATAAATAAATGGCCATAAAAATAAAACAAACAAACAAAAAAAGATGACCTGGAGAGATTATTTGCAAAATATATGATATCAAGAGCTCGTGTAAGTTAATAAACAAGTACTCCAGTAGACAAATAAGCAAAAGTTATAGGTAGTGAATTAAAAGGAGAAGCAACTGCAAATGGCCAATAAACATGTGAAGAGTTGCTTGGCCTGAAAGTAGTTCTGAAAATGCAGTTAGAACGGCCACAGCATACAGTGTTTCCCCTTCAGCTTGGCCTAATTTCTGTGAATTCCTAACTCCCACTGCTGGGAAATGTGTGAGGAAATGAGCACATGTCCAAGAATTTCTAACCTTTTTGAAAGTAATCTAGGAGTGTCTATTAAAATGAAACATTCTCATACCCTTTGACCCAGAAAGCACATTTCCTGGAACTTATCCTACAGACATAAAAGCACTAATGCATAAGGACATGTATAAGAATATTTATTGTATCCTAGTTTGTTTTTTATGTAGAAAAAAATGGAAACATCCTGAATATTCTTGAAAAAGTTTACCCATGTTGTGGAACATTTTGCAGCTGTTGAATGAATTTGGTTTATGTGTATTGTATTGACCTAACAAGAGCACTATAGGTTATATTGTTTAATAACAAAAGGCAATTTATTGGGTAATAGATACGGAATTTTTAAAAAATGAAAAATATATGGTTGTATAAACTGTTAATACATGTTATTGGACATTCAGCATTTTTGGGAGATTAAAGTAGTTTACTGCCTCTTTATACATTATACTTGTATAATGTTTGAATTGTTACAATGAACATGTACTTTTTTGTTTTCTAACATCATATGCTAAATCAGTTTAACTTACTCCATGATGTTTTGGAGGGTGGAGCTGTAAACAGTGGTGGAAGTTGCAGGAAGGCTGATTTTAGTTCATCAGAAGAAGAACTTTGCCACAACAGTGATTCAGCAGTGGATTTGGAAACCTTAAGTTGAGGGTCTCTGGAAATATTCAGGCAGAAAACCATAAGCTATTGGAGAGAAGACTTTTATATCAGGTTTTGGGAGTTGGACTAGAGGACTCCAAGATTCCTTCCAACCCTGATAGTTTTTATAATAGTTTAATAATATTACACAATAAGACTTGTAATCTTTTGTTATTAAAGGTGTTTTTAATTGACGTTATAAAATTAGTTTTAGGTGTGCAACATGACTTGTTTGTATATATTGTGAAACAATTCTCACAATAAGTCTGCTTAACCGCCATCACCACACCTAGTCACAATGTTTTTTTCTTGTGATAAGAAATTTTTTCTTTAATTTTTTTAAGCTTATGTATTTATTTTGAGAGAAAGAGTATGTGTGAGCAGGGGAGGGGCAGAGAGAGAGGGAGAAAGAGAGAATCCTAAGCAGGATCCGTGCTGTCAGCGCAGACCCTGTTATGGGGCTCGAACCCACAAACCATGAGATCATGACCTGAGCTGAAACCAAGAGTCGAAGCTTAACCACCTGAACCACCCAGGTGCTGCTTGTGATGAGAACTGTTAATAAGACCCACTCCCTTAGCAGTTTTCCAGTATACAACACAGTATTATTAACTGTAGTCACTATGCTGTACATTTACATCCCTATGATTTATTTATTTTCTAACTGGAAGTTTGTACCTTTTGACCTTCTTCACCCATTGGACCCACTACCCACCCCCAGCTCTGGCAATCAGCAGTCTGTTCGCTGTTCCATTGTCTTGTGTGTTTTACATTCACATATAAATAAGATATTTGGCTTTCTTCGTCTGACTTATTTCACTTTGCATAATGTCCTCAAGGTCCATCTATGTTGTCACAAATGGCAAGATTTCCTTCTTTTTTATTTCTGAGTAATATTCCATTGCTCTTTATAAACCACATATTCTTTCTTTATTCTACCTATTCTTTATCCATTCATCCATCAGTGGGCAGTAAGGTTACTTCCATGTCTTGACTATTGTATATAATGCTGCAGTAAACATGGGGATGCATTTATCTTTTCGAGTTAGCATTTTAGTTTCCTTCAGATAAATACCCAGAAGTGGAATTGCTGCATCATATGGTAGTTCCAGTTTTAATTTTTTTAGGAAATTCCATACTGTTTTCCATAGTGGCTGCACCAATTTAAATTCACACAAATAGTGCGTAAGAGTTCCCTTTTCTCATCATCTTTGCCAACACTTATTTCTTGTCTTTTTGATAATAGCCATTCTGACTTATCCGATGTGAGAGCTCATTGTAATTTTGATTTGCATTTCCCTGATGATTAATAATGTTAAGTACCTTTTCATGTACCTTTTGGACAGCTGTGTGTCATTGTTGCACAAATGTCTATTCAGATCCTCTGCCCATTTTTAGTTGTTTCTTTGCTGTTGTAAGAGTTCTTTATATATTTTGAATATTAACCTCTTATCAGATATATGATTTGCAAGTATTTTCTCCCATTTGGTACATTGCCTTTTCATTTTGTTGATGATTTCCTTTTCTGTACAAAAGCTTTTTAGTTTGATGTAGTGTCATTTGTTTATTTTTGCTTTCATTGCCTTTGCTTTTGGTATTGAATCCAAAAAATTATTGCCAAGACCAATGTCAAGGAGCTTATCAACTATGTTTTCTTCTAGGAATTTTGTGGTTTCAGGTCTTACATTTGAGTCCTTAACCCATTTGAAGTTGAATTTTCTGGGTACTGTAAAATAGTGGTCTGATTTTCCCAGCACCATTTATTGGAGAGATTGTCCTTTCTCCATTGTGTATTCTTGGTACCTTTGTCATAAATATATGCATGGATTTATTTCTAGGCCCCGCATTCTGTTCCATTGATCTGTGTGTTTTTATGCCAATACCATAGTGGGTTTTTGTTTAATATTTGTTTATTTTGAGAGGGAGAGCACACATGAGCAGGGAGGGGCAGAGAGAGAGGGAGAGAAAGAATCTCAAGCAAGCTCTGCAGTGTCAGCATAGTGCCTGACCCAGGGCTCAATCTCACAAACCATGAGATCATGACCTGAGCCAAAATCGAGAGTTGGACACTTAACCTACTGAGCCAGGCACCCCCAAGGTGTGTTAATTACTATAGCTTTGTAATATAGTTTGAAATCAAGGAGCATGTTACTTCTAGCTTTGTTCTTTCTCAAGATTGCTTTGGCTATTTGGGGTCTTTTGTGTTTCCATACAAATTTTAGGGGTTTTATTTCTGTGAAAAATGCCATTGCAGTAGGGATTGCATTGAATCTGTAGATTGCTTTGGGTAGTATGGACATTTAAAAGTTTTTAATTCTCCCAATCCATGAGCATGGAATATATTTCCATTTCTTTGTGTCTTCTTCAGTTTCTTTCATCAGTGTCTTACAGTTTTTCTTATACAGGTCTTTTACCTACTTGTTAAAAATTTATTCCTGGGTATCTTATTCTTTTTGGTGCAGTTGTAAATGGGATTGTTTTCTTAATTTCTCTAATGGTTCTTAGTGTATAGAAACATATCTTTATTGGTTTTGTGTCCTGCAGATTTACTGAATTTGTTGATTAGTTCTACCATTTTTTGACTGGGTCATTAAGGTTTTCTATATATAATATCATGTCATCTGTAAATAATGATAGTTTTACTCCTTCCTTTCTAATTTGGGTGCCTTTTATTTCTTTTTCTTGCCTAATTGTTCTGGCTATAACTTCCAATACTATGTTGAGTAAAAGTCGTGAGACTGGATGGTCTTGTCTTGTTCCTGGTCTTCAAGGAAAAACTTGTAGCTTTTCACTGTTGAGCACATTCTCAGTTGCAGGTTGTCATACATAGGCCTTATTATGTTGAAGTACATTGTATAGTCACTTTGTTGAGAATTTTTATCCTATATTGATATTACTATGTACTTTTATATATTTTTTAAATACCAACAAAATATCTTCTATAAATTCTGTGACATGGGGCACCTCAGGGACTCAGTTGGTTAAGCGTCTGACTCTTGATTTCTGCTCAGGTCATGGTTTGTGGATTCAAGCCCTGCATCAGGCTCTGTGCTGACAGTGTGGAGTTGGCTTGGGATTCTGTCTGTCTGTTTCTCCCCCCACCCCCCCTCCAGTGCACTTGCACTCTCTCTCTCAAAGTAAATAAATAAACTTAAAAAAAAATGTACCATTACAGCATTGGTATTCCGTATGTAACATAACAAAAGTCACTCAAATTGTGAGGTGTTTTTCTCCCTTCTTTTAGTTACAAAAAAAAAATTAATAGATTTAAAGTATAGACTCATATCTAGAATGATTATCAAGTGATATTTCAGTTTACCATTAACCATCCCCTGCCTCTTCCCTATATCATCCCAGTCTAGAAGATTTCAAACAGGACAGTGCCAAAGACACCAGTATTAGAAGAGTTCCTTCAGATCACAGTTTGCCACCCACACTGATCTAGAAGGGAAAATTTCAGAGTATCCTTTGCAAATCCTCAGGTTTACTGTCAGAAAGGTCTTTTTTATTGTGACTGATATCCTTTGGACTGGAGCTTACACTTGTTTTATCCACTTCAGATATTAGAAACAAAGAATCAGAAATTATTCTAGGCCTTGGGGCACCTGGGTGGTTCAGTTGATTGACTCTTGGTTTCTGCTCAGGTCATGATCTCACAGTCATGGGATTGGGTCCTGGTCAGGCTCTGCACTGAGCATGGAGCCTGCTTAGAATTCTTTCCCTTTCTCCCTCTGCCCCTCCACCTCAAAAAAAAAAAAAAAAAAAAAAAATGTGTGTGTGTATGTATGTGTGTGTATATATACATGAATATGTATATACAGATATATAAATACATATGTATATATAGATATGTAGATATATATATATACACACACATACACGTGTGTATATGTGTGTGTGTGTATATACATGATATCATGACATACACATATACATACATGTATGGTGTGTGTGTGTGTGTGTGTGTGTGTGTGTGTGTATGATGATTCTGGGCCTCAGTAGGACCTCCTAGAGGATTGCTTCAACCTTCCCATCTTAGAGATGATAAAGAGCCAAGGACCAAGTAGAATGTATAACCTGCCTCTGGTGAGAACTGGTACCAAAACCCCCTTATCCTCCCTGACAGATGAGTGCACTCTCTGTTGTGCTAGTCATACCTTTCTCTCAGACACACACCAGCATCACCTAATTGGTTCTACAACAGTGCCTTTTACCTATTGATACAAGGTCTTTTAGATACATACTGTTTACATAACTTTTGACATACAAACTAACGGCACCTGAGTGGCTCAGTTGTTTAGGTGTCCAACTCTTGGTTTCAGGTCATGTCATGATGTCACAGTTTGTGAGTCCGAGTCCCACATCGGGCTCTGCACTGAAAGTGTAGAGCCTGCTTAGAATTCTCTGTCTTTCCCTCTTTCTGCCCCTCCCTTGCTCTTTCTCTGCCCCTCCCATGCTCCCTCTCTCTCAAAATAAAGGTTTGGTTTTTTTTTTAATTTTTTTAATGTTTATTTATTTATTTATTTAAAAGACTGAGCACTAGCTGGGGAGGGGCAGAGAGAGAGGGAGACACAGAATCTGATGCAGGCTCCAGGCTCTGAGCTGTCAGCACAGAGCCACATGGGGGCCTTCAACTCACCAACGCTGAGGTCATGATCTGAGCTGAAGCCGGGTGCTTAATGGACTGAGCCGCCCTGGCAACCCCCTATCTCTCTCTCAAAATAAATAAATAAACAAACAAACTAGCTAACTAACTTTAGAAGAAAAAAAAAAAGAACTATAAACTAATTTATGGACGTTGGTATTTGCCATCTTGCACCAAAGTAGGAGTGTTTCAGAGCAAGGGTAAAACTCTGACCACTCATTTTGGGCTGAGCACCTGGAAGTGGGGTTCTAGGTTCAAGCTCCATACTGAGGCTTTATTTTGAAGTCAAAGCCTCACAGCATTAGGAACCAAGAGGATTTTTTTTTCATGTCTGTTTATATCTGAAGTCCTCCTGCCATCAGGAAGCTCAAGTTCTTTGCTCAGCTTCTGCTCATGTTTGGGCTAAGTGAAAATCCCTGAGTGGTAGTAGATGCTTCCAGCACCAAATGGTTTCTGCACAAGGTCCAAGCATTCCTCCTGGCCTGATATGAGGGTCACACCAAGAAGGATGTGACTAATAAAGAATGTGACTTCAGAGACTCTGCATGTCCAGACAACTTCTGATAAACATTTAGACAGAGGGGTTAAGAATGTTTTCCTTTCTGGAGGGAAACTATGCAGTTTATGGTGTGAGTGGGGGTGGGTAGAAGGGAATAAATCTAAACATCAGCTTCCTCTTTTCATAATTCTTAAGCCATTTTTAATACCCTGACAGGCTTTCCTACTTAGAACCAATAGCTGAGTGCCAGCCAAAAGAGAAGAGGGATGGGATCTATGAAGAGCGGGCAGTTCCAAAGTGATTATCAAGCAAGATTAAAAATAAACTGGACATTGAGGCCGGTTTCCCTGGTTCCCACCCTGAGTCCGGGAATGCTCCAAAAGGTATCCACTCAAGGCACACTTTAAGTTCCCTAGTTGGGATCCTCGCTTCCTATGCTGACAAAAGGGGGAAGCTCTATAGGGGAAATGGGTGTTGACTTCTGGGGGAGGAAAGGTGAAGTGGACCAGATGGCACCTCTCAGCATCCTCAGCCCACCCAGGGAATTCTGGGGATGCTGGTCCAGGGCAGGGAGGAGAGACTGAAGAAGAGAGAGCCAACGTAGTTGTCTCGCTGGCAGGGGAAAAGAAAACAGCACAGTTCTTGGGATGCAAAGCACTTCCGTTGGTAGTGCTGATCTAGCTAATGTCTTTGAGCACTTTCTCCTCATCACCTCTTTGGTTTGTCTCCTCACATTTCCTGGATAGTGTGTGTTGGGGGAAGAGGGTGTGGGTATGAATGGCATTGGGGGGGGGGGGGCGGGGTGCCTGGGTAGCTCAGTCAGTTAAACAGCCAACTCTTGATTTCAGTGAGGGTCATGATCTCATGGTTCATGAGTTTGAGCCCCTAGTCGGGCTCCATGCTGACAATATGTGGAGCATGCTTGGGTTTCTCTCTCTGCCCCTCCCCTGTGCGTGCATGCGCACTCTCTTTCTCTCTCTCTCTCAAAAAATAAATAAGAATGGCATTTTCTCTGCTTGATTCTAAATAAAAAGTAAGAAAAATAATGTCATTCAGCAAACTCCCTCTAAATGGGGAGGGGGGACATTCAATATTGGAAGAAAAGGCATTGATGTTAACTTTAGTAAAGCCCTTCATGTATCTGAAATCAAGATTCTTTTGAATATGTCAGCTTCAGTTATTTTAGCCGTTATCCCTACAGCCAGGAGCACTCAGGACCAGTGTAGGTAGAATGCAGTTCTCAGTTCCTCTCCTTTGAATTTTAAGTGGGTGAAGAAATTATTTCATTTTGAAATCCTAAGTATTGCCATACTCAGTTTCAGACATTTCTTGCTTTTCTGAGAGTGAGTACTTTCTTTAAAAAACCTATTCTTCAGGGGCACCTGGGTGGCTCAGTCAGTTGAGCATCCAACTTTGGTTCAGGTCATGATCTCACCATTAGTGAGTTCAATCCCCATGTCAGGTTCTGCGTTGACAACTCAGGGCCTGGAGCCTGCTTCAGATTCCATGTCTGCTTCACTCTCTGCCCCTTCCCCACTTGTGCTTGCTCGCTCTCTCTCTCTCTCTCTCTCTCTCAAAACTAAATAAACATTAAAAAAAAAAAAAAGCTGGTCTTCGGAAGGTACATTCACTTGTTTGTTGATTTGTTCATTTATGTAGTCCATTCATTCATTCATGCAAGTGTCCACCAAAACCTACGATAGGCTCTGTTGGGAGGGAAAGGGCCATGTCAATACTCAGAAAACAGGAGTCATGGTTAGGATGAATGTTGCGGAGTTAAGCCTACCCTGAAATCTTGGCCCTGCTACTGATAAGCTCTATGACTCTGTACAAGTCATTGAACCTCTCAGAGCCTCTGATTTCTCATCGGTAAAATTGGGCTAAAAAGCATAACCCCTCATTGGATTTTTACAAGAACTACCTGAAAGAAGAAGAGACTGCGCTATGCCTGGCATGTAAGCTCAGTAAATGATGGTGGGGCAGGATTAATGGTAGCGGGAAGGCTGGTGGCAATTTTTATTATTATTGATGAGACCAACAGCACAAGAGTGATAGAGGAAAGCACTGTTAGATGCCAGTGGGGGAGAGACTGCCGGACAAGAGGTGCCTGCCTGGGAAGGTTCTGGGTAGAACTTGGCCTGCCGGCTTGCTTTCCCTTGAGCTCTATTACATTTTTCAATCACATCTTCATGGAGAAATTGGGAAATTCTTTTCCCTTTGCATTTCACTTTCTATCACATTCCTGAAGACTGAATCTTTAGTACAGTATTAAGCTGAAGACCACAGCCCAGCCTTTGCATTGACCTTGGAGTGCCAGGGTAATTGTTTTGTCAATTATTTAACTTTTTAGAGTGTGCTTACCTTGAACCTCTGCAAGGGAGAACCGTGTTAATGTGTAACACAGAGATAAGCAAGGAGCTGCTCGCTCGCTCGCTCTCTCGCTCTCTCTCTCTCTCTCTTTTTCATGGCTGCTCAGCTGGAAAACCGAAATAGTTCTATTTGCATCTCATCAGACAGTGTTGCAGTGGGGGAGGGGGGAAGAGAGGGAGCAAAAGGGCTTTTACTAATGAACTACACCGGGATATGAATTTTAGCAACACAGAATGCAGTGAATCACTTGCAATTTGTGTTTTAAGAAAAAAGGAAATTACAAGACCGTGTATACCTTGCTTGAGGAAGTGATGGTATTCAGCAAGAAGACAGCAAAGAGGAATTACTCTGAGTTGAGCTGAGGAGCTGTGGGTTTCCTTGTAGACGGAAGGGATGAAGGTTTCCCACTCATATGACAGCAGGGTCATTTTCCCCACCCTACATAGAAGGCATTAATCATCAAGGCTGGAGAACATGTGGGACAAGAAGAAATGAGCAACTGCAGCAGGAAGCATGGAGTTGAGCCAGAGAACTTAGCAACCCTGCGGCCGGGAGTCAGATCTGCCCAGGCGGCACCTCCCAGGCTGGCAGGGATGGGTGTTGGAGCTGGTCCTCCTGAGCCCTAACAGTTCTGTTGGGAACTTTCCATTATTAGAGGAACCTCCTAGTCATCATCCGAGTGCATTTCTGAAATGCCTGACTGTGTTCACAGCTTGGTAAGCTCAGGATTAGCCAGCCTTCCACATACCCCTGTACCGGTATTACAGGCAGAGATCAAGGGAATGTGGCAGAGCCTTTTTTTTAAGCCTCAAACTCACGGATAAATGGGAAGTGCATGTTTATATGCACATAAATATATTTATATCCACCTGACCCATCAAGGGTAAGAGTGTTTTGTGGGAAGAGAGGGAAAGAAATTGATAATCACGAATGAAGCTCCAGAATTTAGATCTAGAGGAACTGTTGAAGATGGAGAAAAGGAGTTTAAAGCCAACACTGGATCTTTTACCACTTTTCCATCCACCGCAACAAGTAGTTTGTGCATTTGTTCATTGATTTGTTGAGGCAGACTTTTGGGTCATGTATAAGGCCATATGGATAATGGTTGGGAACCTGGGTTCTAGAACCAAATTACCTAGTTTGGAATCCCAGTACACCTACTTATAAGTCTTGTGACTTAGGGCAAACTATTCAACCTTTCTTTGCCTCAATTTTCTCTTCTGTAAAATGGGAGACAGCCCCCACCTCACAGGGTTGTTGAGAGGTTTAAAGTAGTTACCTGTCTGCCCACAGTGAGCAGTCAATGAATAGGTCTTGCTGTTGTTTTGTTATGGCCATTGGTGGGGAGGTGTGTGGTAGGAGTGAGCTGAGGAGGGGAAAGTCATGTGGAATAGGATGATAATATGGTACATAAAAGGAGGTATAAAAGAACTATTTAGTCCAGCCTCCTTTTAACATGGAAAACAATTCCTATTCCATTTTAAAATGATTATTTTGAAATTGCAAATAACAGTGATCATTGAGTGCTCACTGTGTGCCAGACAGCACGGCAGGTCCTGTGCATAATAATCACAATAATTCCAAAAGACCTAGGTACTGTTACAGCCCCATCTTATAGATGAGAAGCCTGAGGCTCAAAATGTTAAATATCTTATGCAACGTCACCTAGGTCTGTCTGAATCCAGAGGTGAACTAGAGAGCGGTTCTTTCTCTTTGCATTCCATTTTCTATTACCTTCCTGAAGATTAAAGCTTCAGAACAGCAATCCACTGAAAGCTACACTCCAGTGTTTGTGTTGGGTTTGGAGTGCCAGGGTCACTGTTCTGTCACTTATTTGGCTTTGTTTGTTTATATGATTACCTGGAAGAACTTCTGCAAAGGGAAGACTGGCTTATTGTGTTCTACATTCCCACTGAAGCAAATGGTTAATATCCATGAATACATGCCTTATTCTGGTTTCTTCCCATATTAAGTGCAGAGCACCAGATTTTGAAAAATACTTCTATTAATCTTCAATAAATCATTTCCCAGCATTAATAAGGTTAGCTGTTTAAAAGAAATGATACCATTAAGTAATTTAAAAAATTCCTTTGGAATCAATCCATCATTTGATTGGATTTGGTTGAAATTGTGAATAAAATGAAGACTTTATCCCTGATAACTCTCAGCCCATCACTCATATCCACATGACTACATTTAAAGCATGTTTATTGTTGGACATCTTTAACTGCTGACACTTTATTGTTACCTTGACCTTAAATATGTAACATGAGTTTGATCTTAGTGTTTCCTTCTGGGGTAACTAAAATCAAGACTTCTCATCTCCTGACACGGTGTTCCTTCAGATGTTAGAAGATGTTTAACCAGGGACTTACCCACTCCAGTCTTCTCCTCTTTAAACTAGCCACCCACATCACCTTCTGTATTGGTTTTCAGACCCCACACCATTCTTTGATGGGTCTGTTCTACTCTTAACCTCTTAAATGGGACCCAGGGATGTAGGACTGTAAGGATTAGTGTAGAACACACTGGAATCACAGGCTTACATGAATGCACACCAAGAGGGCTGGCCTCTAGCCTCTTAGCCTCATTGATGTCATGGTGGGCTCCATGGTTAAATAAGGGAGAGTGGCAAGGGGAGCCAAGGAAAGAGCTTCCTCAAACTGTTTCAGGGTGGTCCATAGTAGTCTTGGTACCATTACTGTTGTTTGTATTTCAGGTGAGAATTCCTCACTATATTGCCTCTAACAAAGAGATCCTTGGCATTCAAGATTTTTGTAGACTACTTCTAAATTCTCAGGCACAAGTTCTAACAATGGAAAAATGTTTCTTCTTTTAACGATAGGGGACATTTGTAGCTATGTTTATCAGAGATCTGTGTAAATAGATCTTGTCAAATAGATAAGGAAAGGGAGATATTTAAAGATGTAGATATTAAGATACTAAAATGTAGTATATATAGTATCAGTTTGGGGGTGACTGACAGGCTCAGCCAGTAGAGCATGTGACTTTTAGTGTTTGTTTTTATTTATATTTATTTTTTAAATGTTTATTTTTGAAGAAGAGAGAGAAAATACAAGCAGGGAAGGGGCAGAGAGAGAGGGAGACACAGAATCCCAAGCAGGCTCCAAGCTCTGAGCTGTCAGTGCAAAGCCTGATGTGGGGCTTGAACCGTGAGATCATGACCTGAGCTGAGGTCAGACACTTAACTGACTGAGCCACCCAGGCACCCCTAGAGCATGTGACTCTTGATCTTGGGGTCATGAGTTCAAGCCCCACACTGGGCGTAGAGCTCACTTAAAAAAAAAAAAAAAAAAAGGAAGAAGAAGAAGAAAAGAGATACTCAGTTGGCTCCTTTATGACCTAACTACTACACTGCTTTGCTTTATGCCCACCCTTTTTCTCAGATTGAAAATTATTGAGCTTTATTTTTCTACTTGCCAAATTCTCTTTAGCTTTTTAGTTGCCATGTTGAACTCTTCTTTCCTTAAAGGCATTTATTGTCGGGTTGGGTTTTTGTTTGTTTGTTTTTGCTTCACTGAAGCTTAGTGTGCTTTTTACGGTTTTATAGTTACCTTACAGAAATCTCATTAGAAAAGCACTTTAATATATTACTTGGCAACCAGACATCTGACAGTGTTCTAGTTCATTAGTTAGGAAACCTCCCCAAGCTTGTAGGAATGGACATTCCTCCGTGAACAGGAAAGCTTTGATCACTCCTGCAGGGCCTCAGATTTATTTTAATGCATTTTGGGAGTAGGGGAAGAGGTACTCTAACTCTGGCAAAATAGAAATCACAGTGATTAAGAAAACAATGAAACGTCATTGAAAAAGAAATGTACTTAAGTGAATATTATTCTGTGGTATCTCCTGAGTCTGTTGAAGACAGAGTTTGTTTTAGGAAAATGGTTCTCTTGTCATGGGCAAGAAGAAGCTAGTTAAGCAGCCTTCCTCATGATCCTAATGAGGGTAGACTTTTCAAAGCTATATTCATCTTACCATGAATAAATGGATTCAAGTCTTATTTGTGGGTTTTTAATTTTCAACTTTGAATTTGCAAACTCTCAAATTCCTTCAAAGCTATGGTGTGCAGAGAAGGCTCTGAGTAATAGGATTGCTTATTCTTAAAGTCAGATGCCCTTTAGCAAAGCACTAGGCTTTGAAATGTGATCAGTCAGGGGTCCAGTAGGCACGGATTGCCCCACATGACGCTGCTTCTTGTTGAGTTCCAACTAGATTTAATATCTCTCACAAAACACAACTCTACCCTGAGGGCTTCTAGTACATTCAAAGTAGATAATGCTATATTGTTTTAACACAGATTATAGCAAATGAAGTAAACAATTTAAGTTCCTGAAGCATGACAGTACTTGGGTGCTGGCAATTTTTTTTTTTGGGGGGGGGAGCTGTATCTTTTTTCTTTTAATTGAAAGTCCTGAGAGAAGGAAGCTGTCTGGAAAGGTGTTTTTTAAAAAGAAGGCTCAGCCTGCTTCAGATTCTGTGTCTCCCTCTCTCTCTGTCCCTCCTCTGCTCGTACTCTCTCTCAAAAAGAAGTAAACATTAAATTTTTTTTTAATAAATAAAAAATAAAAAGAGGCCTCATTTATTAGAATATTATGAATAGGCCAGAAAGCAAAGGGGTATTATGACAGAACTTCAAGAGATAAAAGAGAAAGAATGAAGAGTTGTGGCAAGAGTGACATAAGCCCCTGAGATAAGTCTGGAGAGCATTCCACATAGTGAGAGATAAGTGAGTGAAGCCTGAGGTACTTTCATACCTGCCTGAATGAGAAGCAGAACCCAGGTGCCAGTTACAACTCCCTTTTGCCTTGTAACACCTTCAGAGGCAGGCAGGAGGACAAAAGGGAGAGTCAAACAATAAAATGGTTTTGTTCTGGGTTAGAGATGAAATTTGCAAAGAGGAGAGCAGGTGAGGCAATTTAGAGACCTGTGTACTCAAACCAGAATAGTGGTGGGGCGCCTGGGTGGCGCAGTCGGTTAAGCGTCCGACTTCAGCCAGGTCACGATCTCGCGGTCCATGAGTTCGAGCCCCGTGTCAGGCTCTGGGCTGATGGCTCGGAGCCTGGAGCCTGTTTCCGATTCTGTGTCTCCCTCTCTCTCTGCCCCTCCCCCGTTCATGCTCTGTCTCTCTCTGTCCCAAAAATAAATAAAAAATGTTGAAAAAAAAAATTAAAAAAAAAAACAAAAAAAAAACCAGAATAGTGGCTGTGTGAGCTCTGGCCTCAGGCAACTTACTCCCCTCTGTGCAACAACGGTCACCGTGTTTCCCAGTCCATTCCACAGGACTGTACCGAGGGCCAACTACGATAACACACTTTAGAAAGTTCTCTACAGATGGTGGGGCAAGTTGGAGGTAGTGGTGATGACTGTGGTGTTCTATCTGGGCTTAGAGCCTGGCCAGTTACTGCATAGTCATGGAAATTTACAGGGCTACCCATAAAGGCCCGTCCTAGTCTGATCCTCATGACCCGGAGACCCTGGTAATCTTGGGCACTTCTGGAACATTCTTACTACCACCTCCCTTCCCCCAGCCAGCGTTCCTAATCTACCAAGAACAGCTATTCAAGACAAGCCCTCCTAATAAACAGACCCTAAGTTTTGAAAGCCCTTGTGGACCAGCCTTCCTGATTACCCTGATATCTGTCATGCTAAGTATGCTGCAATGCCAGTCTGGTTCCCTTGAACCAGTATCCAACCTCTTAGGATACTAACCAAGACCAATCCCCTCTGCTGTGTTGAGCAGTGGGTCTGTGGGCTGGGGGCCTAAGGGCCCCCCACCCACTCAGTGACCAGCCAGGGAAAACAAAGTGAGGCTGTCTTACCCTGTATGCTGGAACTCTCCCCAGTGTTAGCAATCTGAGGTTGCTTAGTCTAAGCCTGAGTGGTCAGTGCCAGACATTTACAGTGTCCAGAAACAAACATTAGCACAGACAGAGGAAGGAGATTCTAGATGTAAGAGTCCCAAATGGGCCTCCTACCACCTGACCCTCTTCTCCCTGCACACACAGAACTCTCCTGATGTGATGAGATGTGTGTGTGCGCTCAGTGACAGCATGGAATGTAGTGTTTGACTAAAAGAGGCTTTCCAAAGGCCGCAGCAGAGGGAGGAGCGTTCTTTGTAAATTCCAGTGGTGTTCCACAGCCCTGAATACTTGTCTTTCGTAAGACCTAGAGTCGTGCATTGATGAGCATCACTCTTGGCTATAAGATCCTCGTGCTGCAGTCTGAACTGATTCACAAACTTCCTTCCACCTGACTTTGCCACCACCATATGCACCTGAGCCTGAGGGACTTTGCTAACCTGGTGATCCAGGTGTGTTTAGAGCAGAAGAAATAGGATGTCCTATAAGGTGAACACATGCCGGGAGAGCCCATCTGCAGATAAATTGGCCTCTTTGATTAGCAGTTGTATTTCAGTAAATTATTTAATACATTGAAATGTGTGTGTTCTACCATTCATTCTTGGTCCACAAGATTGATCACATTTGTTTTTCAGGATTAACCAATCTTAATCAAATAGAAAAATGCACTGAGGCTCCCCACCAGTGTTCATTGCTTCTCAACCCTCCCCCCAAATCATCAGCTGGGCTGAGTTGTCTCAGGCATCCATAAGAGAAAACAAAGGTGTTCTTATTTAAGCTTTTGGTTTTAACGTTTGCATGTTTTGATTTGAGAACAGTTATGGTCTCAGAGAGGTTTAGGCCTGCAGTAAGAGATTGAGAACTTTCCATCATTATAAATGTGTCCTGGGGCACCCACCTCATTTAACTAGAGCATAATGCAGAGGAGTGATTTGGGACTGACTTCATCTTCCCACAAACTAATCTTTTTAAATGGTTTGCACTTTCTTCTGTCCCCAAAGGGATTTGTTAAATGTGATTTTTCAGCAGGAAATGTGCTTTTTTGATGTTAGCCATAATGGAAATGCATAGATAAACAGAATCTGGGTTAATATAGTAAGACAATCAGACATTTTGGGGTGGGGGAATGGGGAGGAGGGCAGGATAGAGGAAACAAAGATAAAGCCTCTGTCAAATGTGAAAGGAGTATTTCTTTGGTTTTCATTTTCATTTAAACTAGGCTCTTTATAAACTTAATTTCTTGTTAAGATGTTATAACAGTGAGTCTAATCAACATTTTCAGGGGAAAAATGTCTCGCTCTGGGAGGACTTCTGAAAGAAAGAGAGACTCACCTAAGATTCCTGTAGGAAATGTAAAGAGAGCTCTGGTGCTGAAGGTCTCCTGATGGAGAAACTTCTCTTATGGGGTCACTTGGTTCTTGTCCCGGATACACCAAAGAATTGGAGACCCGAGACCAGAATGGGGAGATAGAGTTTATCGAGTAGATAAGTGTAATATATTTTCTAGAATGAAAGCAGGCCACTGCCAGAGCAAAGTGGTAGTGAGGGGCAAACGCCCTTTTTTTTTTTTTTTTTAAGAGAGAGAGCATGAATGAGGGGCGGGGAAGGGAGAGAGAGAAAGAGGTACTGAGACTATCAAGCAGGCTCTACACTCAACACAGGAGCCCAATGTGGGGTTCAATTCCACAACCCTGGGATCATGACCTGAGCTGAAGTCAAGCGTGCTCAATCGACTGAGCCCCCCAGGCACCCCTCTAGTGAACTTTTGTTGTGACCTTAAAGGTACTTAATGGCAAGTTGCACCCTTTGTGTGCATGCAACACATGCACTTGGCAGTCCCCTTGTGTCTTCTGAGGCAGCTCTATGGCGAGGCCTTTGCTATTCTGTTAGCCTGTAGAGGTGGCTCTGAAGGTGTAGCTGTTAACCCTTAGGGGTGGCACCGAGGGTGTGGCCAGCGCCTGCTTTACCTTCATCGCTCAGGCCTAACTAACTGCTTAACACTTCCATTTGTCTTTTATTGGAGGAGCCATGCACAAGTAGAGAGAGAGAAGTCTCAGCAGTTCAAAGTTCCCGCTATCCTGACCTGTGGTTCCAGCCCAGCTTCTCTCTCTTTGTTTCCTATATTTATTCTTCTCTTCTGCTCCCTCCAGCCTGAAATGGCCCAAGAGATGCAAATGGGTATTTGGGTTTCCACACCAATTTGAGTTTCTTTCCTGGCAAGTCAGTGCGTCTTGATGGTAATGTTCTGTCTTGAAACAGTACAACGGGAGGGTGTAACGGTCTCCTTCCTCCCAACTCCTGGGAGCACACCTAGAGGTGGGCCCCATGGGGGATCCAGCCCATCATTCAGTCACCCACCCTTGACCCTCCCCAGTGTCTGGGCAAGGGGCTCAGAACGTTTTTCTAGTCTCGGCCCAAGAGGCTTCCTTCCATGGCTTTTTTCTCGTGCCCTTCAGAAGGGTTCTGCACTCAAGAGTGGCACTTGAAAAGCTTCACAGAATTAGTTTTTAATGTAAAAAGAAGTAGCAAGTTGAGGAGTGACTGAAGAGAAAGCACACCCTGGCTGTCAGTCAACTCTTAGAGCATTATCAGATATCTAAGAGATTATCAGATTTGTCCCTTTCTCCTTGTCCTTGAAGGACGTGAAGTTTCCTTTCACTTCCCTTCACGCCTTCCACTAATCCCATTCCTAGTTTACTGCATGGCGATGATGATTTTGTATTTGCTCTGTGAAAATTCAACCCTTCTTGTGCCATTTCCTCTCTTTTGATATTTTCTTCTTCCTATGGAAAATGATGTGAAAGAACCTATCTGTTCTTCATGTTGTACCCCAATCATGTATTAATGAATAGGAAGTATTTCAGTCTTTATTTTTCTCTGCCATTACTGATGTATTACCAAGCTGGTTCTTCTTATCTGTGTATTAACTTCTTGTTATCTGGCTTCTGGTTTTCCCTGTCCTCTTGGGTATATTATGTCTACAGCTCTTTGGCATAGAGAGAATGAGATAGTGAACTGGTGACATCAGTCCTTTGACTGGACTTGAGCTTTTCAAATGCTCAGATATTTTTTTAAGCCCACTTATTTTGAAACCACAACACATCTCCAGATCAGTAATTCCCAAACCTGTTGGAATTGTAATGTTCTTTCCCTTTTGGTTTGTATGACCTCCTACCTCCTTCTCTACCCTGCCAGTCCTCCAAGAAGAAGAGAGCAACATGTGTGTCTTTTAATGTAAAAACAAGCAAAAATATTTTAAAGTTTTATTTATTTATTTTGAGAAAGAGAGAGCCAGGGCAGGCGAGTGTCAGAGAGAGAGGGAGAGAAAGAATCCCAAGCAGACTCCATGCTCTGCACCAAGCCTGATGTGGGTTTGATCTCATGACCAGGAGATCAAGACCTGAGCCAAAATCAAGAGTCGTATGCTTAACTGACTGAGCCACCCAGGTGCCCCAAGCAAAACTTTTTTTAAATTTTGAGGTTTTAAGACAGAATGACATACACTAGAGAAGTTCTGGAACATTGCAGAAAAGGAAGCACTGCCATGAACCTTGGAATAAGGTCATTTTAATCTCATGATCCCTTTTTAAAAATTTTTAGTTTGGTAGAAAACATGAAATCTACCCTGTTAACAAATTTTTAAGTGTATTTTAAGCGTATAGTACAATATTATTAACTCTAAGCACATTGTTTCATGGCGAATCTTTAGAACTTTCGTGTTGCATGACTGAAACTCTATACTATACTCTGCATTTTCCCTTCCCTCTCACCCCTAGCAACTGCCATTCTTTCTGCTTCTGTGAGTATGACTCCTCACGTATGCAAAATCATGCAGTATTTGTACTGTGACTGGCTGATTTCACTTAGTATAATGTCCTCAAGGTTCATCCATGTTGTAGTATGTAGCAGGTTAATTTCACTCACTATTAAAGTGTAAATACAAGACTCTTAAGGCGGCGGGGGGGGTGGGGGTGGGGAAGGGGAAGTCCCTGTATCTTCTATGGGCTGTTTAAGGTTACAAATGCTCACAGTTAAGGCTTATGTTTTAGAGATCCTGGGGTGATAGAAGTTCTGATTCTTTATTATGTAGTGATGAAGTAAGATAAAAGATTCTAAGATAGCAGGCACAAATAACATGTTAAAAATAGTCCTTGGAGATACAGGAGTACTGATGCATAGGGGCACTTGTACCCCAATGTTTATAGCAGGACTCTCAACAATAGCCAAATTATGGAAAGAGCCTAAATGTCCATCAACTGATGAATGGATAAAGAAATTGTGGTTTATATACACAATGGAGTACTACATGGCAATGAGAAAGAATGAAACATGGCCCTTTGTAGCAACATGGATGGAACTGGAGAGTGTGATGCTAAGTGAAATAAGCCATACAGAGAAAGACAGATACCATATGGTTTCACTCTTATGTGGATCCTGAGAAACTTAACAAACCCATGGGGGAGGGGAAGGAAAAAAAAAAAAAAAGAGGTTAGAGTGGAAGGGAGCCAAAGCATAAGAGACCTTAAAAACTGAGAACAAACTGAGGGTTGATGGGGAGTGGGAGGGAGGGGAGGGTGGGTGATGGGTATTGAGGAGGGCTCCTTTTGGGATGAGCACTGGGTGTTGTATGGAAACCAATTTGACAATAAACTTCATATATTGAAAAAAAAAAATAGTCCTTGGAGGGGCACTTGGGTGGCTCAGTCGGTTAAGTGTCCAACTCTTGGTTTTGACACAGGTCATGATCTCACAGTTCATGAGTTTGAGCCCCACATCAGGCTCTGCATTGACCATGCATAGGCTGCTTGGGATTCTCCCTTTCTCCCTCTGCCCCTCCTGCTCGCTATAGATAGATAGATAGATAGATAGATAGATAGATAGATAGATAGATAGATGATAGATAGATAAATTTATCTACCTCAAGCCCCACCCACATCAGGCTTTGTGCTAATGGTATGGAGTCTATTTGGGATTCTGTCTCTCCTTCTCTTTTCCCCTTCCCCACTTGTGCGCCCTCTCCCTTCCACCCTCCCTCCCTCTCTCTCAAAAAAAAAAAAAAAAAGAACAGTCCTTGGAAATAGATATCATAATCACTGTGGTCATATCTTTGGGATTGAGCAGTAGTGGCCCCAAATCAATAAATGTCCATCCATGAGGACTCTGTAGGTGGGATTTTTTTCCCCTAGCCCATGGTGAGAGGACTTTATGACAAAAACAAAACAAACACATTCTCCAAAAAGGATTATGATTAATTAAGGAACAACTCTAGTTGATGATAAAGTTCAAAGATATTGTATTAGTTTCTAATTGCTACATAATAAATCGGTCCAAAACCTAGCAGCCTAAAACAACAATGAATATTTATTATCTCACACATTTTCTGTGGGTCACAGATTTGGGACTGGCTTTATCCAGGTAGTTCTGGCTTGGGATCTCTCATGAGGTTGTAGTCAAGAGGTCAGGTGGGCACTGCAGTCATCTGAAGATTAGGGTTGGTAGGATGTGTTTCCACATTGGCTCATTCTCATGACTGTAGTTACGAGGACTTGGTTCCTTATCACATGGACCTCTCCACTGCACCACTTGAGCATCTTAACAACATGTCAGCTGGCTTCTCCCAAGAAAAAGCATGATGGAAGCTGCTATGCCTTTAATGACCTAGTCTTAGGAGTCACACTTTGTCCCTTCTACTGCATTGTATTTGCTACAAGTCCAGCCCATAGTCAAGGGGAGCAGAATTAGGCTCTGCCTAGAAAGGGAAGGAGGATTTGATACGGAGATGGGAAGACCCATGCAGTAGGAAGGATAAATAGGGCCTGGACTGGATATTCTAGTGATGCTGTAAGACAGAGAGACAGAATTGGATACAAACTCACATCTGTGGTTGACATGGGGTGGGTGTGGGGCAGAAAGAACCAGGGGAACAACCGACTAGCCAGACTAGAGAAGTGATACAGGTAAGGGCAGTGGCTTTGACCAGGGAACAAAGGTGGATGCTCTGGGCCAGCCCAGGAGCTCGGCACTCCTGGAAGGAAGAAGTACTTAATTCCAATCAGGCTTTTGTTTGCTGTTGCTGAAACTGAACAGTGCAGTGCCTTCAGGCCCTCTGCTGCTCTAAAGATGTTTCTTCAGCTCGGCAAGGAGCTGGCTCAGAACCCAGACTCCACAGTTCTGTGAACTAAGACAAGGGCTTTGCCTCTGGCCTTGCCCCTTTGTACATGTCCGTCTGTTGGCATTATCAGCGCTTAAGAGTGAGCTCTTTTCTGTTTTCACTGGGAGTTAGATTCTGGGGTGGTCTCTGTGTTTTTTCCAAAGCCCCTTTCCAAAACTTAACTTTTGTTTACTTAAAATAAAAGTTGCCTAAATTGCCTTCCTAACCTCCATTGACCGAGTTTATTTGTCTTGAGGGATGAATCAGAGTTTCGAACTCCTGTCTTTGGCTCCAGCTCTCTTGGCAGAGGACACAGGAAGAAAGCTTTTGTTTATGTGTACACTCGGGGAGGATTTTTTTTCTTTGTTTTTCTGTCTCAGTCATAGCTCGGGGGTGAGCCAGCACCTGGGACCTTGACGATCCTCCTTGCGTGAGCTGCGGCCACATGGGGAGTTCTACCCAGTAGTACCATTTGTGATGTTCCCAAATTCCAGAGCAGCCTGCGGTTTTCCAAACTCACGGCTCAGGGGAATTGGGGGGGTTACTTTCCTGAAGCCAGCTTATCTTCTTTGTCCATGTTCTACTCATGCAAATTAGAAGTATTCCCACAACCAAACTGTGCTGCCCATCTGCCTAAGAAATGTAGCTGTGGATGCTTAATGCCTTTGCTCAACACCTTTCTGATCTCTCAGCTTCACACTGTTTAATGGTGGCCAGCTGATGGAGAACAGATCCTGGTTTTTCTCAGTGAATAATAAAGTGCAAGAAGCTATAGTTCTAGTTTTGTTGCTGCCAGCTCCCAGTAATGAGTTTAGGCAAATGTCTAACACCACCACCCCCAACCTTACCTGTAAAATGAGAATCTGGACAGGGGCGTCTGGGTGGCTCAGTCTCTTAGGTGTACAACTTCGGTTCAGGTCATGATCTCGCAGTTCGTGGGTTCGAGCCCTGTGTCGAGCTCTGTGCTGACAGCTCAGAGCCTGGAGCCAGCTTCGGATTCTGTGTCTCTCTCTCTCTCTCTCTCTCTCTCTCTCTCTCTCTCTCTCTCTCTGCCCCTCCTCTGCTCTTGTTCTGTCTCTCAAAAATAAACGTTTAAATAAATAAATAAGGATCTGGACAAGAAGGATCTGGGTTCTTATAAGTCTACAGTCCACTGCCTGTATGATAATTTAAGAGGATGAAAGTATTAATAGAAAAGGATATATTTATTATAAGAGATGAATGTTAGTGCTCCTATCCCACTAGAAAGGGAAGGGCGTGTCTCTCAACTGGAATTTTTCCTCTTCCTGTGGAATCACCAATTCTTCCATGTTTGGAAACAGATTTTTAAGTTGACCTTTTCACTTCAAACCTGATATAAACATCTTAAACATCCTTGGATAACTGGGGCTTATGCTTTGCTGGTTTTTTTTTTAAATACGTCTTTTCCAATGGAACAATATTGGTCAACCTGGAATTGCACTTTTGCACTTTGAAGTATTTATCCCATTTCCACTCTAGTTTCTCATCAAAAGTCTAACCAATGACCCCTGATTTTTAAATCTTGTAAATTGACTAATAAGGCAGCATTTTGCTATGGAGTCAGCCTTTATCTTCTGACTTCTGGGTTTTATCTAAGCTTTTAAATGAGGTTGCTACTTTTTTATAGATTTTTAACATATGATCTATGTTAGTGTAAGGGTAAAAATACAGAATCAGCAATTTAGGCCATTTGATTGCTCTGTTAGGTAGCTCAGTCAGGAACAAAAGAAAGGCATACCTAAACATTGACCTGTTTGTACCTATGAACGGTTAAGGACCAACTTTTAAGTAGTCCACGTTTAACAAAATCTCTGCATTTTAATCTTTCTCAAATGCTAAAGCATGCCCTGTACAAACTCTGGAATAGGAGTAGTTATACCTGACTAGCCCCCCCCCCAAATATTTTTAATATTCAATAGCACAAAGAAAGCCATTTTCCCTAAACTCATGCTATTTAAACCTTCACATGAAAATACTACACCTGGTGTGTAATTTGGCAGAGGCATTGTTTCACTCAACTACTCAGCAGTGTATTGATCATCTACTCAGTGCTAGACAGTGAGACACAGAAAAGAAATAGAGTAAATTGGCAGGTCCTTACCAGCACTGAGCCCACAATCTGATGGGCTAGGCAGACATAATTAAAATGCCTTATGAAAATGATAGGATAAGGGTAAATATAGAGAGCCATGTAAGAACCAGAAAGGAGGCCTCATTCTAAATCGGGGGTGAGGGGTGAAGAGGAGTTGAGGGAGATGAGAAAGGAAGGGTCAAGGAAAATTTGTTAAATAGAAAGATAGCTGAGTGGTGCCTGGGAGGGAGTCAGTTAAGCATCTGACTCTCGATTTTTGACTCAGGCCATGATCTCATGGTTCATGGGATCAAGCTCCGTGCTGTCAGCACAGAGCCTGCTTGGGATTCATTCTCTCTCTCTCTCTCTCTCTTTCTCTTTCTTAAACATAAAAAAAAATTTTTTTTTTAAATGCTGAGACCCAAAGGATATCTAGGAGTTAACCAAGCAAACGTAGGGAGGAGTGGGAAATGAGGGGTTGGGGGAGGGAAGATTGTTCCAGAAAAAGGAATGACGTGCAAAGATTAGCAGAGAGCAGGACATTTGAGGAACACAAGAAGTTCTTTATGGCTGGAGCTCAGAGTTCCAGAGGGATATGGCAAGAAATGAGGCTGGGAATATACTCAGGGCCAGATCTGATTTATTCTGGATTTTATAGTTTAGTAAATGTATTCATTTAGGGCCCTTATCCCCCTTCTGGTAGTTAAAAAGTTTTTCTCAAGATGAAGATGTAGATCTAAAACATATCCCAGAGAGACAACATTTTCACTAAGACAGGGATTGCTTATCTCTGCTCAGGAATGTTTACTAAGTGTTAACATTGACTTTTAAAGTTGTCATAGGATTTCTGCATATATAAGGTACTTTCTAAGAATATGGCATCTTCTTAATGATTTGTAAGACAAAACATGAAGTATATTTTCTAATACTGATTGTCACATTAAACATTTATTGAAACCATTAAAATACAGTCAAAATGGCTAGAGTTTCCAGACTCTCTTACTCCAAGATATGGGTAGGACTCCAATCATATAGTCACAGTAGGGTTAATATCTGCCCAGCATTCAGCGTAAGGAGGATAATTGTCACCTATCTGGAGTTGTAAGTCCACTACCCAGAACCAGTCAGAGAACACCTCTGAAGCATTTCAGGCCAGAGTGTGAATGGTGAGCCATTGCCTCTCTTTAGGATTCTAGCAATTGTGTGACCTTTTCTCCAAAATATATTAATGTTTGTATTCTGTTGTTTGCCTTTTCGTCATGATAACTTGTAGACATAACTAATCTCCTTGGTTGACATTGAAAACCTCTGCAATCTAGTCTGGCCTTTACCTCTCAAGGTTTCTTTTCCTTCTCTCCAAACATTTGACACCCCCCACGCACACACAACAAAAGAAAGCAAGATGGAACATGTCGGTCATGGTGGATTATGGAAAGAGCCTAGGGAAACCACTGGGTTTGGACTCAGAAAAACTGGATTCACATCCTGGCCACACTACTCTCAATCTGGGCAACTTTGCACAAGCCACTTAACTTTACTGAATCTCAACTTTTGTATCTGTGAAATGACTCACTTAGCTCACAAGATTGTTGGGAAAGTCAAAATGAAGTTAACAGATAGAAAAGCACTTTGTGTTGTATAAAGCCCGATACCATTATCAATTATTATTTTTCCTCCGAGTGACGTTTCATTTCTTTGAGCATGCTAATCCCTTTGCCTGCCATCTCCTCACCCACCCCACCCACCAAGAGGAAAGCCCCTTGCCTCTTCCATGAATTCAGTTCTGACCTATTCAGTTACAATACCTTTTATATTTGCATCTAGATCATAGGACCAGTTACACCAGTCCTATGCTATAAATTACAATATAAGCATATTGTAATTGCTTATCTACTTGCCTACTTGTCTACACTTTCTGTATTGTAAACTCCTATCAGGCAGGAGTTCAACCCAACATGTCTTTCTATCCCTCACGTCACCAGCACAAAATTTAGTGCATGGAGGGCCTGAATTAATTAATCCACTCCATGTTTTTACCTGCTTAGTGCCATGCAGTGCTGAAATTTGATTTAGTTAACATCATTGTGGATTGTTCTCACCTTTCATGCCATTTTCCATAGGGATTTTCCCTTATTGAATAAATTCAACTAAGCAATAGAAGTTAGTGTTCTAATTACAGGATGGATATTGAAGTTGATGATTAGATGGCATTTTTCTTTTGATATTACCTAATTATTAGAAATTAAACCTCTTGCCAGCCCAATCTTAACGTCTGATGATCAGTGTATTCCAGAAAGATCTGTTCTTTTAAACATCTTCCAAGTGTGTTAGATGACATTGGGAAAGCTATGTAGTGCTGACACTACAGAATATTTGTGGACTTGTTATTATTTGTGTGTAGGTTAAAATGCTGATCAGCATTTAAAAAAATTTTTTTTTAATTTTTTTAAATTTTTATGGGGCGCCTGGGTGGCGCAGTCGGTTAAGCGTCTGACTTCAGCCAGGTCACGATCTCGCGGTCTGTGAGTTCGAGCCCCGCGTCGGGCTCTGGGCTGATGGCTCGGAGCCTGGAGCCTGTTTCCGATTCTGTGTCTCCCTCTCTCTCTGCCCCTCCCCTGTTCATGCTCTGTCTCTCTCTGTCCCAAAAATTAAAAAAAAAAAAAAAAAAAAATTTAAAATTTTTTTAAATTTTTAAATTTTTTAAAAAATTTAAAAAAAATTTTTAAATTTAAAAAAAAAAAGAAAGAAAAAATTGGAACTGAGTGGATTTAATCTCTCTCCAATCCAGGGATCATGGCCCTCAGTTTTCACAGGCCAAGCTCACATGGATGGATATGTAGGTGGAAATATCAAGACAAGTTGCATGTTTAGCCAGCATCATACTTGTCCTAGGGGTCTTGTTCTTATTTATTTGAGTCTACTTTGAGTTTTCTTCTCTTCAAGCATCGGTTTCACTGACTGACAGGCTCAAAAACCATAATCTTTTCCCATGGACTCGATGAGCCTGGATTACTTTTCTGTCCCCTCCCCGTTGTTCACAAGCAGAACAAGCATGAACCCCCTTGTGAACAGGCATCATCTTTGAAGACTCCAGCTTCCTGAAGAGGTCACACATTTTGCTGGAGACATTTCCCAAGAATGGATCCAAAAGGCAAGGACTGAGGGGACGTAAACTGTAGCTTTTACGTCAATTTCAGGAAGATCGAGGACATTTTCTTCCCCAAGTGTATAAAGAATGAGTTTTCCTACTTTTATGTATGGTTGCTCTGAAGAGGTGCCAGATCTGCGATCCCAGCTGCTCAGTGAGGAAATTATTTTCCTTCACTTAAACAAAAGAGTAAGATCTCCGTGGCTGGAGCTGATGGTGGCTCTAGAAGGAACACCTGGGGAGGAAAAGGATGGTTCTGGGGATGAGGCTTTCCCTCCAGTGCTCATCTCCCCTTAGGATACTTTGCATGTGGTTGTTCCCGGTCTCCTCACTTTTAAAACTCACCCTACTATTGAAACCATGAAAACTCCCCTTGTTTTTTCCTGCGTCATAAAAAGAATGAAGTTAGGGAAAATAAAACATGAAAAACAAAACAAAACATGGCACCACTAATTACAGAAAAATAATCCCTACCTAAAAGTGCTAAAGTAAAGATGTCTGATCCTATAACAACTGGTAAGAGCAGCAAAGAGCATTCTCATGTTCCGTGAATCCCTTCTTCTGGAGCAACTATTTCTCTGTGCACTGGCATAGCTTTGCTTTACCTGCTTCTTGTATGTCTTAGCTCATAGCCACCCAGATGGGCTCCAGATTGTCCTCCACCCAATAAGCGCAAGCATGATTTGCTTCACTAATGAAAAATACAATATCCTTATTCAAAGTTCTCCAGCTCCTACCAGATAGGTCCTCCTACCACGAGATAAGCAAGATACACCCATTTCTCTGATTTTCAGAGTAGTGTTGTTTGGCACTTCTGAGCCTCATTGAACAATCTAGCTCACCCAGATAGTCCACTGCAATCCACATCTAGCACCTTCTGTGATGTGAATTTCCTGTCCACACTCAGAATGTCTTGTCCTTGTGCTGGAACACCCAGTCTGTTCACAGTGATTTATAAAGCAAGTACACAGTGGCACACCTAACAAGTACCCAGGACACATCAGAATTAGCCCACAGGGTAGGAGGGGTGTTTCTGTTCTAGTTTAAGCCTTAGGGACAGCACTAGAAAATGTAGAACTTGGGAGAAGAAAGGCTAAATCCTATGAGGAAGCTGGGAGGAAATCTGAGAACACTCAGCAAAGCAGATATAAACAAAGGCTGAGGCTTGGGATAAATAGCTGAGAGCTTTCAAGTCTCTGGACATCACAGAGGAGTACAGAAAATAACCAGAGGGCACAGTGAAAGGGAATAACACTGAGAAAGAACAGGGGGAGCTCTTTTCGTGGGCGGCTGATTAACGTCTGGGGTTGTCGGCCAAGGAGGCAACTGTAACCATGAGTTCTAAGTGAGAAGGAGGCTGGGGCCCGAAGGGCAAAAACCTCACCAAGTAAAAATGCCAGACGCAGGCCCAGCACGCCCTGTGCTCTGTTCCTCGGCAGCCTGAAGGGGCCATTTTCTCACAGGTCCCTGTACCCTGCTCCTGGCCCCTGCAAACCAAGGTGAATGTGTCTTAACAGAGGCAGTCTGCCCCGAAATGAGCAAAGGGAAAAGGCCCTGATTTACTGGGATTTTTTAAGTAGGACGCACAGACTTGGGGCACAGAGTCCCCCTGCCTGCGCATTGCCCGGGGAAGGATAGGAATTAGGAGGCAGCAGAGGTGCAGGGCAGGGCTGAGGACCAACTGCTTTATTTTAGGAAAATGACAGAGAACTGCTAAGACTCAGGACAACTCACAGCTTAAAGCTTCAGACACTGCGCATCACCCCACCCCCACCCCCACCCATATGGCTGGAGCAATAGTAATAGCAACAATACAGTGTCACTACTATCCGGTTTCTGTGCCCTTCACCAGAGCCGGCTCCCCAGAGATTTCCCTCTTCTCCTTGAACACTTGCAACTCCCTGGGGTCCTTGGCCTCTCCTTGAAGAGGCTTGGAAGCATTTCGTCCTCAAATCTGTCCTCCCCGCCTCCTCTCCTACTTCCCGCCTTCCTGTCTCCCTTATCATCTGAGTGTCTCACGCTCTAAAGCTGTGTTGTAATGGAGTGGTTCTGCCGAGAGTTTTTTTTTAAATACCAGTGCCAGACCCCACGCCCAGACCAACGAGCAACTCTGGGAGTGAGGCCCAGGCGTGGGCATGAACTGTTCCCAGGGGCGCTCAGTGTGCAGCCAGGGTTGGCAACCACCGGGTAAGATGCTGCAAGATGGAATCCTTCTTAGAAGCCGGTTCCCCGGCAGCTGGAGCTCACCCCATTGGCTCTGTGTGTCTGGCTGCTGCTTATTTGTGTAGACACCCCTCTGTGAGATCTTTTGCAACCTGTGTCACCTCTGGAGACTGACCAAGTCTACACTTTTTGATAACCCCTAGCCTGAAAGACTGACCCTGTGCTGGCCTGACCATTCCCACAGGCTGCTTCTGGAGTTTTCAGCCTGGCCTGAGGCATTTGCTGGGGTTTCTACAGTGTAAACCTCTGAGGGCTTCTCTAATGCCTGGGTTCAAGAGCATCTGTGTCTTTGGGACAGACCAGACTGTAGCCCTTGTTAACAAACAGGGTCTGTTGACAGAGACGAAGCTTTGAGGGTGAGCGACCTCCAGGCTTTGAAAGATTTTCCCTTACAACTTGGTTCAGGAAACATTTCCTGATGCCTGACCATGCCAGGCACTGAGTACATATGAAGAGAAAGGGGAGTGGGCAGGGACTCAAAGATGAAACATCTTGGGGGAACTGTCTAGGTTTCTAGGAATCCCAGAATCAGGTGGCAAGAAGTGCCCTTCTGTGGAAACTTCCCCACCCAATTCTGTGCTTATGGAATAGGAACAAGTAACCAAAATTTTTCTATGTTGGATTTAAGATGAGTCATAGTCCAGACAGGACAGGCCCATGAAATGTAGAAAAAAAAAAAAAAAGTATTTCCAAGGGTATGTTAAGATACACCCACATGACTAGGGAGTTTCCCTTCATAATGGCATCCCATATAAAGTCAGTTCTTCCATATACTCAAACCAAATAAAGATCTAGCCTGCTAATTTAATTTGTATGGACATCAGTCATTCTGGTAGTGTGATGGGAGTTTAGGTATTTCAACTTCCATGCGAGCCCTGCTGAATAAATGAACTCCTCCCTTGGCATTGTTGCTGACACAGACCCAGGTGAGCTCATCTACCACGTGGCTGCCACAGGGATCACTCCACCTTACACATCTGAACCTTTCATGGATTTACTTTGCCTAACGCAGGGTTCACTCAAAGGTGACCCCAGACCACGTGTGCCAGAATCACCTGTGGGCGGCAGTCACTCCTTGGGGTCAGACTCTTGGTCTGTACCCCACTTCTCGTGCTAGACCCAAGTTAGGGGAAAAGAACAAGAAAATATTGTCAAAATAAGAGATTTGTTTGTAAGCAAGAGATTGTAAGAAGAAGCTTTCTGCTTATGTTCCATGGTCAGACTTACTGTAAAAATTTTGAGATGCTGCAAGATTCACAGTCATAGGATGAGATGTGAATACTATGATATCTACTACAGTTTAAAAAAAAAGTAGACAAGGGGTATCTGGGTGGGTCAGTTGGTCAAGCGTCTGACTTTTGGTTTCAGCTCAAGTCATGATCTCATGGTTTGTGGGTTCGAGCCCTGAGTCGGGCTCTGTGCTGACAGCTCAGAGCCTGCTCCGGATTCTCTGTCTCTGCCCCTCCCCCACTTGTGCCCATACTCTCTCTCTCTCAAAATAAATAAACTTAAAAAACTTATTTTTAATAGAAAAAATAGACTAATACACTCTAGGAAGATTCTCAGTGTCAAATATTGGAGTCAAAATGGGGTGTCTCATTAAAGCCCAGAGGTAATTAGGAGTCAGGAAATGTAACTCACAGGACTGGAGCACACCATCACCAGGGTTCTGTCTTTGGACAGTCTGCTTTCGGACAACTGCCCCTACAAATGAATGGCTCACAGCTGGCTAAGCAGCACCTTAGCTGTCTCCTGCTCTGCCTTGGGCAGGGTGGGGATGGTCAGGTGGTCAGTGAGCTGAGATCCCTCAGAGAAGCTGCCCCTGGGCCGGAGAGCCAAAGCTGCCTTCCTTCTATACGAGGGGCCCCCCGCTAACCTTCCCAGGGCTAAAATGTAAGCTAGACAATACTTGCCTTGGCACCACTGGTCCCCGCAGTCTGTATCTGTTCCTCTCTTTCCATAGGGTTCAGACCTCAGTGCCCAGATGGTACCTCACATTCAGCAAATTTAAACCCAAATCCATTTTTTGCACCTTCTCCAATCCAGTGCCTTCCTTAGGCATCCTGCTCCTGCTCATGATGTAGCAGTCTCCTCTTACCCAGCCCCACAACTTTGGACTCAGCACCCACTTCCCACATCCAGGCGGTTACTGGATGGCATTTGTTTTCCTGAATATTCTCTCCAGTCTGCCACCGTCCTATCTGTTCTCATTGCTACAGCCTTGACTTAGTCCCCTACTCCTGCTGCAAAGGCCTTCAGAATCATGTCCTGAAATGCTACCTGCATCATGGCTGCCCAGCATTCAGGAGACACATTCGGCCATAAAGCCCCACCTCCTGTACCTTCCACTGTGCCCCACCCCTGATCTCCGATCCTCTCCTTTTATGCAACGCTCTCAGGGAGCCAGACTGGTGTGCTCGCTGTTCTGCCCACAGGCAACTGTTTTCCTGCCTCCACACCTCTGCTTAGGCAAGTCCCTAAAGGTGAACACTTCCTTGTCAGAAGGCCTATTTCTGAACTTCAGGGCCTACTCAGACACCATCTCCTTTCCCTAGCCACCCCAAGTCCAAGTAGTGTGTTGTCTCCATTCTCTGAATAAACAATTTTTATCAACTCCAGTCATAATGAATTTACTTTGAAACAAAAGCAAGAGTTAGTACTGTTTACCCCATGCCTCAGGTACCGTGCTAATTACTGTATCTTGATTGCTCTCTCTGATACTCTCATGATTTCTATATTGTTACCCCATTTCACAGATGAACAAACTGAGAGAAGTTAAGTAACTTGTGCAGTGTCACATTACTCAGAAGTGGTAGAATTGTGCATCCAGGGTCTGTGCTCCAAACTCACTGTATAGTCTGTTACCTCTCCAGCATTTTGTTCTTAGTCTAAACTGTTAACCTTCCCCCATTGTATCCCAATAGATCATGTTTGGAGGAAAGGAAGCAATTCTTCTACACTTTTGCCCCCGGCAGTGTTTGACAGGGCCCCATCAGCATAAACTATTGGATCTTCATTCAGACTAAAGAGTAAATGACTAACAGTAGCTACCATAACCAGATGACTTTGCCTTAAACTAAAACCCTGAAATTAAACCTGTTTCATGCTGTCTGCAATTTAGTCCTTTTTCCTCCTGCCCTTGCTGTCCTCCTCTGATGCCTTTGAGATTGTGTGCTAGATTCCTGTATCAAGCTTCAGCTGCTACATCATGCCACCTCTGGAAGTTCCCAAAATGACTTGCCTTGGCAGATGACTCTGCTCTTTAATTAGCCATAAAGCTACTGCTTCCCCTTATTTAATATCAGGAAGTTTTCACGTGTTTCATCCCCTTCCCCCTCTTGGCCATAGGGCCTTCCTACTATTCTTTTCCCAGTTTGTACTTTTGTTTGGTGCTTTTCCCTTTGAGTGTTATCATAATCCCATCTGGGGAATTTTGCCAAGATGTCTGAACTCTTTATCTCCATATGTGGTATCACAGTTCTTTCTTAAACCCTCCTTTTTTGGTATAAGTGCACATACTGTGTATGAACTATTCCAAGACTCAGCATCCTTAAGAGTCCAGATGAGTGTGGTTTGCAAATCTACCATAACTTAGAGAAGTCTTTATACTCAGCTGTCTTAGCCATGTTGATAAGTACTCAGTGAGAGCTATAATGTTAATCATATAGCCCAACATGATACAGAGACCCTATTTTTAATATGAGGATGATTGCAGATCCTTTCCCTCACAGCAGACCTACTCTCCTTGTTTGGATTTGTGTGACTAATATACACAAATTAATTTGCATCCCCTGATCATATACAAACAGGTTAATGAGTGGGCAGTAGCCAAGAAACATGGCTTAGGGCAAGAGAAAGTCAAGTAGAGGGTTAAAGAAAATCTTGATAAATAATCTGCTAGCTGGTAAATAATAGGTGGTTCTGGCATCAGTTTGGTTAGGTTGTGTTGGCAGTGTGTACACTGGTACGTTTTCAAGACCATGGCCATCTACTCAATTCCATATGACTGATAACATTATGTTCTGAATTTACTGCTGCCCTTTACCCACTGCATATAATCCGAGCTGTCCCTCCTTCCAGTGAACACAAAGAACACCTGATTCTGGAGTTTCTGGCTCAGTTCTGACTCCATCAGGGCACTGGCATCTTCAATTAGCCCTGCTGGGGAAAGCATTAGAGAACAATGATGCACCAAGCTGTGAGGCACTGTGAACCCAACAAGATTTCAGAGAAAAAATAAGTGGGAACTATACCCGTACAAAAATGCCAAAGAGGGGGTCACACTTTAGCCTTGGAGCTTCAAATAAAGGATAGGGAGGGCATCCCAAGTAGGCTAGCACATCATCACAAGTATAATTTCGGGAAGTGGTAATGAGCATGTAATGGTGGATGAACATGATTGCTAAGAGCAGAGATTGAGTTTGGGTAGAAGTAAGAAAGAACATATTTGTAGGGTGAAAACAAAAGAGATGAGGGAAATGAAGAAAGCAATGAAGCAAAAAACAAAAAAAAATGTGTGGTTGAATGTGATATCAATAAAAGAAGACAGAAACTGACTTTGGGGAGAATTTAACTTTTGACTGTTTTCCAGACTCAGTGGAATATATTCAGCTTCAACACATGACTTCTCCTAACATCTTCTATGTAGCTCTTTCAGATTAAAAAATTGGCTAAGTAATATCTGATACCTTTATAAGCTCTATTTTATTCATCACTGGGAGAATGAACCTTGTTATGAGTCACATACATTGCATTAAGGTAGGGGAGGAGAACACTGAACTGGTTCACAGGGCATGAGAGCTCCAGAGCCAAGTGTTCTGTCCCCAAGATTGCTTTGTTTTGTGTGTGTGTGTGTCTTTTTAATAGGAACATGGTTAGGACATCTCAGGTCGTGTCGGAGGAGTGTTTTGTGCTCTGTAAGAGACTAGGAAATTGTTCACAGACTTCTTTTACATTATCCTCATGCTTTTTATAGGATAAGAAATTTTAACTCTCTTCTCTCTACTGCATCTTCATGTAAAGTCAGCTCAAATGCGTTGTTGATCAAATTAAAAATTCTGTTTCAGGATCTTCTCCTTAGGACATTTGTGTGTTTGGTAAGAACTGCCATTCTTAGCCTCTTCTGACTCAAATGAAATATTCCAAATTTAAATCCATCCATCCACCATTCTTCCTTTTTTGTATTTTTCATGATTTCTTAGAACTCAGCTCTTTCTAGGTTATAACTGAGTATTCCTAAAGTAATCTGATAATTTGTGGGTAATTTGTCTAGAAATTAAAAGAAGCTGAGGAGGAGGATGTAAATCTAGGTGGAAATTGTGTGGGAGACTTCTGACTCCTTCTAGGTACTTTTAAGGTGATACTGATTCATTAAATTGAATTTTAGTTCTTTTCCAAACTCAGTACTTTCTTCTTCCTGGTTATAATTTCATTTAGGATCTTTCTTCATTTTCTCTCTCTTCTTCTCCTCCTCCACTTCCTCCCTCTTTCCCTTCAAGGAGTGATTAAAGAGAAGAGACCACATAAGGTTACTAGGCAAGAGTCAGGCTCTGTGCTCACAGCTCAGAGCCTGGAGCCTGCTTTGGATTCTGTGTCTCTCTTTCTCTCTGCCCCTCTCCCACTCAACGCTGTATCTCCCTCTCTCTCAAAAATAAATAAACATTTAAAAAAAGAGAGCTTGGATGATAATTGAGATGGGAGAGGTAAGAACGGAAAATGGAGTAGCCTGGTTTGGGCCCAGTCATCTGAGACAGATATGTGTCTCTGAGGTGAGAAAGCCTTGGGGTGGACTCCTCATGCCAGCCACTGGGCAGCCCTTTGGGCAGCTTGGCTGCCGCCTGGGGTTGGCCAGGGCAGGGAAGGGGAGGAGACAGGTGGGGGCATTCAGTAATTCTAGGTACAGGATGTTTGCTAGACAGATGTTTGAGCAGCCTGAAGTGCTTACTGGAACAAAGGCAAGGATAAATAAATAATTGAGCCTATCCTGGTGTTGGTCCCTATAGATTTAAATATTCTGCAACTTGCTTTAAATGGAATCCAAACACTGAGCATGATTTACACAGTAACGTTGTTACCCTTGGCCCATCCTTGAGAACTGATTTTGAGCAGAAAGCTCAAAAGCCTGAAAACAAGCTCAGAGTGAACTAAAACTTCCTTTACTCTGAAAAACAGAAATAAATTCTGGATCTTCTTTGGACTCTCGGAAAAAAGGCAGAGTGGAAAGAGAAGCTATTTGGTAGAGTCATTTCACTGAGCTTTCTCCTGAGGTAGAACAGAACCTTCAGGAATTGAATTGCATGATAGACCTGCAGTTCAAGAGGATTGTTGGCAGTGAAATTGCTTATCGGTAGAATATATGGAACGATGGTTCTGGTTCTTTAGATGGAGGAGGGGAGTAAAGTGTTGTTGGATCTGCCATCGTATTAGCCCAAAATGTTTTCACCATCCCTTCACTTCTGTACAAAACCTGTCCACTTGGTGTCCCTATGGGTCACCATTAAGTCTCTTTCTTACTGTTTTTCACAATGTATCATCATCACTCATTTTTCTATAATGCTGCTGTATTCTGCCTTCATCACGAGTTTGTCCACTGTCTCTTCATACTCTGAGGGAATTTCCAGACCAGTGAGTAGCAAAGAATCAGGAGTTTAGTAAGTAGGTGACCCAGTGGGTATCAGCACCGAACAGAGTAAACAGGAAGAATCTGAAACCATGGATTCTTCCAACTCGGGAAGTCAGATTGAAGCCAGCCTGCCTCCACCTACTCCAGGAGGTTGGTTGATCTCTTGAGTGTTAGTCTAATTGTTCATTGATCTGACTTTGCTTTGCAAGACACTACATATCAAACTCTAAAGGCCATTCTATAGGTCAGCACTTTCCAGGTTAAATATTGTTTATTAAAGTTTTCATTGTGTTATTGAATCTGTCATTTGTTCAAGGACATATGAAATAGCCAAGGGTTTTTGTAAATGTGGTGCAGCAAACTGGTCCTAATGGCCCCTCTGCTCCTCTGCCCCATCAATTCAGCCAGATTCAGTGAGTAATACAGAATTTGTGGATTCTATACACACAGGATATGTAGGATTCTTGAGATAGCCTGGTAGCAGAATTGATGAGATCATTTATGTTCTTCGAACCGTCCGAATATTGACTCAGCCCATTCACCTCATTCCTAATATGTATTTTAGGGTTGGGAGAGAGAAAGAGGAACCCACAGCATGATTTGTCCTAATCTTGAACTGTGTAGCAATGGCTCTGATTCAAAGTATTCCTGGCTTCAGATGTTTGGAAAGAATTCTTGCTCTTCCTGAAATGGAATTCCTTATTCTTCTTGGAATAAGGAGAAGATTGGAGATGGATGGGTATAATGGGTCTGCCCTCTATTCAGTATTATAGTTTGAACACTTTTCTAAATTATACCATAGTCATTGGTGCGCGGATAGACACATAGACCAAAGGAACAGAGAATAAAGAATCCAGAAGTAGTCCACACATATACAATGAATGAATTTATCATTACGATTCACTAAGAAAAGGATGGCCTTTTCAAGAAATAATGCCAAAGCAGTTGATGTCCTTGCAGGGTGAGGGCGTGTGAACTTTGACCTCTATGTTATAACATCCACAAAAATTAATTCAGGATAGACCACAGACCTAAATGTGAAAGGTAAAACCATAAAGCTTGTAGAAGAAAATGGGAAAACAGGAGAGATCTTTGTGACTTTGGGCTGGGCAAAAATTTCTTTTTAATATGGCACATAAAGTACTAATCATAAAAGAAAAATGTAATAAATTGGACTATATGAAAACTAAGAGTATCTTAGTTTTAAAATTATGCCATAGGAAGACTTCAGAGCATGTCTTCAAGGTCTGTGACAGAAAATCAGGCTGGAATTCTTCCACAGGCATTCCAGAATGTGCCCCCCTGACAAAGATGGAGGACCCTGCTACTCATTGTGACTCTAAGGAGATGGATGCAAGTTAAGATAAGTGGTTTGTTGCAAGGCTGAGGCTCTGAGACCTCACAATAAAAAATGTCTTCTGTTCCTTGTGTGGTTTTAATACATGAGAGGCAGCTTTGTTCCCAAGCCCCTCCACAATGCTGAACACTGGAGTATTCTTTTCAGAACAATCTCTTGGGATCCCCTGAGCTTTGAGGTCATCCTGACAAGTCTGTGTGTGGGAAGGAGGACAGAGCCACATGGAAGTCCTCAGAGAGGTGAGCGAAAGTAGTTCACATTCCAGCCAGATCCGCTTCTCTGGTCTCCAAGCCCCTGGAGGAAGCCTGAGATGGGATCGGGCCCAGCCCAGCCCTTTGCAGGGTCCCGTGTTGTTTCATTCAGACTAGGAAGCATTGGAGACAGAGCCAGAAACATACATAAACACACACTGCCATGCTCCCCACATCCACATTTGCAACAGAAAAGCCAAGACCCCAGGCCACGATAGATGCTTCCTCTTCAGACCTAAGATTTAGAGGAGAGGAAGCACAAAATATATTTAGAGCTTTCAAAACTTTGATTGTTTTGCACATTCTTACAAAGGGGAAAAAAATAAAAATACCCCAAGGGATTAGAAAAAAATCAGCATCTAATACTTGAGATGAGTGGGAAAAATCTTCTGTGCTGGAGTCATTTCCTTTCTGTTTCAAGAAATTATTAGCGTGCTGGAAATAGCCTGTTGCAAAAGGGGAGACTTCGTGTCCTTTGAATGCTGATTATGCCAGAAAATTTTCCAGGCCTAGAGGGGAAGTTGTCCCTTTCCCAGGACACTGATGCAAGATGACCCTATAGTTAGACATTTTATTTGGCTGGAGGACCCAAGGAAGTGGAGAGCTGAAATTCAGAGGGGACGATTAACTCATTCATTCAAGAACCGGCAGTGAGCATTGAGGACAGGCCGGCTTTGGTTCTTGAGAAGTGTGCTGTCATACCTGGGAGGGGGCCGAGGTGGCAGGGAGGGCAGGCTCCCAGCTCTGCCTCCCTGTTCTGTGGACTGACCCTAATCTCTCTGAAGGTCCCTGTGCCCACAGCCTGGCATTCTTAATTAGCAGAAGTGAAATATTAAGTACAACCCACTAAGAAGCAGGTGTGCGAGCCTCTTCTACAGTGGATGCTGGGGAGCTGCCCCCCACTCCCCAAAGAGCAGTAAGCGAGCCCAGCTTTGTCTGTTGGTTTCAAAAGTGTTGCATTTCAGAGCTGGACCAGCAGGTGGGGTTACTTGCATCAGGTCCAGGTGATGTGTAAAGGATTGGAGTCCTGAGACTTTCCTGTGGCATCTTACTTAGGTATTGCTTGGCTGATTGGAGCAGGTATCACCACTTCTTCCATAAAGGCCCAGATTGTCAATGTTTTAGGCCATACAACCCTGGCCACAATTGCCAGACTCTAGGCATGACTGTGTTCCAGTAAATCTTATTTATGGACACTGACATGTGAAGCTCTTTTAATTTTCACAATTTTTCCCCCCACCAACCATTTAAAAACACAAAGACCTCTTAGGACCTGTGCAAAATCAAGTGGCAGGCCAGGCTTGGCCCATGGGCCATAGTTTTTGCTGGCCCAAGGATGTCTTTAGGAACAAAAAGGATGTATACCATTGTTGGTGGTCCTGTGTAATTACCGGAGGGGATAGATCTGATACAGAAGCCCTAGAGATGTGTTTCAGAATTGGTGGAGGTGAGGAAGGGGAGATATCACTTAGGCTCTCCCTGTGTGGACGGTCTCATACCTGTTGAGGCTTTTAGGCAGTGCCTTGACAGGTTCCCCCACTTGCCAACGCCCCCTTGCCCAGGAGCTAGACACTTAGAACTCTGGGAAAGAGCTATCTCCTTGGGTGTCCTGGTCACACACAAGAGACCTGTCACTGCTGCTGTTTTATCCACTGCATCCCCCAACTGAGAAGAAAGACCTTTCTACCTTCTCCCTGGATACCCAGGCCGCTTCTGTTCAGAAGTACCTTTGCAGTCTCCTGGGCACACAGCACTCTACATTTTTGTCTTAGATGAAAGTCATCCATTCCTGCCTGATCACTTTGATTTGTCAATCTTAGACCCTAAGCTTCCTAAAACAGGGACTGCCATCTTTTCTGGGTGCTCAGCACCTTTTCAAATATCTTCTTAGATTTTTTTCTTTCATTACCTAAGGAGTGGTTGGGTTGGGTATTGCCCTCTCCACCAAAAAAATATAGAAATTCTGATAAACAAAAAGGAAAAACATTAAACATTTTGGAACTGAACTTCATTATTTTGGAATATCCCAGATAATGCAAAACAACTGGTAAATTTATTTTTTTTTATCTTTTAGTATAAAGTGTTTTTTTTCTTTAACATACAAAATCTCTTGTCAAATTGGTTTCCATACAACACCCAGCGCTCATCCCAAAAGATGCCCTCTTCAATGCCCATCACCTACCCTCCCCACCCTCCCACCCCCCATCAACCCTCAGTTCTCAGTTTTTGAGAGTCTCTTATGCTTTGGCTCTCTCCCACTCTAACCTCTTTTTTTTTTTTCCTTCCCCTCCCCCATGGGTTTCTGTTAAGTTTCTCAGGATCCACATAAGAGTGAAAACATATGGTATCTGTCTTTCTCTGTATGGCTTATTTCACTTAGCATCACACTCTCCAGTTCCATCCACGTTGCTACAAAGGGCCATATTTCATTCTTTCTCATTGCCACGTAGTACTCCATTGTGTATATAAACCACAATTTCTTTATCCATTCATCAACAACTGGTAAATTTAAACCACTAAACATGATTTGAGGGAGTAGAAAATTTTGTAAATAATAAATTTACAATCATTCATCCTAATGATTTTTGTTATTTAGATGTATACGTTTCCAGAGCAGAGCTTAAAATCATGCTGGTCACAGGGGGAAACCAGTCTGATCTTTGAAATTTGTCTAGATAATGCACAGAAGGGACAGCCTCATAAACATAATCAAGAACTTACTGGCTAGCATGCTGACTGATGTTAAAGACTGTTTAAAAAGACGGGTTTGGCTTTGTGTCCTCTCGTGTAGGTCCTTCCATTGTGACACCTCCCAAGGACATCTGGAATATCACTGGCGCCCAGGTGTACTTGAGCTGTGAGGTCATCGGAATCCCAACCCCTGTCCTCATCTGGAACAAGGTCAGTGACACAGATTTCAGGAAGACATCCTCGACTGACCGTCTCCCCTCTCACTGTGCAATGATGGCAGTAATCTAAAACCTTTGGCCTCTTCTATTCCCTGCAGCTCCTCAAATGTGGTGAAGCCTTGTGGCCATCTTGCAGACACCTCGCCTGGCTCTGTTGAACAATTTTACTGACCTCAAAAATAATCTCTGCTTTTGTTGTCAGTGCCTGAGAATGGAGCCTTAAGAACTAGAAAACTATAACGCTGAACACACTAACCCACCCTCTGAGCGTGTGCATGTGTGAGTGTGAGCATGAGTGTGTGTGTTCCCATCGGAGACAGTATAGCATAGTGGGTAAGGATGTGAGTCTCTTAACCAGATTGTTAGAGTTCTAAGCCTGGGCTTTCTTAGCCTGAGCGGTATTAACATTTTGAACCAGACGATTCTTTGTTGTGGGGGCTGCCCTGTGCATCATCCCTGACCCCCTATCTACCAAATGCCAATAGCACCCTCCCTGAAGTTGTGGGAAATGTCTCCTGGGGGAAAAATCTCCTAGAATGAGAATGAGTGCTTTAAACCTCAGTTTCCTCCTTTATGGTGAAGGCAGCATATAATTTCTGTAAAGGTTGCATAGGGTAATGCAGGTAAAATTACTTGGCTTGTTATCAGATACATAGCTAGAATTCAGTTGATGGTAGCTACTGTTCCTGGAAATATATCTCTTCAAGTGGCATTATCTTGTGTAACTGCCTTCACATTTGAAGGACAGCATATTCTCAGCAAGTCTGTAGAAGGCAAAAGAAAATACTCATTTGCCAGATCAAATAATACTTCACAGTTATACTGTACATTATTTTTCGTTATGTCCCTTTTTGTGCATTTTGCCTCGGTTAAGCCTCACGACAGCACTATGGAGTAAATATCATCAAACTTGTGCCAACAAAAAGGAAGTCTAGTTTAAGTAAAAAGGTATAACCAGATACTCCTTTTTGGCTGGTTTACTTCTCCAGCAATCTCTAAGGTGGTGTCTCTTGATTATTTTGTTTGCTGGTATCTGACCAGAGGATCAACTTCTAGAATTCCAGGTGGATTGTGGCTCCTGTGGTCAGAACTCTTTATGTTGCAAGTTGTAGAAACTCACTTCAAACTACTTTGGGCAAGAAAAAGGGAGGGTGAGGAGTGGTGATTCCAGCCTCTGGGACAGCTAGATCCAGGTACGCAAGTGGTCAGGACTCTTCGCTCTCAGTGTATTGGTCTCATTTTTTTCTTTTACCTCAAGAAGCTTCCTCCACACCTTAGGCCGCATTGTCACTGGCAGCTCCAAGCTCATGTTATTATCACAGCTTGAAGACTCCAGAGGAAAGAAAGGGCTCCCCCTCTCCCTGCTGCATTGTAAATCCCATTGAAGGACTCAGGTCGGGTCACCTGCTGCCCTCTGGCTCCCCCAGGTGGCCAGAGGGGTGCATCACCCCCCCTACCGCCCCCACCCCCCCTCCCCCCGGACAAGGGAACCATCCGGTTGGGAGGGAAGGGTGATTCCAAAAAGTGCCTGGGAGTGGGGGTAGGCAGAGACTCCACCAGCTACATTACAACTAACTTTTACAGCTGAAACTTCTGTTGAAGAGAATAATAAAATTATACCTCCATAAATTTCTTTTTGGAAGGGGAGCAAGGAGCAAGCAGTGAAGAGCAAAAATGCAGCCAGTGGATGTGCGCCTCCTGACAAAGCTGCTGCTGCTCCTCGTTGCTTATTTGGAGGCTTTGTTCAGAGGGTGGAGAAGCGGAGGAACAACTTTTCCAAAGAGTATCCATAAAAAGCTCTGTTGCAGTTCTCTAGGGATTATACAACAAGAAGCCAGGGTGACCCAAGTGTCTGGAGTCTATGACCTTATTGACAAATCTTGGCAGAGAATGATTTCCTCAGTCCTTGCTCTGCCCCACCCCAGCTAACATACATACATACCAGGGGAATAAATCTGCCTTGAAATCTTTTCCTTTAAGCTTTTGGGATAATATGGAGCAGAGCCCACGGGCTTCCCTGAGGATTTGTGGCTGGAGGTGGGGGACAGAGGAGACTTGCCAGAAACAAGCAAAAACCCAGCTGCCAGGCTCTGCTGAATTTTCTGTACCTTCTTAATGTAATTTGCCACATGCATGACCTAAAGCAATGTTTTTTTAGGCCGTGACCCATCAGTGAGTGTTCAGTTCAATGTTAGGGATCACAACCAGCAGATTCTTTTTTAACTTTTTTCTCTCAGCATGGTTGCTTGCTTGCTTGCTTGCTCTCTTTCTTTCTTTTCTTTTCTTTCTTCATGTGTATTTATTTTTTGAGAGAGAGAGCACAAGAAAGGGATGGGCAGAGAGAGAGGAAGACACAGAATCGGAAGCAGGCTCCAGGCTCTGAGCTGTCAGCACAGAGCCCGATGCGGGGCTCAAACTCACGAACTGTGAGATCATGACCTGAGCCAAAGTCAGACACTCAGCCAAGACACCCAGGTGCCCCAGATTCTTTAAAAATAAAAAGAAGAACAGAAAATATCTTAAGGCACATCGATCACTTTTAGTAGGGGTGTCATTTCATACAACTTTTCTTTTGTATATTCCAGATCCCAATGCAGAATATACTTCTATGGGCCATGTCACCGACCCAAAAAATTAAATAGGCCGTTTTTTCCCCACTCTCCCTGTAACCAGACTGTTAAGAATACAAGCAAAAAAGGTCACGTTCAAATTCAATTTAAGCATAGAAGTGATTTTTTATTATAAACGAATATTAGAATCTCAGTTGTTAAGCTGAAGTTCAAAGAAGGTAGCATGTCTTTCTTGCTCAAGAATTCTCAGCAAGAGCAGAGCTGACAGAACAAGCCTGCTGCTCTCCAGACACTCAAGTAGTACCTCTTGTGGCTGCCACAGCCCAGTGAACGGTCTGTACTTTTCTGCCCTGTAGTTATCATATGATATTAACAAGCCCCATACTTTTTCACAAACCTCCAGCCTACAAACATTCCAGGAGCAATATTTTGAAATGGGGAAATGAACTGAAATAGCCATATTTCAGGCTGAAATAGCCTTAATTAACCCAGGTAAGTCAGAGAGATGGTGCTTACAGAGAAGATAAATCATCTAGAATTCCTTCCAAACACTGGGAGTTTCTGAGACTGAGGCTCTCTATTCATTTCTTTTCCTGCCTTGAGATTTCTCCAGATTTGGGCTTGCAAAACCTAGAATATTTTTTTTTAATTAAAAATAGTAAGGGGGCGCCTAGATGGCTCAGTCAGTTAACTGTCTGACTTCGGCTCAGGTCATGCATGGTCTCGCAGTTCATTCTCTGCTGTCAGTGTGGAGCTCGCTTTGGATCCTCTGTCTCCCTCTCTTTGCCTCTCCTCTGCCTCGCACATGTTCTCTCTCTCTCTCTCTCTCTCTCTCTCAAAAATAAACATTAAAAATTTTTTTTTAAATAATAAGTGATAATGGTAATAAGGAGAAGCTCTCCGAAGATGTAAAAAGAGAGTTCAAAATCTCCCTTCTTCCTTCCACTCCCTAAAATAACCAGTGTGAACTGCCCTGGTTTTATCTTTCTATACCCTCACTTGTGCCCATACATACACCCACATATCCTCAGTATATGGAGTGAGGTAGGAATATAGTGAGCATATTACTCTGAAATTTGCTTTTCTCAATAAATACTTTGTGGGCATCCCTCTAGGTCTGCTTCTCAGCAACTACATGATATTCCAAGTATGGATCTCCATAATTACTAAATCATTCCTGTATTGTTTCTGTGGTTTCCAATTTTTGACCACGTTAAATAATGCAACCTTAAACATGAGTCTATATATATCCTATATTTAAGTCCTTCCCCCCGCCCCGATAGGATAGAGTCCCCCCAAAAGATACATGACTAAGTATGTCAAAAGATTTAATGCTAGTGTTAATAGACAATGTCAGATTACTTTCTAAATAGATTGTAGTAGTTCACACTCCCCCAGTAGGGATGGGTGCCATTTTCCTGCATCCTTACCAGCACTGAATATTGCCCTACTTTTTATTATTATTATTATTATTTTCTATTTTAGAGAGAAAGAGTGCAAGAGGGGGAGAGGGGGAGAGAGAGAGTCCCAAGCAGGCTCCATCTTGGTATGCAGCCCAACATGGGGCTCAATCCCACGACCCTGGGACATGATCTGAGCTGAAATCAAGAGTTGGATGCTCACCCAACCGAGCCACCCGGGCACCCACTTTTTAATTTTTGTTAATGATGGGTAAAAGAATTCCTTTCATTATTGCTTTGATTTCCTTGACTACATTGAGAATATTTTTTTTCACACTGTAGTTTTGTGGGCTTTGTTTTTTGTTTTAAGAGAGAGCGCAAGCTGGGGAAAGGGACACACACACACACACACACACACAGAGGGAGGGAGGGAGGGAGGGAGGGAGAGAGAGAGAGAGAGAGAGAGAGAGAGAGAGAGAGAATGAGAATGAGAATGAGAATGAGAATGAGAATGAGAATGAGAATGAGAATGAGAATGAGAATGAGAATGAGAATGAGAATGAGAATGAATGAATCCCAAGCAGGCTCCATGCTCAGTGTGGAGCTGGACACTCCCTGGGATCATGACCTGAGCCAAAATCAAGAATTGGACACTGAACCAACTGAACCACCCAGATGTCCCTTTCACATTGTAGTATTTAAATATTTTTGTGGTTCTACAACTTTTTTAAATATTTGTTTTATTTTCATTACCATATAGTTAACAGTGTTCTATTAGTTTCAGGTGCACAATATAGTGATTCAGCAATTCCACACATCACCCAGTGTTCCTCACAAGTGCACTCCTTAATCCCCATCACCTATTTCAACCATCTCCTCCTCCACCTCCCCTCTGGTAACTGTTCCCTGTAGTTAAGAGTCTGTTTGTTGATTTGTCTTTTTTTCCCCCTTTGGTTTCTTAAATTCCACGTATGAGTGAAATTGTATGGTGTTTGTCTTTCTCTGACTTATTTCACTTAGCATTATACTCTTTAGCTTTATGTTGCAAATGGCAAGATTGCATTCTTTGTATGGCTGAATAATAATACTCCATTGTGTATATATACCCCATCATCTTTAACCATTTATTAATGGACACTTGGGCTGCTTCTATAATTTGGCTGTTGCACATATTGCTGCTGTAAACATAAAGGTGCGTGTATCCCTTTGAATTAGCATTCTGTATTTTTTGGGTTAATAATCAGTGCAATTACTGGATCATAGGGTAGTTCTATTTTTAACTTTTTGAGGAACTTCCATCCTGTTTTCCATAGTGGCTGCACCAGTTTGTGTTCCCACCAACAGTGCATGAGTATTCCTTTTTCTCCACATCCTCGTCAACACTTATTGTTTCTTGCTGTTTTGATTTTAGCCATTCTGACAGGTGTGAAGTGGTATCATTGTGGTTTTGATTTGCATCTCCCTTATGAGTGATGTTGAGCACATTTTCATGTGTCTGTTGGCCATCTGGATGTCTTTTTTAGAGAAATGTCTGGTCATGTCTTCTGCCCAGTTTTAATTGCATTGCTTTTTGGTCTTTATATATTTTATATATAAGGTCTTTACATACTTTGAAGAGAATATTTTCATGTTTGTGTTTTATATGAATTGCCTGTTCAAATATCCTTTACCCATTTTTTTATTTTTGAGAGAGTGAGCGTGAGCGGGGGAGGGGCAGGGGAGTGGGGGATAGAGGATCCAAAGCATACTCTATGCTGTTAGCACAGAGCCTGATGTGCGGGTCAGACTCACAAACTGTGAGATCATGACCTGAGCTGAAGTCCATCACTTAATCAACTGAGCCACCCAGGCGCCCCCCCCCCCCGCCCCTTTACCCATTTTTCTGTTGGGTTGTTATTATTAGTCTGTGGCTTTTTGTACATGAGAGATAATGACCAACTGTCTCACATATTACAAATATTTTTTTCCTAGATATTTTGTCTTTGATGGGTTACAGTGGCTGGAGATCTGAAAGTTTCAACAGACATGTATTTATTTCATCATAAACCTCTTCAGAAACTTCACCAAAAAGGCACAGCAAATATGTTCCGTACTGCATAAATGTCCTTTAATGGTTCCCTGAAATTCAGTGAAGCTTCAAAATATATTAACCTGTAAGAATCAGACTAATCCACCCTACTTCCAAAGTCATTGGCACTTTTTTATTATTAATTGCTTATCTGCAATAGGATTCAGGAAGACGTTGTTACAGCTAAAATCCAAGCAGAGAGCGCTGAAAGGACTTCCTGGGTCTTCCTGATTCTCTCCTAGCTGACCCTTTATGGTGAGCAGTGACTGCTAGCCAGGTTTTTCTGCCTAGATTTCTAAGGGTCAAACTCTGAAGCACTTCCAGCCTATTGTACATCTGTAGAATTGTTTTAGAAGCCACTTTTTTCAGCCTGCATATTTTTCCCCCCAAATTAGAGAACACATTAATCAGTGAACTCCCCTTACATAAGGGAGCAGGGGAGTATGCCATATAAAAAATTCACTATGTAGTAATTCTTGACATTTCTACAGGTTTTCTATGTGGTATGTACCTTTTTACAATATATTAAAATATGAGTTCCGTTAAACATTCATTTTCTAATCCAATACTTAACAAGAACAATTTCTCTGTACATAGTGAACCAGGTTTCCTCACAGAACACTCTCCCTAAGAGTGACATACTTTGAGGACCAACAGGTTAGTTGTGGAGATTCACTAATTCAGGCAGTAGTGTTTTTTTGCTCTGGTCACATACAAAGCTCTTAAAGAATCCTAAAATTCAGTAAAGACCAGAGATCTATTACTTTGGCCATTAAATCAAATTAATACTTACACCATTATTAAAGCCATTTTTAAATATTTCAAAATCTGCACAAAAACAAAAAAATCTGCACTAGCATGAACTGTTTTGCCAGCTAGTTGAGAAACGGAAGGAAAAAAGATGCCTGTTCATCTGTTTTGTCTTTCTAGCACTTATATGCGAAAAACACTAAGATACCTGGTTTTCTCTAAGAGTCACAATATGGGGAAATCCAAGGGGGGGGAAGCAAACAAGCAAAATCCAGGCATTCCGAATCAATAATGCTAGATTTAGAGTAGGAGTTGGCCTAGGTCCCTCGTGGTTTTCAGAGCCCTGGCCCTGGTGTCACACCACAGAAAAAGAGTAGGTTTGAAGTCGAGACCAGAGTGACAGCACGTGGTAAGCGTGGGATCACGCAGGAGAACAGCGGCACTAATGTGGAGGGTTCGTACTGTAAGGTGGTCTTTTTTGGCTTAGAATTTGCTTAATTATAAAAGAAAAAAATGAAAGCTACGTGAAATTGTAGATCCTTTTTTCTAATTAGAGGTAGTAACATCAAGCTAGCTCTTAAAGGTGGCCTGGGATGGAATAAACAAACATTACTTCATGTATCTGTGTGATTTTTTAAACCCATCATTATCATACACCTTAAAATATTTGTATTCTGTGACTCAAACAATTCCACTTCTCCAAATTTATGCTAAATCTATATGCACAGAAGGGTTATAAGTAAATTTTACTTTTCCGTATATTTTTATGTATTTTTCAGAGTTTATATAATGAACACAGTTCAGGAGGGCGAAAATTAGGACAGTGTTCATTATTGCCCTCAAACCAAGGTGCGTGTCTTCTTAACCCATCCCTGTTCTCACCATGACACACACGGGGGTAGGCAGCTTTTGTCAGGTCTTTAGTAAACCATTTGGTGAACCCTTGGCCCTCAGAACAAAAGGAATGATATTGGCTTTGGACTCGACTGATTTTCCATTTCTGTAGTGGTTGCAGGACCTGGGCTCTTGTATAAGGTCCCAAGAATCAGACCTAGCACTTGGTGACACAGTTTGTCAAACATGGTGTGGCAAGCAAGAAAATACTCAGCAAAGAAAAAGAGTTTACGTGGGCATGAGTGAATGATGGTAGCCAGTGGCAGGAAAGTATGACGGTGTGTATTCCCCCAAACATGCAGAAAAATAATTTAAAATACAAAGGGGCACCAGATGGCTCAAATGGCCATCTTGGCTCAGGTCATGATCTCACTGTTCCCAAATTCTAGCCCTACATCGGGCTCTGGTCTTGACAGCTCAGAGTCTGGAGCCTGCTTCAGATTCTATGTCTCCCTCTCTCTCTGCCCCTCCCCCGCTCACGCTCTGTCTCTCCCCAAAAATAAACATTAAAAAATATAACATATAAACTTAGAGGGAAACTTACAGGAGGAAATAAGATCTATACGTAAGTATTAAGGAAAGGGTAATATGGAAATTGCTGGGTTTAATCCAGTTAGAAAGTCTGAGGTATGCCCTATACAATTCTAAGAATGTTGATCATGTTCCAAGCTGATAAATCAATGCAGAAAGCCCAACAGTATTTCCTTTTGTTTTTGCAGGTAAAAAGGGGTAACTATGGAGTTCAAAGGACAGAACTCTTGCCTGGTGACCGGGACAACCTGGCTATTCAGACGCGGGGTGGCCCAGAAAAGCACGAAGTCACTGGCTGGGTGCTGGTGAGTACAAAGAACTGGCAAGGATTTCATTCTTAGGATTAGACACTGCAAACCTGGCAACGGTGCCAGATGTCCTGCCCGGGCTGAAAGAATTTGCCCTGCCACCGTCTTTGCAATGGCCCTACTGGGAGCCTGCTATTCCTCTTTTTTTTTTTTTTTTAGTTACCTCTGAAAGAGTTGAGGTTGTTTGAATGTTTTGGAAATAACCAACAAATAAATGAGAACTAATTTTTTCTCTTAAGAATTCAAAGCAGGGGCGCCTGACTGGCTGAGTCAGTAGACTATGTGACTCTTGATCTCCGGGTTGTGAGTTCAAGCCCCACGGTGGGCTAGAGCTTACTTTAAAAAAAAAAAGAAGAAAGAAAGAAATTCAAAGCAAAATCCTCACAGGAAACTAAATGGCCCGAGCATTAATCAATCAATTATTAACTTTACTTGACGTGTGATACTGCTAGATAGAACTTATATACTCTGTCAAGGTCTTCCTCAAACTAGTATGTGTACCTGTTGGACAGCTCTTTACCTCTGCAGGGTGATCAGAAGTTGTCCACGGTGTGCCCTCAGAGCGTGAATCCTCCTAGCAGAACACAAAGAGCAGCTGGGTCCCCCAGCACAGTATTGGTGCTATTTCTAGCAGTCTCTTTACTATTCATCCTAAGAAAGAATGAGCTGAAGCCACTGGGAAAAGAGAGGACTGCCACAGAGGAACTAAACATCCTTTCTCTTTCACAGGTATCTCCTCTCAGTAAGGAAGATGCTGGAGAATATGAGTGCCATGCATCCAATTCCCAAGGACAGGCTTCAGCATCGGCAAAAATTACAGTGGTTGATGCCTTACATGAAATACCAGTGAAAAAAGGTAAGTAACAAATCTTACAACCATTTAAAAAGAACTCGTGCTTTTGTTTAAAAAAAAGAGAACCAAGGCCCTTTAAAAAGGGCTAATGCTTTTGTTTAATAACAGAACCAAGAACGAAAACATCAGAGACAGCTCTTACTGAAATTTGTATGTTCATTATCCACAAAAGCATGCTACCAAAATGTAGAGCACATGGCTGTAAAACAACATCTGGATGCCTATGGAACACTACTGTTAGGACTTAGGTACTTCGCCTTATCTTACATGGAAGAGTTAAAACTCAAATTTGAAGGGAATCACTTCTATTTCCCATAACTTTCTATCCATGTGGCATTTTTTTCCTTGGTGTTGTGACTATTACGTTAAACTTCCATTTAAAAGTAAACGATTGTGGGCAATTCTGGTTCTTCACTTTGAGATTTTATAAGAAAAAGCCAGAAGAGGAAGTATACTGACAAGTACCCAGCTCTAGCTGCCTCTCTCCACTTCACCATCAATATCCTGGTGGCGTCAGAGCGGTGCTACTTTACATTTCTATAGTTCTAGTGGACTGATGTCCGAACTGGCTTTCTCTTAAACCAAAAATAACAAATTTATCAGCATCTGTCCCACCGTGCAGATCACTCACCTGTGGTATGGAAGGAGGAAGTATCAAGTGAGCATGTGTTTGGCCAGAATTCTCTTTGGCCAAGATGTGTAAAGCAAGGTGATAGCTCTGCCACTAATCCTCCACTGAAATTTTGTTTTTTGTTTTTTGTTTTTTTCCAACGTTTTTAATTTATTTTTGGGACAGAGAGAGACAGAGCATGAACGGGGGAGGGGCAGAGAGAGAGGGAGACACAGAATCGGAAACAGGCTCCAGGCTCCGAGCCATCAGCCCAGAGCCTGACGCGGGGCTCGAACTCACGGACCGCGAGATCGTGACCTGGCTGAAGTCGGACGCTTAACCGACTGCGCCACCCAGGCGCCCCTGAAATTTTGAATGAAAGCCTCTCTAGCTCTCGACTTGCTCATTTGTGAAACGAACTCTTCCACTTCTGTAATAAGGCCCATCTCTTATGCATAGACTGGTACAACAAAAATCACAGCCCAAATTCCAAAGAGCACGCCACCGTATCATTTATAGTTACTTATATATCCTTTATCCTCACATATATGGAAAACACTAAAGTACCTGAAAATTACAGATATGGATGTGGTTGACTTTCTAATTTTCATCTTTTTCTTTTTTCGAATAGGTGAAGGTGCTGACCTATAAACCTGCAGAATATATTAGTCTGCATCACTAACAGTCCTGGATACTTGCTGTAATAACCAGTGCTTGCCTAATAACCAGTTTCTTTTCATTCAACCCACTAACGCTTAGTTATATTCACTGGTTTTACATAGAGGAAAATCCAAAATAAAGGTAACACATCAAGACTATCTACAAAAATTTATTGTCTATTTACAGAAGCATGCATGTAATTAAAATCAATAAAATGCTTTCTCTCACAATGCAGTACATTGGGTTTTTTTTTTGTTTTAAGCCATATTATAAAAACAAGTATTTACAAGCATCTTGAGGCTTCTTTAAAACAACTTAGACGCTCATCATTCGAGGCGCAATACTCATAGACATAAGTTCCTGAAACAGCAGTTTGCACGCATAAGGCATTCTCACCAAAGAAATCTGGGAGAGAGAAAAAAAGGTAATTAGCAAAACTATATTTGAAGTAACCCCATTTACCTACCCCAGAAAAAATTGTAAGGACTTGGTAGTGTAGATGATAAATAAGGGAGTAGGCTGGTAGCATTCCTCCTGCTGCCTTGGCTTTTTCATGGTTTTGTCCTGAGCAGCTTTGGTATTTCAGCCTTTCTGTCAGACATATTTATATTCGCCCTTCTCAAAAGGTTTTTTTTTTTTTTTTTTTAAAAACTCCTTAATTTAAAATGTTTAAAATTCCTTGTACAAGTCATTTCCAAAGATGATATACTGGTTTTTCTCTTTTTCTCACTTAAAACTTATGGAAGTATTAATCAAAATTGTGAAAATGTCAATCTGTTCCACCACACTGAACCTGCCTGGATGATTAGACCAACATGGTTATACCCTAGACAAAGTATCAACTTCCCGTAAGGTCTACACACCTGAGTTTTATTGCGACAGCCCCGACATTCATATGTATGGGTCCTCGTGTTAGCAATTGCCATTATTCCACAAAGATTGCAAACATGAACCTGATAGGGATCTGATGCCTCAAACAATCTTTCCCTTAAAAACTGGGCTGCTCCATGGGCGATCTGACAATCTCGTTCCATTTCTCCAAAACGCAGGCCACCATCACTGTTAAGGAACAAACAACAGATTATTTTGTACTTATTTTCTATTACTACCACCACCTTGACTTTCCAAATCCATTTCTCCATGAATGAGTCTCCCAGGCAATCAAGCCTGAAATGATAAATGTACGTTGGCAAAACTAATGGAAAGAAGAGGTGAATGATCACAGGTTTCCCCAATATGGAAGTAAAATGAAATACATTGTTCAAATGGCCAAAAAGTGGATGGTGACAGTTTCCCTAACATTCCTAATATACAAAATACATAAAACCAATGATTTTCTAATATTACCAAAAAAAAATATCGGTCAACTTTGGAGGATGAAAGACAACTCATTATTTTGAAAACTGATAAAGAATGAAGTATTTATCATGCCTTTAGGAACTATGTCACCAGGTAACCAGTTGAAACAAGATTTCTCTCTACAGAACTATTCCAACTATTAAGTGACAAAATAAAATTAAGGGCTTCAATCATTAATAACTGCTAAAATCACTAAGAGACAACCAGATACTAGAAATCTACAATACCACCTATACAGTATTACTGCACAAGAATGCAACCCTTCATATCATCAAAGCTCAAGATCTAATTAGCAGTTTACAAGAAAAACAGGAATATACAGCCCAAGAATGGAATCAGCAAAATCCAGCGTGTGAGAAAACACTCCAGGACAAATAATCCAATTGCTTCAACAAATAAACTGCAAGGAAAAAAAGCTGGAAGACAATCTATAGACTTAAAAAAAAAAAAAAAAAAAAAAAGCTTTAGGGGCACGTGGGTGGCTCAGTCAGTTAAGTGACCGACTTTGGCTCAGGTCAATGATCCCACGGTTTGTGGGTTCGAGTCCCACATCGGGCTCTGGGCTGACAGCGTGGACACTGAAGCCTGCTTAGGATTCTGTGTCTCTCTCTCTCAAAAGTAAGCATTAAAAAAATTTTTTTTTTAGATCAATCAACTGCAAAGCACGGACTTCTCTCCTGATTAAAATCAACAAGCCTTTTTAAAAATTATTCAATCAGGAAAATTTGAACATTGGACACTGAATGTTGAGGTAGAGGTGACCCTTGAACAACACCTGAGTATGGGGCACTGATTCCCCCCCATAGTCAAAAATCATAGTCAAACAGAACTTTTGATTCTCCAAAAACTTTACTAATAACCTGCTGACAAAGACTTACGAATAACAATTAGCACATATTTTACATATGTATTCTTATAATAAACCTAGAAGAAAAAAATGTTAAAGTATTTATAGTACTGCATCAAAATCCGTGCATAAGTAGGCCTGCACAGTTCAAACCTGTGTTGTTCAAGAGTCAACTAAATACTGCGATTAGGTTAGTGTTCTAATCTTTTCAAGTAGAAGTTGTCTGGGTGTGGCCTGTGGACCCAGTGAGGGTGAAAACTATTTTTATAATACAGCATATTTACTTCTTTCACTGTGTTGACATTTGCACTGAGATGGCTGCAAAAGAAACAGAGTAAAACTGCTGAACACAAGTCCAGGCAGTGGAACCAAACGTACTAGCAGTAGTCATGCTCTCCACTGTGAAGGGAGGAGGGAAAAGCCAGTTTTACTTAAGAATGTCATTAATGAAGCTAGAGTTTTACTAAACCTTGACTCTTGAGAATACACATTTTTAATATTCTATGACCTAATGGTAAGTTCTAAAGCACTTCTATATGGAGGATGCTTGAAGAAAAATACTTGCACAATTCTGAACTAATCACTTTTCCCAAGGGAGTATATCTTGAAAAAAGAGCTGACAGCAATTATATTAATTCAACACTGAGAACACCAACTATTTGGCAGACATTTTTAGAAAAATGAACAAAGTAATATGCCTTTCACTTAAAGGAAAATAATTTTAAATATCTGTTGAAAATGATTAAGCTTTTGATCTTTCAGTCAAAAATTAGAATTTTAGAAAACCTCTATTCAACATTATGGCTTTAACAGTGTCCCAATAAAAGACTTCTGATAACACTGGTGAAGCCACTACAAATGTGAACTATTTTTGGATAAATATGTCAACATGAGCCAGTATTTTCCAAACAGCCAATTATGGTGCTACAAAATTACACATGTGTGAAAGATACACTCAAAGTGCAAGACAAGCCAGTGGATTTTAATATAATGAATACAAAAGATTCACTGAGTTGGCTTCTACATTACAACTAGCCTTTAAGAAACTACAACTTTTCATTTTCGTGTAGCATCAAAACATAATATCCAAAGTCACCTGAAAATGTTATTAAAATATTCCTCCCTTTTCCAACCACGTATCTATGGGAAGTAGGATTTTCCTTGTGTACTTAAATATAAAAAATAAAATACTGCAGTGGACTGAATGCAGAAGCAGACAGAAGAATCCTGCTGTCTTCTAGCAAATCAGCTCATTAAAAAGATTTGCAGAAAGGTAAACCAATGTCACTCATTACTAAATTTATTTGGAAAATATATTTTCCATTAAAAACGTTATTTGTGGGGCGCCTGGGTGGCTCAGTCGGTTAAGCGGCCGACTTCGGCTCAGGTCATGATCTCGCGGTCCGTGAGTTCGAGCCCCGCGTCGGGCTCTGTGCTGACGGCTCAGAGCCTGGAGCCTGTTTCAGATTCTGTGTCTCCCTCTTTCTCTGACCCTCCCCTGTTCATGCTCTCTCTCTGTCTCAAAAATAAATAAATGTTAAACAAAACAAAACAAAACAAAAACGTTATTTGTTGGGGGCACCTGGGCGGCTCAATTGGTTGAGCATCTGACCCTTGATAACCGCTCAGGTCATGATATCACGGTTCGTGAGACTGAGCCTCATGTCAGGCTCTGCACTAACAGCATGAAACCTGCTTAGGATTCTCTCTGCCTCTCTCTGCCCTTCCCCTACATGCACATGTGCAAATGTGAATGCTCTTTCTCTCAAATACTTAAAAAATTAAAAAAATTTTAAATGTTATCTGTTAATATGTAGTGGGCTTATTAAGTGTTATTTTTTAATAAATTAATATTAAGTCTTAGTTTAACTTCTAACATGATTAACATCAATAAATACAACTTAAAAGTTCTTTGAGGTCCTGGAACCAAGAAATTTGAGAACCACTCTTTTGTAAATCTATGCTAAACTACATTTACAGAAAAAATTGGTATCTGGACTTTGCTTAAAAATAATCAGGAGTTGGTAGGAATGGGGAGATGAACGTAAAAAGTCCCATTGTTAATTATGGAAGTGGAGGGACAGGCACATGGGGGTTTCATTATACCATTGTGTCTATGTTTGTAAGTGACAGTTTTCATTTAAAAAGGCTAATTAATACTCAAGCCCTGCATCCGGCTCTGCATTGACAGTGCGGGCTCTGCCCTGACAGTGCGGAGTCTGCTTGAGATTCTCCCTCTCTCTGCCCCTCCCCAACTTGCACTCTCTGTCTCTCTCAAAATAATTTTTTAAAAAATAATAACGATGGGAGAGCCTGGGTGGCTCAGTTGGTTAAGCATCTGACTCTTGATTTTGGATCAGGTCACGATCTCACCATTCACCAGTTCAACCCCTCATACAAGGCCTGCTTGGGTTCACGGTCTCTCTCTCTCTCTGTCCCAACCCCCCTCTCTGTCTCTCTCCCCCCAACCCCACTCTTAAAAATAAACATTTTTGGGGCGCCTGGGTGGCGCAGTCGGTTGAGCGTCCAACTTCAGCCAGGTCACGATCTCGCCGTCTGTGAGTTCAAGCCCCGCATCAGGCTCTGGGCTGATGGCTCGGAGCCTGGAGCCTGGAGCCTGTTTCCGATTCTGTGTCTCCCTCTCTCTCTGCCCCTCCCCCGCTCATGCTCTGTCTCTCTCTGTCCCAAAAATAAATAAAAAACGTTGAAAAAAATTTAAAAAAAATAAAATAAAAAATAAAAAAAATAAAAATAAAAATAAACATTTTTTTTAAATAAATGAATAATAACAATGATGGTGATGCAGCTCTCTTACCGAGATCTACCCTCCATGGGCTGTCTATTAAGGATCTGAATAGGTCCCCTGGCACGAGAATGAATCTTATCATCCACCATATGCTTCAAACGCTGGTAATATGTAGGACCAATAAAAATTTGTGATGTGATTTTTCGACCAGTGAACCCATTGTACAGGACCTGAAACAAATTTTGAAGTACAGACTTAAAATACTAAATATACATGCACATACTGTATGATTTCATTTATACGAAGATCAAAAGACAAAACTAATAAAAAGTCAAGAGAATGTTTACCTTGGGGTTGGGTGGGAAGGTAGTAGAAACTGGAAGGAGACATGAGGGGGTATCTAGGACTAAAAGGGTACTGGTAATTTTCTTTTTGAGATCTGGGTGCCAGTCACACAAGGTGTGTTCACTTTGCGTAAAATAAATTCATCAAGCTGCACATTAATGATTTGTGTATATAAAGTATGTGTCACACTTCAATAAAAGGGTTGATCTTTTTTAAGAATGAAAGTACACACATACAAAACAGAACAGACATAACTACTAAAGAACAAACATACCTCATTTCCTCTGAGATGGTAGCCATAATCAGATAATAGATTAGAAATCTTCTGCACATTAACAGCATCATTAAATGGAGTGGCATCACCAATTTCACCTTTGTTAGCTGATACCTTTAAAAAAAAAAAAAGTCTTTAAAAGGCTGCATCCTTTAGTCTCCTCTTAGAAGGAGACTTTCATTAATAAAAATATATTCAATTTAAATCCTTTCTATACAGGTAAGATTTTGAACTTAAAAATCTGTTATATAAAGCTGTAATACTATAAGTTTCATTTTGTTAATATCTTACATGAAATAGTATTTATAACTAATCTACCAAAAAGATTAAACTAATTCCATTATAAGCCTTCAAAAAGGAAGCTATCCCTGAGACCAGACACAAAAAGAATGAGACTCCCACCTATGGCTCCAAGAAAATGACATTTTAATGCCCTAAAACCAAGCCACGCATGTTAGGGTTAGGGTTAGGATTAGCCATTCCACCTTAACAAAATACTTAAAATTAGAAAACTTTATAGCTAGTAATATAGCTATAAAATTATTAAGTGCATACTGAACTAACCACCAATGAATTAACTCTTCATCTATAGAAAAGAACCAGTCTAAAGGATAATAACCATGTATGTATGTAGAGGTTGGATGTAGTAAATTTTACAAAAATTCTGACATAACCAAAACTTCACAAATTTTTGCCAGGGGGGAAAAAATCCTAACCAATTTAAAAGCAGGAAAATAAGTATCATACTAGCTTTTTCCAACAAAGAACCCCAAACTCAAATATGACAGAAATCATTGGGGCGCCTGGGTGGCGCAGTCGGTTAAGCGTCCGACTTCAGCCAGGTCACGATCTCGCAGTCCGTGAGTTCAAGCCCCGCGTCAGGCTCTGGGCTGATGGCTCGGAGCCTGGAGCCTGTTTCCGATTCTGTGTCTCCCTCTCTCTCTGCCCCTCCCCCGTTCATGCTCTGTCTCTCTCTGTCCCAAAAATAAATAAAAAACGTTGAAAAAAAAATTAAAAAAAAAAAAAAAACAAATATGACAGAAATCACATATCATCATTTTGGAAGAAACATTAGTTTGGAGTATATATTTTTAAAGAAAATCTCTTACCTTCCCTTGAAGACATTCAATCAAGTGACCAATAGTCATACGAGAGGGGATGGCATGGGGATTTATGATGATATCAGGGGTGATACCTTCACAGGTGAAAGGCATATCCTATAAAGGAATTTTTAAAAGGAGACAAACTTAACTCTCTTAGCTACAAAACTAGAACTGGCCCCCACCCTTGAAGTTTTCTACGTCCACAATTGTGCTCAACATGGTATCTTCATATACTTATTCAACACTAAAAAGTCAAGCCTTTATCACCTTTATACTTTAAAGCAAATTTTAATAAAATGTTAAACAGAACTTTGGGTGGGGGTGAGGGAGATAAAAGACACCCACCTCTTGTCTATACTGAATACCACAAGTACCCTTTTGACCATGTCGACTAGCAAATTTGTCTCCAATCTGTGGAATTCTAACAGAGCGGACCTGAATTCATACAAAAAGAGGTTAGTTCAAACTGGTTTACTTTTTATAAACAGCTCTTCATAAACATACAAGTATGACAAAGCTATACTCACCCTTATTTTACAAAACTTATATCCTTCCTGATTGAGAGTTACCATAACCTGATCCACAATTCCCGTCTCACTAGTTCTAAGAAATGTGCTACAATCTCTCTTGGTATAGCGTCGATTAGTGCCCTCCAATTCATCTTCATTTTCAGGCAAGGTGACTGTTTTGCCTATAATAACATCATCTCCTGACACACGGACTCCAGGAGCTATCAAACCATCATCATCCAGCTTGTCATAAATGGCATGCCTCATACCTATGAAGAAACAGACAAGGAATTTTCTGAAATGGTACTACTATATAGAAAAGTATTTACAATGTCACATAATCCCTCTAAAAGATTAAAAACCAAATACATAAATCATTTCCAAGTCAGAGGGAAGTTCACAGGAATCTTTAACACCATGAATTTTTTTAAAAAAAGCACTGGACTGAGCACTGGAAAATCAGACTATTTGCTGGGTGACTTTGGATAAGGGTGTTGCCATGTTCTGATCTCTTTTTTACATGAAAAGGAATATCAAGGAGAAAAGACTATGCCCTCTAACACACATCCTCCCACAGAAACTTTTAATTTCATCTTGTGGAAATCTTAACTTCGATGGACATCAATTCATTACTACACAGAACCACCCACAGGAATGGAATAATAGATGATTTAAAAAATGTAACACATTTTACTTCACACAATACCATTAGAAGTCAAAACTGTGGCAGAGATGCCCCATTTCCCTGGGACATGCCATCCATTCCACTGCATACACAGTTTTTAAGTATCTGTGAAAATAACTAGAAAATAAGTTTGAGTTTTCTAGAAGAAACAAAAAAAAAGTGCTAGGTGTCCTCTCATTTGTCTGTTAAATGTACACAAATATTGTGATTACACAAATGTAGTCACACTACAATGTGGAGAGGAGAGGGAGTTCCCATGCAAACACATAAACTGACGGACAGTTCACAGTACAAGTAAGAATGGGGCTGTAGCATATTATATGAAATTATATGACCTCTCTAATCTCCTAAATACCCTCTTCAATGCAGGATCTACCAGGATGGAAGAACTATAACAAGCCAGCTCTTACATGCAAAGACTTTTAGCAAACACACATATTTTCTTATATAAGAGTTCTAAGAATAACATGAAAACATATTCTCATGTGGTGGGAGGTTGGGGGGAGGGAGAAGAAAATTATTCAGGAAAACAATGGTAAAGTTAACTAACTTTAAATTCCATAATTTAGGGGCGCCTGGGTGGCTCAGTCAGTTAAGTGTCCAACTTTGGCTCAGGTCATCATCTCACAGTTTGTGAGTTCAAGCCCCACACTGGGCTTTGTGCTGACAGCTCAGACCCTGAAGCCTGCTTCGGATTCTGTGTCTCCCTCTCTCTGTTCCTTCCCCCACTCCCACTGTCTCTCCCTCTCTCAAAACTAAATAAACATTAAAAAAAACAATAAAATTTTAAAAATAAATAAATAAAATTCCATAATTTAAACATCAGTATCACTTACCTTGGCATGTTTCACGGGTTGGCTTCTCAAAAACTTCTTCTTGATCAAATCCTTTTTTAGATTCCTGTTCTTTATATGATCGATAGAAAACAGACCTAAAACACATGGTTATAAAGGGAATTTCTACTTTCCTTTCATAAAAGGACTTAGAACATAACCAATAATTTTTACTTAATTGTTATTTGGGAGACAATTTAAACCATGAATCTAGGACAAGAGGTAACTGTATTAAGGGTCAAAGTTAAGTCCTAACTGCTGTTACATGGGCCACACATGTAGCATTTGACCCATAATCTTAACATGGCTGGATTATATGTGAGAAAGGTCACTAAATCCAACCTATCTGAAATAAGAATCCCTTCCATAATGTCCCTCAGAGATGGTCACACAGGATCTGCTCCAATATTTCTAGTCAGAAGTTTATGATATTCGGCTATCATGTCTACCGTCTACCCTCTGATCCTAGTGCTATCCTCTAAAACTAAACAGAAAAAAATCCATCTTCTAAATTCCCAGTTTTTAACCAATCTTCATATGCCATGCATTTGAGATTATTTGCCAATAAAATAACTGAAGCATGATAAAAAAAAAAAAGATTGAAAAAAACACACTATAATTTTAATAGTTATTTATGGATACTAAGATTACAGGTTTATTTTTATTTCTTTAGACATTTCTGTATTATCTAAATGCAAAGATGTCTTTGCTTACCAAAAAAGAGCGTGGGAGGTGGGGGCCTCAACATATTAACATCTGAAAATCCTGAGACACAAGAAATAGTGTCTTCAGTCACTCATGACCATCAACCAGGCCTCCTGTTTTCTGGAGTCAGGCAATGATTTCACACTATACTCTATATAGGCATCCACACAACAGTATGTGTCTGCCAAATATCCACAAAACATCATGAATTGAGGCAAAAGATTAAATATCTTAACAGAAAAATTTCTCTGCTGTCAAGTCAGATCAAAATCTCTTCTAGCCTGATCTTCAAAACCACCAAAAAGTTTGGATACATAAGCCAAACTTGTTTTTAAAAAACTTTTTTTGATTAAAATATTAATGTTTTGACAACTGTTGTAAATAGCTGACCTGAAAAAGCCTCTGTCTACAGCTGAACGATTCATGATAACAGAGTCTTCTTGATTATATCCAGTGTAAGATGCAATGGCCACAATGGAGTTGATACCTGTAGTGCATGTAAAAGCATACATTAAAGTATCATATAGGAAACAAAGAAAAATTATTCCTTTTATTTTTTTTTTGAAAAGTTAAAAATTCCTTAATTTTTTATTCCTGGTACCACTACCACAATTTATAGGGCAATATACCAGATGTAAAGAAAAAAAGAAAACAACAACAAAAAAAGACAAAGCTACAATGGATAAAAGACCTCAGAAATGTACATCCAGGGATGCTTGGCTGGCTCAATCAGTAGAGCATGCGACTCTTGATCTCAGGGTCATGAGTTCAAGCCCCACAATGGGTGTAGAGATTACTTAAAAATAAAATCTTTAAAAATAGAGGGAGTCGGGGTGGGAATGCACATCTAATTGACACTACCCTGCATTAAGCAATAGCTGCACTTTTTGCAAACTGTGGCTAGGACAGTCCTAAATAAGAAAAGTTTCCTGTTTAAGCTGTAGTAACTTTTCTCACTCTGGATCATTGATCCTTCTGTGGCAGATTTTTACAGTTCCTCTAATGCATTTGGGACAAATATCTCAAAGTAACCTGTAGCTTTCCTGGTAACTCCTTGCTCTCTCTCCTGCTACGAACTGTAGCCCTTTTCTTCTGAGTTTTTTTTTTTTTTTATAACTCTCTGCTACCACATCATTTACTTCCACCACTAGATCCATAATCACCACCACAGGGACTGCCCAAGCTTATTCCACTGAAACTGCCCTGTTTCGTGGGTCCATAATTTTACTTCTGTGGCCCACTGCTATTTCCAAAACCATTATAGTTCCCACCACCACATTTACCACCTCTGAAATTTCCTCTTTCATCGTAACCATCATCACCACCACCACCACATCCGCCTCCTTGGTTTCCATATCCTGGTCCACCAACACCAGAACCTCCTCCACGACTATAACCAGGACCACCGTCATAGTTGTCACCCTCACATCTTTTATAACTAACTCTGCTGCCATCATCTCCACCACCAGAACCTCTTCTTCCACCAAAGTTTCCACCATGGCCAAAGTCACCACTAGCTCCAAAGTTTCCCCCACCACCTAAAAAGTTGCCAGATCCACCTCCATAAGAACCTCTCTGCAATCCAGCAGACTGTATATCTAGTTTAGAAAGGGCCTTTACCACTTCACAATTATGCCCATTAGTAGTGTAGTATTTCTGAACAATTTTATCAACTGTATCATGATCATCAAAAATTACAAAAGCAAATCCTTTTTTCCACTCCACCCATCTTCCATAACTTCTGTGGTTTCAATCTTGCCAATCTTACTTTTCAAAGTAGTCTCTCATGTTATTCTTCTGTATTTTCTTTAATACAAAAGCTTTACAGAATCCTCTGTAAAAACAGCTCTCTTTGATTCCACTACACACCCATCAACCTTGTGTGGTCAAGCACACACTGCTGCATCCACCTCTTCAACAAATAAGTCACAAAACCAAAACCCCTGGAATCAAAACCATATAATCTGTAAGTGTGCCCCATTTTTTCAAAATGTTCTCTTCAACAATCATATGTAGTATCAAAGCTCAACCCACCAATAAACAGTTTTCTCAACTGCTCTGGTTCCTTGAATCATGCCCTTCCTCCCCCTGGTAGCAATGGCTAGAGTGGGGCTGGAGGCGATCAGGCAGGGGTAGTTTTACCGCCATTTTGAAACCAGACTTGCCTCTGCCAACTCAAGTTTGATATGGGACCGAAGGAAACGATGAGGCTAGTCACTGACCCTTTCTTTTAAAGCAATTTTATGTAACCATATTTGCCACAAATGTTTTTCACCACAGTACCTGTCAAAGTCTACTTCCCCTGGGATAGCAATAAATGAGGCAACTACTCTGAAGGCTTAATGAATAAAATAAGCAAAACCTGGGGCATCTGGGTGGCTCAGTCAGGCATCAGACTCTTGATTTCAGCTCAAATAATGCTCTCATAGTTCATGGCTTCAAGCCCCACATTGGGCTCCATGCTGACAGCACTCCTTAGAATCCTCTCTGTGCCCCTCCCCTGCTCATGCTCTTTCAAAATAAACAAACTTTAAAAAAGGGGTAGTCAGGGGCGCCTGGGTGGCTCAGTGGGTTAAGCGGCCGACTTCGGCTCAGGTCATGATCTCGCGGTCCGTGAGTTCGAGCCCCACGTAGGGCTCTGTGCTGACAGCTCAGAGCCTGGAGCCTGTTTCAGATTCTGTGTCTCCCTCTCTCTGACCCTCCCCCGTTCATGCTCTGTCTCTCCCTGTCTCAAAAATAAATAAAACGTTAAAAAAAAAAAATTAAAAAAAAAAAAAAAAAAAAAAAAAGGGGTAGTCATGGGCGCCTGGGTGTCTCATTCAGTTAAGCGTCTGTCTTCGGCTCAGGTCGTGATCTCACGGTTTGTGGGTTCGAGCCCCGCATCAGGCTCTGTGCTGATAGCTCAGAGCCTGGAGCCTGCTTCAGATTCTGTGTTTCCCTCTCTCTCTCTCTGCTCCTCCCCTGCTTGCACTCTCTCTCAAAAATAAATAAACATTAAAAAATTTAAAAAAAAAAAAAAAAGAGGTAGTCATTCTCAATGTACCCATCTTATAATTGGTGATTACACATACAAGTCACCTCATATTTATAAAGTGCATCCCTGGGAAGCCTGAGTAGCTCACTCGGTTAAGCGTGAAACTTCGGCTAAGATCATGATCTCTCCATTTGTGGGTTCAAGCCCTGTGTCAGGCTCTGTGGTGACAGCCCAGAGCCTAGAGCCTGCTTCAGATTCTATGTCTCCCTCTCTGTGCCCCTCCTCCACTTACACTCTCTCTCAAAAATAAACATTAAATTTATTTAATTTACAAAGTACTTCCCTAAACCAAGTTTCACAATTTTCACAGCAACCCTGTGCCATAAATGAGGTACTACTATTCTCATCATTATCAGAAAGAACTATTTAAATGACTTATCCATGCTCCCAAAGTTAGTAAACAACAGACTCAAGTCCCAGCTCCTTGTCTCCTGATTTGCAGTTTGAACCTAGTACCATTCTGCTTTCCCTATACTAACAAAAACGTAGGGCCACCTTCCACACCACAATCTTATTCTTAGTTGCTGCTGCCCAAACTACTTTTGGTGAGACTGTAAAGAAAACAACAAGTACTTAAAAAGACAAAAGTTTAAAACACCCTATGAACTAGTAGGACTGAAATCTAAGAAATGACTGCTGAATGTGGGTGGAGTTTCAATGAATATAATGCACATATATTTGAATCAGATTTTCCAAAAATTAAAATACATTCAACTCTAAAGCTATAGTTAACATATCTTGATTTAAATATTTCAAATGTGGAGTAAAAGACTATGACTACAGAATACAAAGCAACTAAATCTGGATAACTGAATGTTCTGGTTACCTGAATTCTGAATCAAATGTTTATATTTGCTTCCCTAAAGCTAAATTCAACTTTCAAAAAGCAACCCACCCCTCATGAGAAGGCACACCATTCATTTACTCCTTTATGCATACAGCCAGGGGTGCAGTTTTAACAAGGAGGATGCAGCGTAAGAGGTGGTGGTGCTACTGGTCTGGGTCTGGGACACTGAAGACACACTCCTCTCCTCCAAGTCTCTCATTCCCAGTAATTCCCAACCGAAGGCACAAACAGATTTAGAGAGAGAGATGCATGCAAAGGGCAGGCCCTCCTCCCTAATAACAACATTTGCCCCTTAAAAGCTCTGGCTTCTATGCCACAGAAAGCTTTCTGCTGGCTATCTTAAACACGCCTGGCCCAAGGTAGCAGATTCCGGAGTTTTGTTTTTAACTTGAATCCATTCCTATCGCTTTGAAAAGTAAATTCAAAAGCTTAGATTTCAAACGTTTTTTGAAATATCAGATCGGGCATCACTGGGTCCACTTATATACATCACGGCCACAGCTGAAGCTACGGGCTAACCCCAGTGGAAAGGCAAACCTTTAACTTACTTACTCACCAATCCTGCCTAATGCTGTAGGAATCTGAGGTTGCAAGCCCTGTTTAAAACATAAAGCCCTGGGGCACCTGGGTGGCTCAGTTGGTTAAGCATCTGACGTCGGCTAAGGTCATGATCTTGCAGTTTGTGAGTTCGAGCCCCGCATTGGGCTCTGTGCTGACAGCCCAGAGCCTGGAGCCTGCTTCAGATTCTGTGTCTCCCTCTCTCTCTCTGCCCCTCCCCTGCTCATGTTCTGTCTCTGTCTCAAAGATAAATAAAACATTAAAAAAAAATTCTTTTTTTTAAGATAAAGCCCTGTTTAAAAGATTAACACTGGGGCCACCTAGGTGGCTCAGCTGCTTAAGCATCTAACAGTTGATTTTGGCTCAGGTCACAATTTCACGGTTTGTGAGATCCAGCCCCATATTGGGCTTTGTACTGGTGGTGCAGAGCCTGCTTGTGATTCTCAATCTCCCTCTCTCTCTGCGCCCCCCCCACCCACCCCTACTCGTGCTCTGTCTTGCACTCTCTCAAAAATAAGTAAATTTTAGGGGCATCTGGGTGGCTGAGTCACTTGGGTGTCCAACTTCGGCTCAGATCATGATCTCATAGTTTGTGAGTTCGAGCCCCAAATTGGGCTCTGTGCTGACACCTCAGAGCCTAGAGCCTGCTTTGGATTCTGTGTCTCCCACTCTCTCTCTCTCAAAAATAAATAAACACTTAAACAAAAAAATAAAATTAAAAATAAAATTTTTTTAAAAGTTAACACTAAACACTGTGCTAAATATAACTTTGCTCTCTAAGGAAAAAGAATCATTCTAGTAAGAAGGTATTTGTTCTTCTGAGAACCTTAATGGGTTTGTGTATTTAAATTTGGAGTAGGGGTGCCTGGGGGGCTCAGTCAGTTAAGTATCTGTTGATTTTGGCCGGCTAAGGTCATGATCTCTCGGTTTGTGAGTTTGAGGTTCGTGAGTTTGAGCCCCGTGTCAGGCTCTGTGCTGACAGCTCAGAGCCTGGAGCCTGCTTCGGATTCTGTGTCTCCCTCGCTCTGCCCCTCCCCTGCGCATGCTCTGTCTTGTCTCTCTCTCTCAAAAATAATAAACATTTAAAAATATATAAATAAAAATAAAAAAATAAATTTGGAGCAGAAAAAGCTAAAATGTTCTGCTTGGGACGAAAGGAGTATGAAATTCTCCAAGGAAAGGGCAGTGTCAAGGAAGTTGACAGTGGAGAAAACCCCATTAGCAGGCAAGGTCTTCAGAAAAGTCAAATAATCCTCCTGAAATCTACATGATTCCCCTATGAAATCTTTAGTAGCACCCACATGGTCACCATCCTTTTGTGTGGATTCTTTGGGAGAACTGGAAGAATTCAAAGTCTTAAACATAATCAAGAAGCATAATATAAGGAAAATACATAAAGATGCAGGTTCCTGAAGGCAGAGGAGGGTTTGAAAACTGGAGAATTTGCAGAAATCTCAGGATCTTGGGAGATGTGATATGATCCTACTACAGAGGAAGCCAGTAGTAGGACATATATGACATCTGTGAAACATGAAATAGGCAAGACTTCCTCAGCATGTCCTCACATTTTGGTGAGCACCACCTATGCCCCTTTCTTTTTCCAGGTGATATAGTCTATGATTCTCAACTGTCTTGGTCCTTGTGAGACTTTCTGCCTCTGTAACAATCCCCGGATCACTCACATACACTGTATCAACTATAGCCCAAGAGGCAGCTCCCTCCATCCTACAGCCTTTATCTATATGGGCAAGTTTGAGAGATCAGGCGAAATTTAGCTTTTAGAATAGATGTGATTAAGGCATGAAGCAATAACAGAATTGAAAGGCATGTAGTCCCGGGGCACCTGGGTGGCTCAGTAGGTTAGCCATCTGACTTCAGCTTAGGTCATGCTGTTGTGTTTCATGAGCTCAAGCCCTACATCAGGCTCTGTGTTGACAGCTCAGAGCCTGGAGCCTGCTTTGGACTCTGTGTTTCTCTCTCTGCCCCTCCCCTGCTCATATTCTGTTTCTCTCTCAAAAATAAACATTAAAAGAAAACAAAAAAAAAAATGAAAGGCTTGTAGTCCCATGCCTTCACCACTTCATACCAGTACCAAAAGAACATTTCAACTCCAATCCTTTACCTATTTTTCTTCTCTAGCCATAAAGAAATCATCATGTAAATGTTGAAGAAAGCACAACACTACAAGCATACCCCAAAGATACGAGCATACTTGCAGACAACCTAACAGATTGTTTTCCTAGACAAGAGTAACCCCTTGTGGAAGACTTTGAAAATAAATCATTCTTACCTGTAAGAATTTGCTATCAAAATGCTAAACCCCTAGTATAGTTAATAATTTAAGGCCACTACCTGCAAAGCAAACTCCACTAAATAACGTTACCCACAGTTAAAGCCAAAACCCTGTTAATAATAAGGTAAGAAAACAATTATGCCAAAGAATTATGCTGTCTCCTTTAATATTCAACACTCTTCTGCCCTTTAGACTTCTCTGCACCATTTTGCCGGCTGTCCAGTCTCCTTAGGACGCTCCTCTTGCAGCGGCACCTGAGTAGCTCAATTCTTGATTTCAGCTCAGGTCATCATCTCACAGTTTATAGGATCGAGCCCCATGTCAGGCTCCATGCTCACAGCCCGGAGCCTACTTGGGATTCTCTCTCTCCCTCTCTCTCTGCCCCTATCCTGTTCACATCCTCTCAAAATAAATTAATAAACTTCAAAACAAAAAATCTCCTGCTAACTCCTGATTCTCCTTAGCAGCAGCTACATCTCAAATCTCTTCTGATTCTTTTCCTGGTGCCTAAAGCTGTCTCTGACTTTATTTTCACTCTGAATTTCCCTTTAGCAATTTCATCATAATCTATAATTACCACTAATATATAAAAAACTTCACAGCTCCAGATCTGAGCTTCTTTCAAATCATATTTGCGACTCACTGTTGGAAAATCTTTTCTTACACGTTATAGCAGCAACTCAAAATCAACATGCTGAAAACTGAACTTACTATCTTACCTCTAAAACATCTTCCTTCTAATGGGCTTCCAATCTTATTAATAGTACTCCTCTCTTCTTTATCACCCAAGCCACGAACACCAACAATATGTCCAATAATATTTCCAAGTCCCATCAAGGGTATTCCATTAGGCATCTCATCTCCTACTCTTCTTCATTTCTTAAGGACCTTACCAATTCTCAGACCACTGCAAAAACCTCTAAATTATCTTCTTCCAATACCATATCTAATTGTAATCTGTATCAACTGCCAGAATGATATTCCTAAATTTTTTTTTCTTCTTATGTAAGCTCCATGCCCACGGTGGAGCCAATGTGGGGTCTGAACTCACAATCTTGAACTCAGATTCTTGATCTGAGATCAAGAATCAGATGCTTAACCCAGCCACCCAGGCACACCACCCCCAACCCTCAAAATAAATCCCAAATTGTATTACCTCCTTGTTCCAAAAGGCTGGATGGGTCTTCATTCTCAAAATTCAACCTGCTCTCTACACTACGAGACCAAAGTTCACTCCCATACATTTACACTTCAGTTATACTAAAGTGCCATGACTACTAACTGTTCCGTATCTCATACATTCATGCATCTAAGCCCTTCCTCAACCCACCTCTCAAATACCCTTTTGTCAAACTATACGCTAGTCTAAAATGCCACCTCCCCCATGAAACTGGCTCTAGATTTCCAACAGGTATCAATCATTTCCTTCACTCTGTGCTTTCAAAGGATTCTGTACCTCATCGTAACACTTTCCACATATCTATCTTTTATTATTTGTGTTCAAGTTTCCCACCACATTATAAATTTTGAGGTAAAAGAGGTTGTGTCATAAGTTATTTTATTCACCCTCCCAAGCATTCAAAGTACTTAAGCATGACAGGATCTTAAAAGGTAAAGAATAGTGGCGCCTAGGTGGCTCAGTAGGTTACACATCCTACTTTGGCTCAGGTCATGATCTCATATGACTCGTAAGTTCCAGCCCACGTCAGGCTCTGTGCTGACCTCTCGGAGCCTGGAGCTTGCTTCAGATTCTGTGACTGCTCCCCCCCCCTCTGCCCCTGACCCTCCCCCTCATGCACTTTCTCTCTCTCTCAAAAATAAACATTAAAAAAAATTTTTTTGATAAAAAAAATTTTAAAAAAACTGAAAAACAAAACTGAACATACCTGCTGGCAGCTCTCTAAATCGTAGATATTCCATAGACCGTGTAGTCACAAGTGGTTTTTGAGGATAATACAGAACATGGGCCAGTGTATCCATACGAACATGGAAGTTGGTGATATAAACTCCCATAGCCTGCTTACCCATAGCAGACTGGTATGTGTTTCTAGGGGACTAAAGGTAGAAATGAAAAGCAGAATCAATGAAAATTTAATGCTTCTAAAGCAACAGATTCTACAGGGTACTACACAAATCAGAAATATGGCTGGTAAAGGTCATGTTTTTTTTCTGAAAGAGAAGTCATAACCATTTGGAATAATTATGGCTAACAGTGAAACAAACAAACAAAAGCATATTAAACGCTGATTCCATATGAGTTCACAGCCTTTTCATCAACACACTTTTCTTTACGAAAAACTACAGATTAATCTCTAAGTTGTATTCTTCCTCCCCCAATACCTCAAAAAACCAGAAGTTCAAAAAACTGCTACCAACCTGGTTATGATCAGGAAAGGGAATAATAGATGCACAGACACCAAGAATCATCGATGGATGAATCTCGCAGTGTGTATATGTGGAACAATAAGCTACTTCTTTCTCCTGTAAATCATCTGGAGTCATTGCAAGCATCACTGTTTCTTCTTCCAGAGTATCAATATATTCTACTACCCCACTGGCCACAAGATCCTGCCAACTAAAAAAGAGGAATTCACTTTGGAGTGCCTGGTTGGCTCAGTCAGTTGAGTGTCCAACTCAATTTCACCTCAGGTCATGATCCCAGAGTCATGGGATCAAACCCTGCATCTGGCTCTGTGCTAAGTGTGGAGCCTGCTTAGGATTCACTCTCTCTCTGCCTCTTGCCCCTCTACCCTGCTCGCACTCTCTCTAAAAAAAATAAAAATAAAATAATCGCTTCTTGGCCTTTTGGCTAAGATCAAGTGTAAAAATAAAAATAAAATAAACTTTAAAAGAAAAAGAAGTATTCACTTTATTTCCTTATCTACTGAAGTATTTTAACTAAGCTTCCTGCTTAATAAAAAAGAGTATTCCTATATCAGGGCACCTAGGTGGTGGCTCAGTTACTTAAGCATCCGACTTTGGCCCAAGTCATGATCTCACAGTTTGAGTTGGAGCCCTGCAGTGGGCTCTCTACTACCAGCACAGAGCCAGCTTCAGATCCTCTGTTCCTTGCCCCCCCCACCCCCGCTACTGCCCTGCTCTAAAATATAAACAAACAAAAAAAGGGTATTCTTTTATCTACATGTACGGATACAGAAAGAGTTCCAAAATAGGTATATTACTGTTAATAGTGAAAAAAAGCAAGTTACTATAAATAACACACACAAAGTATGATCCTATATCACTATTAGTTTGTCTTGGTTTGTTCTAATACATGGGTGTATGGGTATGGGTTACTTTTTAAGAGGAGAGTATGGATTAGGGGCTTTTATGTATTTTTATTATACACATTGTTTGACTTCTTTTACAATAAAAAATATACATTCAAATATTTTTAAAAATAAATTTTAAAGCAGATTCATCTTTTTATTAAATTTATTTGCTATATTATTCATGTTAAATGTTATACAATTTCTATTATGTAAGTTATTTCTTATCAGACTTCAACATGCAACAAAGACTTTAATGCTTTAACAAAACGCTACAAGTTATTGATAATAAAAATTAAGAAAAACAAATGTGACTGTACAAAGTGCCTTTTTGGGGCAACGAAATATTCTGGAATTAGTGGTGATAGTTGCACAATCAGGAATATACTAAAAACCACTGAACTATATGGCATACGAATTATATCTCAATTTTTTCCTCATGCATGTTCTTACCTGTAGTTGTTATATTCTCTCTCTTTCAATTGATCAATATGTCTCTTCTTTAGAAGTAGTTTTTGTTTTTCTACAATCAGAAGTGGCCTACAAATACGTCCTGCATCGGTATAGATCCGAATCTCCCGCTCTCGAATATCTCTGATCATAGAAACCTACATGTAAAAAGACAAAACAGTCTCATGAACTTTTTCTCTGTATCACTAAGACTTAGCTAAAAATATAATAAAGTTCCTAGTAAATTTCTGGAGCAAACAATTATCAAATAAAATGGACAAATCTTTTTTTTTTTTTAAATGGACAAATCTTGCAGCAGCTGGGTGGCTCAGTCGGTTAAGCATCCAACTCCTAATTTTGGCTCAAGTCACGATCTCATGGTTCCTGAGTTCCAGACCCACATTGGGCTCTGCGCTGTCAGCACTAAGCCTGCTTGGGATCCTCTCTCCCCCTCTCTCTACTCCTCACCTGCTTGCATGCATGTGCATGCCCTCTCAAAATAAATAAACCTTTTTAAAAAATGGACAAATCTTAGTTTATCATTGTTTGATATACTAAAAACCTAAGTATAATTTAAAATTTTATAAAGAATAATTATTTAACCTTGGTAATTATAAAGCTGAATATCTGGCAATGCTGTCATGCAAGATAAAGCAAAATGAAGAAAATATATTTGTGTCATCACAAACACTAGAGATAGCAATTTATTTTGTCTCTGATAATTACATAGACTTCACTCTGCAACCTTTCAGTAACCAGCCATTATCATTTTGCATCTATCATACTTTCTCGGAAACAAGCCCACCTTCTGACACTGACCTAATCAGACAAATGGCTTATATTTTACCTGTCTGATACAGCAGACATTAGCCACATGTCATTATTAAGCACTTGAAATATGGCCATTCTGAACTGAGAGACGCTGCAGTGTACAATGTGTATAAATTATACAGTGGATTTCAAAGAGTACCACATAAACAAAGCAGAAACAGACCCATAAACACAGAAAAACTAGTGGTTACCAGACAGGAAGGAGTTGGGAGGATGGGCAAAAAAGGGTAAAGGGGAGTAGTAGGAAGTACAAGCTTCCAGTTATAGAATGAACAGATAATAAGTGGTACAGTGCAGAGAACACAGTCAATAGCATTATAATAACATGTATTGCTATTATACATGACAGATATAGCTACATTTCTGGTGAGCACAGCATAATGTATAGAACTGTCAAATCAATATGTTATACACCTGAAACTAATGCAATACTGTACATCAACTACCCTTCAATAAAAAAAAGTACCACATAAAAATAAAGGATACAAAATTTCTCATAACTACTAATTAGATGTTGAAATTATAGTACTTTGGATAGAACAGGTCAAATAAAATATATTATTAAAATTATTTTCATTTTCTAATTTTTTAACATGGCTACTATATCCATGGGTAGCTCACAGGATATTTCTACTGGGTAGCACTAGAAAATATATTCCCAGAAAACATACTTTATTTTTTTTAATGTCTACTTATTTTTGAGAGACAGTGTGCAGTAGGGGAGGGACAGAAAGAGGGGGACAAAGGATCCAAGGCAGGTTCTACGCTGACAGCAGCATGTCCAATGTAGGGCTCGAACTCATGAACCATGAGACCATGACCTGGGCAGAAGTTGGATGCTTAACCAACTGAGCCACCCAGGCACCCCTATTCCCAGAAATTATAAAAGATATTTTGGGCAGGGCACTTTCTGGCTCAGTCAGTAGAACATGCGACTCTCGATTTTGACTCAGGTCATGATCTCAAGCCTCTCATTGGGCTCCACACTGCCTAAGATTCTCTCACTCCCTGTCTCCGCCCCTCCCCACCTGCCCCTCTCCAAAAAACAAAAATTGGGGGGAAATTCCCAATAAAGAACATAGTTATGCGGTACCTGGGTGGCTCAGTCAGTTAAGCATACGACTCTTGATTTCAGCTTGGGTCATGGTTTCACAGTTCGTGGGTTTGAGCCCCACGTCAGGCTCTGTGCTGACAGGGTGGGACCTGTTTGAGATTCTCTCTCCCTCTCTCTCTGCCCCTCCACCACTCACACTGTCTGTCTCTCTCTCTCAAAATAAACTTTAAAAAAGCATCACCTAGACTTCTGACAATGTACTCTATAATTCAAGAGAAAGCAGTTAAAGAAATGCCAATGTAAAGAAAATTGTCACTAGTCTTATGCCTTGTTTAGAAATCCTGTAGAATCATCTATTCTTAATTAAAGGCTCACTTCAGACACAATGATGTCCATCTGTCGCCGCAACTTCCTCAGGGTGTTCATAAGTTGTTCAGGATCTTTATGTATTCCAACCCAGCAGCCATTAACAAAAATCTTGGTTGCACTAAAATGTGAAACCAAAAGCATTTTGCAGTTAGTAACTCTATACTAAGCAATAACCAAAGATTAACAATAGTTTCAAAAAAGAAATCATGTCTATACACACTCAGCAATAGCTGCAGGAGATATTTCTTCTAAATTTTCCATACTCCATTCTTCTAAAAATTCAAGAATTGGAGAAGGCTGAGATCCAACTGAAATATAAGCCATCAGGGCTAAATTCTTCACAAGTCCTACAGCATGGCCCTACGAATAAACAAAGTATTACTCATATGGCTTTAACATACCTATCAAAATTCCTTTCCATAAACATTTGTCCTTCAATTTGATTTCAGGATTTATTCTAAGAACAAAATCATAAATAAAACATTAATTCTAAAACCGCATAGCAAATTACTTACTTCTAAAAGTAATTATATACTCTACATAATTATTGGTAGACTTTTTGTCCTGAACGTAAATTCTAATGTATTACCTCTGGGGTCTCAGCAGGACACACCATTCCCCACAATGTATTATGCAATTGTCTTGGTTTTGCTAGCTTGCCATCTCTACCAATAGGAGAATTTAAACGACGCAGGTGAGAAAGAGTAGACGCAAATGTCAGGCGGTTTAACACCTAGAAAACAATATCAAATCTTTGTAGTTTGGGCATTTCTGTTACTCATGCTACCGCATTTTTAGCAAATACTAGAATGAGGCAAAGTCACATTTTAACCTATAATCAACTGACTCTCAAACTCTCCCTATCCCTCCTCTCTCCATCGCTTCCCTAGATAATATCATTCATCCCATAACTTAAGTGCCCCTCATAGCAGGGATGGCATATATGTGATATACAGTTCTAACATATCCACATAAATGTTTTATATATGATCACCTCCAACCACTAGGATATTAGTCCCACAAGAGTTACTGTCCCTAACCCCCCACTGTTCACAGGTCAACACTGTACTGTACTTTGTACTTTAGTTAACTTCTAATATGGAGCTTTTAAGATATAAAAATTTCACTAACATGGACCATCTTATGTCTTAGCAGGTACACTAACTTATTAACTACCTTGCTGCAAGCCAAAACTTTAACCTCTTAAGTAATGCTAACAGCTAATTTAAGGAAAATTTCATTTTCATAATTCAATATCCCCCAGTGCTTTTACATCTAAGAAAAAAAAAAAAAAAGTAAAATAATTTACATTTAATGAATGAAGGGATCTATTAGTCTCACACCATTTTCCTATCAAACCTGTAGTTACAGTCGATGTCCTTACCTGAGATACTCCAGCTCTGGCTTGATGAGCTTTCTTTTGGTCACCCCAGTTTCCAGTAGCTAATGAATATTTTAGGCCATCAGATATAATCCTTGTTTTAATTGCCAACTCCAAATTAAAATCCTTTCCTCGATCAATAAACTTCTGTGCATAGATCCGCACCTCTTTAAGCAAATTCTTAAACATACTGCCAAATAAAATGGTATTTTAAATATGTAAAGGTCAACAACATGCATTCTCAATATGGACAATTTTGCCCACATGGGGTGAAAAGTAGTTCGGGTAGGGGGAGGGAAGCGTTACTACTTTTTATGTAAAAAGCACTAATGTACTCACAGTACATAAACACACATGAGGTGAGCAACTAGGGAAAAATGTCAGACTCCTTAGTAGGGTGAAACAGTAGGCTGACAAATCACTATTCTACAACACATTAAATAATAGAATATGAAGAAAGAAATATTGCTAATATTATCTTTTTTGTATTGTTTACAGATTTTGCTTTTAAAAATAACTTTTCTGAATATAAAAGTGTTATATGTTCATTACAGGAAGTATAGAAAATACAAAAACACAGGAAGAATAAAATAAAAATCATATTACATCAATACTGTGAGACAACGGCTGCTAATATTTTGACAGATTTCCCTCCAGCTTTTGGGTTTTTATAAAATGCAAAAGCAGGACTAATATAAATTCCAATATCATCAGTACTTAGCAAATGACTTATAAAGCTACCAGAGAAATAAAGAAAACGTATACAAGTAATAACCTGCCCTTACAAACCTGAAATTCACAGACACGAAGTAGAACAAAATCTGGGTGAGTGGCAAACAGAATGTAGCCAACTTCATATATACCCAATATGGATGCCAAGACAGTTTAGGACCTCCACTAGTGCAATGACAAATCTAAAGTGAAATCTCTCTACTTGTAACTGGTTATCATTCTCATTCCTTACCCTCTGAATAAGAATGCAAGTAGTGGTCCAGCAAGATCCAATCTTTTGTTTCCATAGTGATCCCTGTCATCTAATTCTCTTCTACCCAAAGCTGCTAAAAGCAACCGATGAACCATGTACCTTTAAAAAAAAGAAGAAGTGAGAAAGAAAACACATGGCTTTTGGCTTTTTAAAAAATTTAAAAACACCATTCTGACATTTTTTTAATGCTCTTTGAGCCACCTAGGCACCCCTGTGATATTTTTAACTTCAAGAAAAACTATCTTGGCAAAAAACTTAAAACGATATTTAACATACCCCAAGAAATAAGCTTTTTTGGTCTCACAAAAATCACTGACACCGACATGAGGGAGCATTTCTTTTTGTAAGACTTCTTTTGCATATTTAATTCTTTTCTCTTTGGTGACACCAGGCTTTGCCCCTCTTGAGCCAATGAAATTCAGTGCAACATTCTGTTCTTGGATGACAAAAGCTTCATCGAGAGAAGGTTTCACCTATCAGACAATTCAAATAAGAGTCATTTTCACCTTAAGTCAACTATAACTTTACTTTGTAACATGTTAAATATCCCTATGTACTAACAGAATATGCAAATATTTTTTGAAAAACCAAGGAATCACAAAATCTTGTAAGTTGAATACACTTTTAAGATCTAGAGATCTCTTGACAAAATCTCATCAACACAGGCAACTCTACTTCCTTAAAAAATATACATAATTCCATTATAAAAAGAGTACTGTGTTTTTGGTTTTTACATTTTAACAAATGGCAAAACAAAAATTCCTTCCAAACACCTTATACCAAATTAGAGAACTTTTAATAGTCAAAATTAAAATTTACTAAATTACAAATGCATAAAAGTGCCAGGCTATTTTCAGCCTTGGTTTAAGAGGTTATTAACCTATAAATAAAACCACTCAGTTTTTTTTTGTAAAGGAGAATACTTTATAAAGACCTACATCTCATACCTGCGATTAAGTAAACCGTGGCCTCTGAGCAGCCATGTAATCAGTTTGCTCATCTACAAGTGGCTAGATAAAATAATCTCTAGGTTTCACTCTAGTTCTAACATTCTAAAATTCCAATTTTACACAATAATGAGCATGAGGAATGAAGGGTAACACTGAGTAACTCTGGCCACTGTAAATACCCTTAATCCTATCACATATACTGAAATGCCTTTCCTGCCTTTGACTTCCTATGTCTATTTAACACTGATCCTCAAGTTTAAACATCCAAATTCCAATCATGGAACCAAAGATCAGAAAAAGGTAACATAAAGCAGTCAGCGTATGGTAAATGAAAGTGATCTTTTTAAATTGTCATTCTTGTTCTGAAATTGTTCTGTTAAGGTTAATCTGGATTTGAGGTGCCTGGGTGGCTGAGTCGGTTAAGTGACCGACTTCAGCTAGGGTCATGATCTCACAGTTCCTGGGTTCGAGCCCCACATCAGGCTCTGTGCTTACAGCTCGGAGCCTGGAGCCTGCTTTGGATTCTGTCTCTCTCTCTTTCTCTCTCTGCCCCTCCCCCACTCATGCTCTGTCTCTCTTTCCTTCAAAAATAAACATTAAAAAAAAAAAAAGGTTAATCTGGATTTGGAAAAGGAGTAACAATCATTTTCAGAAGAAAGAATTAAAGCACTTTTGCACAGTAAATGCTGGACTCACAGACTGTAAAAATTGGCCTAAACTTCAAAAGAGCTAAAGGAACAAAGAGTAATTTTCAAAAAAAAAAAAAAAATTATATATATATATCAATCAGCTGTTTCACTTTACTAAGAAAATTCTAGTTTGAATACAGTCTGAATCACTTGGGATGCCTTTTGGATAAAATCATGTATTTTTCTTTTATACTTTATACTAATATGACTACTGATAAAAGCTTAAAGTAAAATCTAGCCAGAATCCATTTTTCTCATGAAACTGCATCAATGTTCTAAAAACTAATATGTACTCACTCCACCATCTCACTATGTGACCAACATTTATGTAGCCTCCATTTAACCTTTTTTCTCTATAGTCTTAAAGACTCCGGACAATTCAGGACAACTTTAAGTATATCAACTACGACTGAAACAAGAATCATCAATGAAAAACAATGACAAGGAAATGGTTCTTTATCTAGATCAAAGAATCTTCCGACAAATTTAGTAACTTTACAGTAGAGGAACCTAAGACACCACTGTAGAGTTTACAAATAACAGGACAAAATTCCATCACGAAACTCCTGATGCAATGCCCTGGGAAGCACACAATATTACTTCTATTATTTTTCCTGCCAAAAAAGCATAAATTGAATCTAATCATGAGGAAATACCAGAAAAGCCCAAATGGAGGGAAATTCTACAAAATAACTGGCCTATCCTCCTCCCCCAAAATTTCAATATTATGGAACACTGAAGAAAAAGACAAGGAAAGATTTAAAGAGACTTAAAGACACTTAAAAATGACATGCAATGCACCATCCTGGGCTGGATTCTGAACCGGGGGGGGAAAAAGCATTAAGGACATTATCAGGACAAGTGGCAAAAACCTAAATAAGATCTATGGCTTAACAGCACTGTACCTAAGTTAAAGGTTCTGATTTTGGTAAATGTATTATGAATATGTAATTAATGTCCTGGTTCTTAGGAAATACACACTGAAGTATTTCGGAGTAAAGGGAAATGATGCCCAAAACTTACTCTCAAATGGTCCAGAAAAAAAATAATGTGTTTATATAGAGAATGCTAAAACAAATGTAGCAAAGGTCACAATGTAGCAAAAGTAAACTAGTGAATCTGGATGAAGAATATACAAGAGTTGTAATTTTTCTATAAATCTGAAATTATTTCAAAATAAAAAGTTTTAAAAAAGAAGTTGTATCAACTATTCACTTTCCTTCTTTAAATTGCACCAAGCTGGTATGCTTTCTGATGTTCCTTACTATGGTTTCCTCTTGCTGCTGTCAGTGAACTTTTGGCTGCCTCTAGTTGGCTGCCTCTAGTTCTTATGACTATTTTACACAGAATTGTCAAGAAAGAAGCTGAGACAGGCTGAAGGCTTTTGCTAAATAGTAAATGGCATGGGATTTCTGACAGCTAAATTACTCTTCAGAGCAGCTTTCTACTGTTTTAAGATTAGCAACAGTCAGTAACTTCAAACCTCTTAGAAAACACTACAAAGACATTTTGCTTTCACATTACCATTTCCATCATCTCTGGATCTTCAAAATCATAAATAATATGCTCTAAAATATCTCTGTCAGACACAAAACCTAATGCTCTGAACACAATAATGATGGGAACTTCCTGCTTGATGTATGGTAGCGTTGCCACAATGCGCTGACCAATAGCACTCTTTTTTGCACCCTGAAAAAATAAAAATCATTAGAGTATCATACAAAGAGATCACAGCCATATAAAAACACCATGAGAACCACTCATATACATGTTCATTGTATATATTTCAAAAGACGCATACCTCTCATACTCTAAGGAACATCCCATGGATGCTTTCCAAAACCACTGGAACAGGTTTACTAATTTTATGAACAGGCTGATCATTTAGAACTGAGAGAACTTCCATCCTCTACTATCTGCCTGGCAAAATTCTCTCAGAATTACCCAATACTGTATTTGGAAATTACATCAGGCTACAAAAGAATATGAACACTGATCCCACACCCTCTCCCCCCATAGAGAACAAAAACAAAAACAAACTAAAAAAAACCACACAAAACTCTCAAAGAAAGATATGAGGGCTAAAGGGGAAAAAAAAAAAAAACACAGAGAGACAAACATGGGGGGAAAACACAGCAGAGAATGAAAAATTCAGAGCTGATCTGTATCTCACTTGAATATTTCAAAATTAACAAATAGCTTCTTTCACACAAGTTTCTTTTTTCCAATTTCTCTTTAATTCTACACACATACAAAAAGTTACTAACCTACAATGACATACCATCAACTGACCTCTCCATTTTATATTTTTTTCTTCAATATTAAGCTCTCTCTTCTCTTGGCCTCATAACCCTACATTATCATGGTCCTTCTAATAACAATTTCTGTCATCTCTCTCCTCCTACTTTAGGCCTCCTTCCTTAAATCCCATCTTATGGCTGTTCAGTAACAATTCACAAACGATTTCCAGGAGCACCTGGGTGGCTCAGTCAGTTAAGCATCCGACTCTTGGTTTTGGCTCAGGTCATGGTCTCTCAGTTCATGGATTTGAGCCAAGAGTTGGGCTCACTGCTGACAGCATGGAGCCGACTTGGGATTCTTGCTCTCCCTCTCTCTCTCTGCCCCTCCCCCTTCCCTCCCTGCCTCCCTCTCTCTCAATAAACTTTAAAATAAATGATATCCAAATCTTCATCTTGCCCTTTTTCCTGTACCCTCAGCCCTCATATCTCCAAATGCCATTTGGTTCTCTCTACTTACATATCCGTGAGATGATAAATGTTGCTATTGGAGGAATTTGCTACACAGCAATAAGTAAATAATACAATACCTACCACATAACACTGACAATATAGTCCAGAAAAGCTCTAAGAATGCAGCCTGATAAACCGTTAAGTCTAAACAGGGGGTGCCTGGGTTGCTCAGTTGGTTAAGCATCCGACTCTTGATCTCGACTCAGGTCATGATCTCACAGTTCATGAGATCAAGTCCTGTATCAGGCTCTGTGCTGACAGCATGGAAGCTACTTGGTATTCTCTCTCTCTCTCTCTCTCTCTCTCTGCCCCTCTTCATGCTCTCTCTCAAAATAAACAAACTTAAAAAAAATTACAAGACTAGACAAAAAGAAGTAAACCCAAACAATATCATATTCCAGTCCATACCTGTCCTCCTCTCGCCAGCATGCTAACCCAAATAGTACTGGTGGGTCGGGAAGAATTCTCCAGACATGATCTACACTCTCCTGTGTAGGCATATTTAGAATCCTTTTTGGCAAACACATAGACTGTGTTTGTTGCCATTTTTTCTTGAGCAATCAGAACCTTTGTGGACAATAAAAAAGTTACACCATAAAACCCACAGGTCCTTGAAGTAGAAAGAAGAATAAAAAATCTGCATCTTAAAACTTCCAGGTTATTCTGTATACAAGCTTTTTAATTTCAACTTTCATAATTTAAATCTTTATTATGATTTTATAATTTTCTTTAAATAATGCTTACTATACCTTTTCTGACCCATTAATAATGAAATATCCACCTGGATCCAAGGGGCATTCATTTAACTCACAAAGATCACGATCTGTTAAGCCATTCAACAGGCAGTAAGTTGAACGCAACATAATCGGAATTTTTCCTATAAAAGTTTTCTGATGCTGAGTTTGAAGTTGTTCTTCACCTTCTTTAATGACAGTTTTGGTTATGTCAACATAAAGGGGAGCAGAATACCTTTAAAAACAAAAGTAGATCACAAGTAACAGTAAGATGTTTACTAAATCACTCAACTGGTTAAAATTACATTTTCTGAATGGTATTTCAATATCAGCTACTGGAAAAATTCTTACGTGAGATTTCTTAATCTGGCCTCGTTTGGCATCATTGGTGAAGGAGCACCATCTCTTTCCCAATGGGTAGGCTTGGAGAGGTAAATTTGTTCAAACTTCAGCAAATATCTTGGCTAAAATGAAACCAAAAAACATGAAGAAGGGTAATTTTTGTCCATTAAAGTTTTAATGATTCCAATTTAATCAACACTAACATCTTGAGTAGAAACAGCTCTAGGAACTGCTGAAATTAACCCACTTTACTGACATGAGGACTCTCCAAAGCCAACATCCACATTCCATAGATGTCAAGTTTTATACTTAATTGCTTTCTTAAGGCAAAAGACAAAGCGACTTAAAATATCCCAAGTAAATAAAGACTATGCACATATCTCATGTGCTCTGTGTTTACATCAAACAGTTGAAGGATTTGTGTTAATGATCTATGTAGTTTCATGTGCACTCTCCTTGGTTAAGGTCAGAAGTACAAAGTTACCAAAAAACAAAAAACAAAAAGATATTCAGACAATTAGGACCATGCTAATCTAATCGACAGAACACACACACACACACACACACACAAAGCCTAACTTCAATTAAATATACAAAAAATTCGGGGCGCCTGGGTGGCTCAGTCGGTTAAGCGTCCGACTTCGGCTCAGGTCGTGATCTCGCGGTCCGTGAGTTTGAGCCCCGCGTCGGGCTCTGTGCCGACAGCTCAGAGCCTGCAACCTGTTTCAGATTCTGTGTCTCTCTCTCTCTGACCCTCCCCCGTTCATGCTCTGTCTCTCTCTGTCTCAAAAATAAATAAACGTTAAAAAAAAAAAAAAAAATTTAAAAAATAAAAATAAATAAATAAATAAATAAATAAATAAATATACAAAAAATTCTAATTATTCTTTATTTATTTTGAGACAGCATGAGCAGGGGAGAGGCAGAGAAACAGGGAGAGAGAGAATCCCAAGCAGGCTCCGCAATGTTGGAGCAGAGCCCAAGGCAGAGCTCAAACCCACAAACCGTGAGCTCAAGACCTGAAAAAAAATCAAGAGTTGGATGCTTAACCGACTGAGCCATCCAGGTGTCCCCCTACTTACTCTATAAAAAGGACTGACAACTTCCAGGCACCTCGGTGGCTTAGTTGGTTAAGGGTCTGACTTCAGCTCAGGTCATGATTTCATGGTTCATGAGTTCGAGCCCTACATCAGGCTCTACGCTGACCGTGCGCAGCCTGCTTCACATTCTCTCTTCCTCTCTCTCTGCCCCTCCCCTGCTCGCACACACTCTCTCTCTCTCAAAAATAAAAAAAGCAAATATTTTTTTTTTAATTTTTTTTTTTAACATTTTTATTCATTTTTGAGACAGAGAGAGACAGAGAATGAATGGGGGAGGGTCAGAGAGAGGGAGACACAGAATCTGAAACAGGCTCCGGGCTCTGAGCTGTCAGCACAGGGGCCCGATGCGGGGCTCGAACTCACGGACCGTGAGATCGTGACCTGAGCCGAAGTCGGCGCTCAACCGACTGAGCCACCCAGGTGCCCCAAGCAAATATTTTTTTAAAAAAGCGGGGAGGGGGGGACCTGATAACTTCCAACCCTGTGGGGAAAAAAAAAACTTTCCAATTAATATCTATTTGCTCCCCCAATAAAACAAGATCCATAAGAACTTTCCAGAGATACACCAATAGTGTAGATTTCTCTCCAAACCAAATCTCAGAAAGGTAGACAGTGGGACTAAGCAGACCATTAACAGTAAATTATTAACACCCAAGATTCCCAAACTGGAGTAAAGGGCAAGGAGAACTGGTGGTGATCATGAACCAGAGAGAACCCTCCCCTCTGCTCCTTATTTCTACCACTATCCTAATCTAGAACATTATTATCTTAAACCTACGCTATTCAAAGATTTCTACCTGTCTTCAGCCTCTTCCCACTACAACTAAACACCATTTCCAAAGTAACCTTTCTAAAATAATGCTTTATGCAAATACTGTGACAATCTTTCAATAATTTCCAGTGACATCCAAAGCCTGACAATCTCGTTCTATTTTATCTTCTACTAACACTTATCAAAAACAGATCAAGCCACTAAAACAAAATAGATCAAGCCAAAAATCATATACTGACTGCTGTGGTCATTCTATCCCAAAGCCAAATAACACCAAGTTTATTTTCTTGCTGAAGCCCCTAAGTATCTTTTTTCTCTACTAAGACAAGTCCTACCCTGCCGTCACAGTCAGCTTAATTTCAGCTTAATTTCAACTTAATTTCCACTGAGTTCTGATACCCTTCAGAAATCTCCTCCTCCAGGGGTGCCCAGGTGGTGCAGCTGGTTAAGCAGCTGACTTCAGCTCAGGTTATGATCTCACAGTCTGTGAGTTCGAGCCCCGCATTGGGCTCTGTGCTGACAGCTCAGAGCCTGGGGCCTGCTTCAGATTCTGTGTCTCCCTCTCTCTCTGCTCCTCCCCTGCTTGTGCTCTATCTCTCTCTGTCTCTCAAAAATAAATAGATGTTAAAAAAAAAGAAAGAAAGAAATCTCTTCCTCCAATAGACCTCAATGGTACTGGCACTCTGAATCTGTTATGTTTATTGTTATCTCTCGTTTTGCAAATGCCAAGAAGAGAAAATGCCGTAAGTATTAAAAAAAAAAAAAAAAAAAAGTATACCCATTTTTCCAGTACAGTGCCAAAAGAGTCAATTATTTTTGTTCTTAACAGCAAGTCTATGCAGTGTCTCCAGTTAGAATGAGAAGAACAGATCAACCCTCAGAAGCTTAACTACAGAGGGGTTCCTGGGTGGCTCAGTCAGTTGAACGTCTGACTTCAACACAGGTCATGATCTCACAGTCCATGAGTTCAAGCCCTGCATCAGGCTCTGTTCAGACAGCTCAGAGACTGAATCCTGCTTCAGATCCTGTGTCTCCCTCTCTCTCTGCCCCTCTCCTGCTAGTGCTTTGTCTCACTCTCTCAAAAATAAAATAAAAAACATAAAAAAAAAAAAAGAAGCTTAGTTAGCTACAGAAAAGAAAGACTGAACTGGTTAGATATAAAAGAAGGACTGAACTGGGGCTCTCCCTGACTCACTTTGTTTTTCAGTTTCCCCATTGCTCTCAAAGCCCACAGTGCTACCTCTCTTCTCAAAAACTAGGGACAGCCATTATTTTGGACTACATACTTCTTCACAATCACTCATATAAAACCAGATTATAAAATCAGACTCTTCCTATGATTTTAACAATGCTAAAAACACATATATGTGTAAACAAAGACTCTAGGAAACTTAGAAAAACTAAAACAGCTGGTATGTTTGGGTCATTTCCCTTTATAATCTCTTATATAATTATAATAATGTGTTTCTTACAAAAAAAATAAAGAGGGGTGCCAGGTGGCACAGTTGATTAAGCATCCGCCTCTTGATTTTGGCTGTCATGATCTCATGGTTCCTGAAATCGAGAACTGAGTCAGGCTCAGCGCTGACAGCCGGGAGCATGCTTGGAACTCTCTCTACCCCTCTCTCTCTGCCCCTCCCCCACTCGTGTGCTCTCACACTCTCTCAAAATAAATAAACTTTAAAAAATAATAATAAAAAGGGGAAAAGTCCTTGAAATACATTTTATGATTCCTTACTGTAAAAGAAAAAAGGGGGGCTTAACTATTTGTGGCTTGTTTCTCTTGGTAATTCATTATATTTCTAAGTTCCCTCTCCCCAGTTATTAAATCTCTACTATCTGAATAAAGATTAGTTTTGGGGGCGCCTGGGTGGCGCAGTCGGTTGGGCGTCCGACTTCAGCCAGGTCACGATCTCGCGGTCCGTGGGTTCGAGCCCCGCGTCAGGCTCTGGGCTGATGGCTCGGAGCCTGGAGCCTGTTTCCGATTCTGTGTCTCCCTCTCTCTCTGCCCCTCCCCTGTTCATGCTCTGTCTCTCTCTGTCCCAAAAATAAATCAATGTTGAAAAAAAAAATTAAAAAAAAAAAAAAAAAAAGATTAGTTTTGGACTACTTGCAAAATGCATCTCTCCATTAGGAAGAATAAATCAAGAGCTTCTTAAAAATGCTATAAGTACCCTGCTAAAAACACCTACCATTTTTTTTTAAACCTTTAAGCCAGCTGACAGAAGGACTGAAATTTCAAATCAATACTTTTCTTTTACATATGTTACTTTATTAGAATAACCATCTTACCGGTTCTTCAACTTCTCCACTAGCATGCTGAGCTTCAGCTTGTAGGTCTATAGGTGGGGCATCTTCCACAATTCTTTGAACAGACATCTGAATAAACTCATCAAAGGAATCCAGCTGCTGTCTGACCAAGCCTTTCTCATCAAAATAGGAACTGGGAAAATATTTGGGTTTAAAACCAGTTACAACTCAGTGACGTTTTCTAGCATACTTCCTCATTTTCATTATAATTAAATCCAACAAATAATCATTAAATACCAACCACCTTATGTCCATCATTATACCAGATACTATGAGGTATCCAAAAAAGGGATGAGACTAGGAACACTTTCTTTGTAGAACTTACTAAGTTTAGGAAAACAAGACTTATGGGTAAAATAATTAAACCATAATATAAGAACTATAAGGAGACCCTAATTACAAATGTCTTTAAAGGGCACCTGGGTGACTTAATATTAAGTGTCTGACCCTTGATTTCAGCCCAGGTCATGATCTCACAGTTGTGAGATCAAGCCCTATGTCCAGCTCCACACTGGACATGCAGCCTGCTTAAGATTCTCTCCCTCTCCCTGTGCACACCCACAGAGTATCTACCTAGTTATTTTTTCTTAGCAAGATGCCTCTTGGTGTTTTAATACTCAAATATCACAGAAGATACCAATATCTCAATACAAAGTTTTTATAGCCATGTTTAATTGTAAAAATATACACTTATATCCCCAAATCTCAATACATTTTTAACAAAACAAGGTTCAGGGCACCTGGGTGGTTCAGTTGGTTAAGCGTCTGACTTTGGCTCAGGTCATGATCTCACAGTTCATGAGTTGAAGCCCGGCATCAGACTCTATGCTGACAGCTCAGAGCCTGGAACCTGCTTCAGATTCTGTGCCTCCCTCTCTCTCTGCCCCTCCTCCACTCACATCCTGACTCTGTCTCTCTCTCTCTCTCTCTCTCTCTCTCTCAAAAATAAATATTAAAAGGGGCGCCTGGGTGGCTCAGTCGGTTAAGCGTCCGACTTCAGCTCAGGTCACAATCTCGCGGTCCGTGAGTTCGAGCCCCGCGTCAGGCTCTGGGCTGACGGCTCAGAGCCTAGAGCCTGCTTCTGATTCTGTGTCTCCCTCTCTCTCTGCCCCTTCCCCGTTCATGCTCTGTCTCTCTCTATCTCAAAAATAAATAAAACGTTAAAAAAAAAAATTTAAAAAAAAAAAAAAATAAATAAATAAATATTAAAAGAAAAAAAAAAAGTTACTTTTCTTGGGGTGCCTGGGTGGCTCAGTTGGTTAAGCATCTGACTTCAGCTCAGGTCATGTTGTGAGTTGGAGCCCTGCATCAGGCTTTCTGCTATCAGCAAAGAGGCTACTTCAGATCCTCTGATTCATTCTCTCTCTCTCTCCAAAATAAACAAACACTAGGGGCATCTGGGTAGCTCAGTCTGTTAAATGTCTGACTCTTGGTTTTGGCTCAGGTCATGATCTCATGGTTCATAGTTCAAAGCCCCACATTGGCTCTGCACTGGCAGTGCAGAGCCTGCTTGGGATTCTCTCCTTCTCTTTCTGCCTCTCGCTCACTCTCTTTCAATATAAATAAATAAATAAATAAATAAATAAATAAACAAACAAACAAACAAACTTCAATAAATAAACAAAAGAATAAACATTAAAAAATGAAAAGTTACTTTTCTTACCTATTGTTAAGGCTTCTGAGTTTTATTACATCTTAATTGCATTTAGAATTCGATGGAAATTTGGGTTAAAATACAACCTAACATAACTCTTTATCCATTTAAAATAATAAGAAAACTAAGGAATCAAATTAACACCAGAAATGGAAAAAATAGGCATCACATGCCTCCTGAAGGACTGCAAAGAGAACATCACTGCTGCCAAATGTCATCATCTGAATCAAAGGAAACATCAGATAAACCCAAACTGAGGGGCATTCTAAAAAGTAACTGGCATTCCAAAATGCCAAAGTTAAAAAAAAAAAAAAAAAAGAGAGAGAGAAAGGCTTATGGACGGTTCTAAATTATAAGAGACAAAAAAGTCATGAAAGCTAAACATAATATGTAATCCTAGGTTGGATCCAGGATCAGAAAAAAATTTATTTTGCTATAAATAACATTAGTGAGACAACCAGCAAAATTTGGATAAGATTTGTAGATTAAATTATTGTATTAGTATCAATTTCCTGATTTTGAGAACTTATATTATAAGTATGCAAAAGAATATGTTTAGGTCTGCAACAGACTCTCAAATGTCTCAGGGAAAAAATATGTAGAGAGAGGGAAAAAAACACAAAGCAACTGTATAAAGTTAACATCTAGGGAATCTAAGCGAAATGTATACATAAATTCTTCATGTAACTTTTTAAGTCTTAAAATACTTTAAAGGTTCAAGTTTAAATACATAGAGAAACCAGCTCTCATGGAGCATATACATATAAAACATCTAATTTTCAAGAACAGAATAAGCAGGAAATCCTTTTATAGTTTATCGTGCCTCTTAAGGCTTAGTTTAGTCTAAAAAGTTACCTGATTACAATCCAGCATGCTTCTTGCCACAAGTCTGGGGTGATTTCATCATCATCCTCATCATATTGCATATCTGCAAAAACCAAAAATATTGTATTCATGTGCATATCTCACTCCTATGGTTTGAAGTAGCAGAAACACATTTACTCTCTGCTAAATAAAAAACAATCCTTTTACCCTTCTTCAAAAATCTCAATTAATCGAGTTATTACTAACGTATAATATACATAGGTATACATCTACATATACAAAGGTCTACGTCACATAGGTATTCTCCCAATATACAGAGGCTACAATTACAAAAGTTCAGTGTAAGTTGTGTGAATTTGTTTAATATTCCATCTTCTCTAGAAAGTCCATGTAATTCTCATGAATAGCTAACTGTAATAATAACTAGGAGCAAGCATGTAGTCCTCTAGTCAATAAGCTCCTCAGAGGGGCACCTGGGTGACTCAGTCGGTTAAGGCGACTGACTCTTGGTTTCCACTCAGGGCATGATCTCGTGGTCATGAGATCATTCCCCAAGTTGGGCTCAGTACTGACAGCACAGAGCCTGCTTGGGATTCTCTTTCCCTCTCTCTCTGCCCACCCCCCACCCCTGCTCACATGCACTTGGGTACTCTCTCAAAATAAATAAACATTAAAAAAAAATAAGCTCCTCAGAGACTGGAGGAACAGATTAGGGTAGGGGAGTAAAGCCAGAGAAGTGTTCCAATAGCTGGGCAATACCTTAAGGTACAATGGTCTATTACAACAGCATTTCATACATGTAAAGGTGTGACAGACTGTATTTTCTGAAAATGGCCACAACTGTATCTTCCATTTCACATGGTCTTTTATAATGTCATCTTGATATGCCTAGCATCAAGATACAGGGTTTATGTTTCCTCCCCTTAAATCTGAAGGGTTTTTGACAGTGCCAAAACTAAGATAATGCAACTAAAACCACACTACATGACTTTAAAAGCTATGTAAGAAAAGGCAACACAGCTCCACCCTGTCTGCTGAAACACATGCTTCTGGAGCTTTGAGTGTCCGTTAATTAAGTTCTACTACTCTAAGGCTTGTTTAATGTGAGGAAGCCCAAACCATACGGAGAGAACACTTATAGATGGTTCAGTCAGCAATCCTGGTCCTTGAGTCCTTCTAGAAATGTGAATAAACACTCTAGATCATACAGCCCACAACTGTCAACACTCAGCCTTTAAGTCTTTGCACTGAACCACTGACATCATGGAGCAAACATGTCATTCCTACTATGCTCTGTCCAAATTCCTGACCCACTGAATCCATGAACACACTAAATTAGTTTTCAAGCAGCCAAATATTAGGTTATGCAGCAATAGTAATATGAACAATAGGACATTTGAAAAATCAGAGTGCACTGGTCCTCTGATATTAGTCTCATCTTCTTATGTAAGAAGGTAAATGGGGGTGCCTGGATGGCTCAGTCAGTTGAACGTCCAACTTCAGCTCAGGTCATGATCTTGCAGTTTGAGTTCGAGGCCTGTGTCAGGCTCTGTGCTGACAGCTCAGAGCCTGGAGCCTGCTTTGGATGGATTCTGTGTGTGTCTTTCTCTCTGCCCCTCCCCGACTCACACTCTGTCTCTCTCTCCTTCAAAAACAAATAAAACATTAAAAAAAATTTTTTTTTAATTAGTATGTGAGGGACGCCTGGGTGGCTCAGTCTGGTTAAGTGTGACTCTTGATTTCAGTTCAGGTCATGATCTCATGGTACTCAGATCAAGCCCCCCCCCCCCCCCCGCCCCCAAACCTCACTGGGCATAGAGCCTGCTTAGGCTCTTTCTCTCTCTCTCTCTCCCTCCCTCTGCCCCTCCACCACCCACTCTCAAAAAAAAAAAAATAAAAGTGCTGTATTTTTATATTCTGACATATATGCAGTCTGCAAAACTTAAGAATTTTCTATTTTAAAATTAACACACATGGGGCGCCTGGGTGGCTCAGTTGGTTAAGTGTCTGATTTCAGCTCAGGTCATGATCTTACAGTCCATGAGTTCAAGCCCTGCATCAGTCTCTGTGCTGACAGCTCAGAGCCTGGAGCCTGCTTCGGATTCTGTGTATCCGTCTCTCTCTGCCCCTCCCCTGCTCATGCTCTGTCTCTGTCTCAAAAATAAATACATTAAAAAATTTTTTAATTAAAAAATAAAATAAAATTAACACATATATTCAAAATAAATTATGTAATAAATGCTTCAATGGACTGGACTGACCCCTATACATGGTGGGAGGGGTAAGACAAAGGTATCTAAAATAGCTCAGAGATACCCAGCTTTGATGAAAGATTAGAGGCTAACATCACAGCCACAGAGAAGCAAATAAAAAGGTGGGAAAGGGGGAGAAATAAGGAGGTCAGCTTTAGGTATACTTGTAGATCATTTATCCCTTTAAATACTTGTAGTAAACAACTGGATATAAACATAAAGCTCAAATAAGAGTTCTAAATTACAAACAGGTGATAATTATTAATAAGTGATAATTAATAAGGTGATAATTGTATTAATATTACAAACAGGTGATAATCATTCCAGTAGAATATGGAAAGCTTATGTAGAGAAGACTGAAGGGGGGAAATTAAGGAATACCCCTATTAGAGTCATGTGAAAAGAAATGAATCCATGAATGAGACTCATTTACTCATTCACCTGCTCATCAAATATTTACTGAATGTATTTACTGTATCCCAGAGATATAGTAAATCTTCAGCTGTATCCTCAGATTATCACCTACTGTGGGGGATACAAACAAGATGAACTCAATTAACAGGAAGAACAAAGTGATATGGACAGTCCTAACCAAGACCTAAGGAGGTTAGGGTAGACTTCCCAAAAGCTGAGCTGAGCAGCAATCTCACATAAGAATAAACAGGAGTAAACCAGGCAAAAGAAAAGGGGTGAGACGGGAGGAGTAGAGATAGTAATATCTCAAACAGAAAAAAATTTTCGTGAAAGACTCCAAAATGAAAGATATTCAAGGAATGAAAGAAGGCCAATGTAGCTGAAGGATGGAGTGTGAAGTTGGAGTGGTAAAAGACACTGTTTTTTACCAATAGAGAACCATTCTAAGATTTTAACAAAGGTGTGGCTAGATCAGATTTCATTTCTGAAAGATCACTATGGCCACAGTATGGAGAGTGAATTGGAAAGGCAAGAAAACTGGAGCACCAAAACCATTTGAGAATCTGGAGAAGTAATCTAGGCAAGAGATAGTGGTGGCCTGAACTAGAAATTGTGGCAGAGTGAACAGAGAAATGGCCAGATTTGACATATTTAGGAGGCAGAACTCTTAGGGCTTGGTGGCTCATTAGATAATAGGGACAGAAGAGAGGAATCAAGAATGACGCCCAGGCTTCTGGCTTCAACAACAGAAGAGGGTAATACTACTCATGGAGATGGAGAACACAGGACAAAGCAGATTAGGAAGACAGATAAAGAAAATAGATGTTTGGGCAGTGACAAATTTGAGAAGCCAGGGGCACATCCAAGTGAATTTGTCCACTGGCATTACATATCCAAAACATATGGACTGGAAATATAAATTCAAAGTCATCCACAAATAAATGGTAACTGAAGCCATGGAAAATAGATGAAATCCTCCAGAGAGAATATGAATAGTATAAGAGAATGAGAAGGAAAGTCAGATAGGTAGGAAGAATTGAGAGATGTGGCAGAAGGAAGGAGTGAGTTTCCAGGAGGATGTCAACGATGTTAAATACCACAACGGAATTTAAGGTTTAAAATGTTTTTATTTTTATTTTTTAACGTTTATTTATTTTTGAGACAGAGAGAGACAAGGCAGAGAGAGAGGGAGACACAGAATCTGAAACAGGCTCCAGGCTCTGAGCCGTCAGCACAGAGCCCAACGCGGGGCTCGAACTCACGGACCGTGAGATCATGACCTGAGCCGAAGTCGGACACTTAACCGACTGACCCACCCAGGCGCCCCCTTTATTTTTATTTTTGAGAGAGACAGAAATCCTAGGCAGGCTCCATGCTCAGCATAGAGCCCGATGCAAGGCTCAATTCCACAACCCTGGGATCATGACCTGAGCCAAAATCAAGAGTTGGACACTCCACCAACTGAACCACCCAGGCACCCTGGGTTTGGATAATCTTTTAAAAAAAAAAAATCCCTCTGATTTATCACTTGAGAAGTCACTGACATTCTAACTAAGAGTTGTTCTAATGTAGTGGCTTGAGTACAATGAGATTATAACAGGTTGAGAATTTGAAAAATGGGAATTGGAAACTTTTTTTTTAAGAAGACTGGCTGTGAATGAAAGGAGAAAGGCAAAATATTAGAAGAAAAGTAAACAAAGAGTTTAAGGACAAACAGAAAAACGTTTTCTTGAGATCAAGAGATCTAGTATTTCATATAGAAAAAGAAGCCAGGTGAAAAGGAGTGTCTAAAAACTGATGAAGGCATTATCTAATAAAGATATCAAAGGGCACAAGCAGAAATGGGATGTAGACTCAATGCTGGAGCAGACGTGATAAATGAAATACCTTTAACTTTCTTTCCACAGGGTTATTATACATTGCTAATGAGAATATAAACTAGTACAATCACTATAGTGGTTACTTGGCACCAGCTAACAAAATGTTAAACATGTGTATTATTCAAGCTGACAATTCTGTATCTAGGAATTTCTCTGAACGACATACTTGCATTGGACAAAATGACGAGTGCAAGATAATTCACAACAGCACTACTTGAACCAGAAAAAGACCGGATATGACCCAAATACCCATCAATAAAACACTACTTACGGTATACCCACACAAACCAGGAAGGTGTGAAAAAATCTGAGGGTGCTCATGAGAATATCCCATATATACAAAACATATATTATATATAAAATATATGTCTTTACTGAGATATATATATCTCAAAAAATGCAGAAAAGTATGAGTGTTACCTTTTGTCTGTAAAAGGGTAGACAACAGAATCCCATTTATGTTTGCTTTAGTATGCATAAAGCTCTCTGAAGAGAGAATCTAAGAACAGAGATTACCTACTGTGGAAGGGACTCACATTAGATCGTGGACAAGAGTTAAGACCTTACCCTTTAATATTTTTATATGTTCTACCTTGTGAGTGATGAGAATACATTATGCAAAATGTCAAACTAAAAAAACTTCAAATTTTTTTCTGAGCTAGAAGAAATCTAATGATATTTATAAATTTGTAGACTCAAGATCTGAGACAGAGAAGTTTAAACAGTAGAGTTTATGCTCTTCTTTTTCTCCATGAAGTAGCTGCGGAAATAAAGAGAAACATGAGAGGTGGCCACAGGAGTGGGAGTCGAAAAAAAAGTGAAGTCTGAAATAGAAGCTGTGAAAAATGGAAGACTGAACTTTAAAAATACATAATGAGGGGCACCTGGGTGGCTGGCTCAGTTAGTCGTAGGACTCTGAGCAGGTCATGGTCTCCCAGTCCGTGGATTCCAGCACCACGTGGGGCTCTGTGCTGACAACTCAGAGCCTGGAACCTGCTTGGGATTCTGTGTCTCCCTCTCTCTGCCCCTCCCGCGCTTGTGCTCTCTCTCTCCCTCTCAAATATAAACAAACATTAAAATCATAACAATACTAAAAATACATAATGAAAATACACTAGATTTGACTAAGAATTCTACATGTGAAAAGAAAAAATACATATTGATCCCACTCAATAAAATACCTAACACCTGAAAACTACCATCCTGTGGGAAGAAGAAATTTAAAGATCTTTTAGGACAATATAGTCATTTGACAGTATGAAGGAATTTCAAAAGAGACCAACCCCTCCTCGCCTCCCCGACCCCCCATACACGCTATATTCTTTTACCCTGCTTTATTTCCTGAGCCTAGCACAATACTTGGCACAGGCTGACACTCAAAAATTCAACTATTCAATAAATCCACTGTGGCCCTGGGGGAAATCAAAAACGGAGTCCTTTGCTTCAAAGTACAAACAACAGAATTTGTCTTACTGTTCTGCGCGCCATTTCAATATGGAAAAGCGGCGTATGAGATTTACCCAGGAGCAGAAAGAGGAGAGAACAAGATTCCCCTGACCAGGGACATCAATGCTACGTTCCCTGCACCCTCCATCTTTCATAATCCCAGCTTTGGACCCGGCCTGGGGAATTTTGGGGGCATGACCGGGAATACTTAAGCGACGAATGGGAGGAGGCCGCAAATTCTCAATTAATTCAGCTCCCCACTTTTCCCTCCTTAGATGGGTCGCCTCGGAGTGTTCTGAGTAGACACCTACCCTCGTCCGCGTCATACATATTGGCAAAGGGTTTCCAAGTTCCCAACTAGAAATCCGAAAAAACCGAGCAGCGGCCGCCAGCGCCCGAGCGTGAGGCGAACTAATTTCCGTCTCCGGCGTTCCCAGAATGCTCTCCTTTTCAGGCCAGAGGCCACGCACAAAGAAGCCAACGTAAGATCTGCGCCTGCGCAAGTGGTAGGCCGAGCCTAGGTAAGGGTTATAATTGCGCACGCGCAAATCGTGGGCCAACGCCTCCTCTGGCTGATTGCGAGGAAGGCTCTCACAGTCGGCGCATGCCAATTAAAGTTTATTTTTTTATATCCTTGCACGATGACACCTGGAAAAAAAGAAACAAAAAGATGTATTGATAAAAGGCTTTAATTGGGACCATGAGTATGCGGCATTCGATTTTTCTTTGCAGTTTTAAGGACCAAAAAACAAGTTTTTAAAAACGTGTTTCATTAAAAGGTTGCGCCAGCGGTGGCGCATAGAATAAGCCCGATAGTAAAACCCTCGCTGGCCTCCTGCCCACCCAGCTCAGCTTAGGTCGCCGGTGCTTTTGCCGCAGCTTTGAATGGGTTTCCAGGCCTCAGATTCTTCATCTCGAGAACCCACAGGAATAGAAACGAAAGGAGACGAAATGTGTCGGACAAATAACAGCCCTCAGCTAGTCCTGGGTTTACGTCTCGAATTTAACACGCACCTCGGACCCCAGTGCGCCTGCGCGCGCGTGACTCCACCCTCGCCCTTACCCGTGGCGGTGTTCCCCATGCTGCCTGCTCGCCTGGCTTGCAGGCGGCTGTGGCCCTTCTTACGGGGATCTGCTCCCACGGTAGCGCGCCATGGCACTCAGGAGCAGCTTCTCGAGAGATGTGTGGCTGCCTCTTCCTCCCAGCACCCATCAAACCTGGGACGTAGGCTTTCTCGTGGCTCAACGGCAACTAGGGATTACGAAGGAAGAACTGACATGGAAGAGCATTTTTTGTTCCCCGAGTACGTCTCGGAGCCCGAGCCCGCACCGACCCTCGAAGAGCAGCTGCGAGAGCTGCAACAGCGGCAAGAGGAGGAGGAGCGACAGAAACAGCAGCGGCGGGAAGAGCGGCGGCGGCAAAAGCTGCGGGACAGGAGTCGACAACACCCGGTCGTGGGACACCCGGACCCGACGGTGCCACCCAGCGGCCTGAACTGCTCGGGCTGCGGAGCGGAGCTGCACTGCCAGGATCCCGGCGTGCCCGGCTACCTCCCCAGCGAGAAGTTCCTCAGCGCAGCGGCGCAGACCGAGGGCGGGCTGGCGCGGACCGTGTGCCAGCGTTGCTGGCTCCTGGTGCACCACCGGCGCGCTCTGCGCGTACAGATGAACCGCGAGCAGTATTTAGAGCTGGTGAGCGCAGCGCTGCGACGGCCGGGGCCCGCCCTGGTGCTTTACATGGTGGACCTTCTGGATCTGCCTGACCCCCTTCTACCGGAGCTGCCCGCGCTGGTGGGCCCCAAGCAACTGATCGTGCTGGGGAACAAGGTGGACCTGCTGCCCCAGGACGCGCCCGGCTACCTGCAGCGGCTCCGGGAGCGACTGTGGGACGACTGTACCCGCGCAGGGCTCCTTCAGCTGTCTAGCCACCGAGGGCTACAGCACGCTGGGGAGGACGGGCCGCGAGACGAGAAGGAGAATTCGAAGCCTTCTGCCAGAGTCCGTACGGTGCTCAAGGACGTGAGGCTAATTAGCGCCAAGACTGGCTACGGAATCGAAGAATTGATCTCAGTGCTTCAGCGTTCCTGGCGTTACCGCGGTGACGTCTACCTGGTTGGCGCCACCAACGCTGGGAAGTCCACTCTCTTCAACACGCTCCTAGAATCTGATTACTGCATCGCCAAGGGCGCTGAAGCTATCGACAGAGCCACCATCTCCTCTTGGCCTGGTGAGCCTTAGGAGGCCCGTCCCCTTCCTTTTGTGAGATGCTGAGAGTCTTATCGCGGGCACTTAGTTTATCCTTCCTTAATGTCCGTCCACCAGGGGCTGTCTGGAGTCTTCCCTTTAAAAATTCTCTCCCTACTTTGGTCACACCTCTCTTTTGTGTCAGCCTAGTGCTTGGAATCTTGTATGTTAGAGTAATTTTCTCATGGAGCACTTCTATGTTCCAGTCACTGTGCTAGGCACTGTAGATGAACCGGGGAACAAAGCAAGAGTTCCTGCTCTCTTGGAGGTTTCTCCGGTAGCTTTACTTATTTGTATGTTTCTCTGGAAAGTCCTTCGTTTACTTTTTTTTTTTTTCCTTCTTTTACTTTCTAAAGCTCACTCCACCCTCTCAGTCTTATTCTCCATATCTTGTTTATTCATAAGATCAGTATACTATACACATTTAACATTTGAATAATTCACTAATGCTATATGATGTGACTCAGAGAAAAAGTCAACTTTGTGGTTTCGGGTTTTGTCTTTTTAATTTTATTTTTAAGTAATCTTTACATTCAGTGTGGGACTCGAACTCACAACCCTGAGATCAAGAGTCGCAGGCTCCACTGACTGAGCCAGCCAGGCACCCCTCAAGTTTGTGATTTTAAGAAACTTCTGTAGGGGTGGGGCGCCTGGGTGGCGCAGTCGGTTAAGCGTCCGACTTCAGCCAGGTCACGATCTCGCGGTCCGTGAGTTCGAGCCCCGCGTCAGGCTCTGGGCTGATGGCTCGGAGCCTGGAGCCTGTTTCCGATTCTGTGTCTCCCTCTCTCTCTGCCCCTCCCCCGTTCATGCTCTGTCTCTCTCTGTCCCAAAAATAAATAAAAAACATTGAAAAAAAAAATTTAAAAAAAAAAAAAAAAAAAAAAAAAAGAAACTTCTGTAGGGGTGCCTGGGTGGCTCAGTCGGTTAAGCGTCCGACTTCGGCTCAGGTCATGATCTCACGGTCCGTGAGTTCGAGCCCCGCGTCGGGCTCTGTGCTGACAGCTCAGAGCCTGGAGCCCGAGTCCGATTCCGTGTCTTCCGATTCTGTGTCTCCCTCTCTCTCTGACCCTCCCCCGTTCATGCTCTCTGTCTCAAAAATAAACAAACATTAAAAAAAAATTAAAAAGGAAAAAAGAAACTTCTGTAATTGCAAAACAGGTCCTTTTGTGACCCTGTTTGTATTTAACAGTTTGCAAAACTGCCTCAAACCAGTGTTTCAAAACTGCCTTGAAACCAGTGTTTAGCTTTGATGGGCCGTATTTCTCTGTCCAGGACTTTAGTTAAATTATACACAGAAGTGCTCTTATACTTAATGATAGTACAGTGAAAATGAAAAGAAGGGGAAAAAAGCAGGTCTGCAGATTTGAGATTCAAATCCAGGTTGAGCCTTTGAGCCAATCTCTGAGCCTATTTCCTCATCTGTAAAAGTAAGAATTATTTTGTCACGAAGGTTCCGTGAAGTAAATCACTGTACCCAAGACAAGGTAGCTCCTCAAAAATGTAGGTTTTTCTCCCCTTATTCTCTGTTCTTTTATAATGTTTATAGGGGCACCTGGGTGGCGCAGTCGGTTAAGCGTCCGACTTCAGCCAGGTCACAATCTCGCGGTCTGTAAGTTCGAGCCCCGCGTCAGGCTCTGGGCTGATGGCTCGGAGCCTGGAGCCTGTTTCCGATTCTGTGTCTCCCTCTCTCTCTGCCCCTCCCCCGTTCATGCTCTGTCTCTCTCTGTCCCAAAAATAAATAAAAAACGTTGAAAAAAAAATTTTATAATGTTTATAACAATATATTTATTCTTTGGTATTTCAGGTACTACATTAAACCTTCTGAAGTTTCCTATTTGCAACCCAACACCTTACAGGATGTTTGAAAGGCAAAAAAGGCTTAAAAAAGATGCAACTAAAGCTGAAGAAGATCTTAGTCAGCAAGAGCAACATCAACTTAATCTTTTGAAAAAGCACGGTTATGTAGTAGGTAAGCATCTTCTTTAGAAAACTCTTGTCGGGGCTATGCTAAAAATTTTTGTGGAGCAACATGGAATACAGCTGTCTGGGGCTAGCCAGTTTTTGTGGCTACTGGGAAGAGACTACTTTCCCAGTTCTGGAACAAAGAGGCCCCTTTAGAGGCAAAGCTACTATTTGGAAACCCAGAGTTCACTGTGCTGATACTTGGAGAAATCCAGGGAAGGAAACCTGCAGTAACTGCCCACCAACCATTGTCAGCAGTAGAAGCATTTTCACTAAGAAACAGCACCCTCTCCTTGCAGACCACCAGCACAGGTTGTTGACTGCATGCAGCAGCTTTAAATTAGATTTTCCCTCCTTGGGGCTCCTGGGTGGCTCAATCGGTTAAGGGACCAATTTCGGCTCAGGTCATGATCTCACAGTTTGTGAGTTCGAGCCCTGCTTCAGGCTGTGTGCTGACAGCTCAGAGCCTAGAGCCTGGAGCCTGCTTCAGATTCTGTGTCTCCCTCTCTGTCTGCCCCTCCCCCTCTCATGCTCTGTCTCTCTCAAAAATAAACAAAAAAATAGATTGTCCCTCCTTTACTAAAAATATTTTGATTTGGGGCTCCTGGGTGGCTCAATCGGTTGAGCGTCCGACTTCAGCTCAGGTCATGATCTCACAGTCCGTGAGTTCGAGCCCCGCATCAGGCTCTGTGCTGACAGCTCAGAGCCTGGAGCCTGTTTCAGATTCTGTGTCTCCCTCTCTCTCTGACCCTCCCCTGTTCATGCTCTGTCTCTGTCTCAAAAATAAAACGTTAAAAAAAATTTTTTTCTCCTTTAAATATTTTGATTTGCAGCACTTTCCACCCATCCCCCCACCTGGTGTACACAGCTAGCCACATACTTGACCATTGTAAGAGTCTGACTCCCACTGCCTTTGAAAAGAGGGCAAGGGTATCATTGTAGTCTTGCTTCTGTACACCGTATTTAGTCTAAGTAACTTGTTTGAGGCAAGTAAGAAGAATAAGAATTATCTGTCTGGAGTCAAAACCTTCAAAGGAGTGACTAATAGCTTAACTATAACTTGTTCTAGGAAGAGTTGGAAGAACATTCCTATATTCAGAAGAACAGAAGGATGAAGCTGCCTTTCAGTTTGATGCTGATTCCCTTGCCTTTGACATGGGAAATGAACCTGTTATGGTTGCAGATAAATCCACCAAACGAATAGAATTGACCCCACAAGATGTGAAAGATGCCCACTGGTTTCATGACACCCCTGGAATTACAAAAGAAAATTGTGTATGTATTTGTTGTCTTTTAGAAATACTTTCAATTGCACAAGTATTGTCTTAATTGTCAGAACACAGGAAAGGAGGTATTCTTTCACTTCAGACTCACTTCTCGTTCCTTCCTAGAAGCAGTTCAGGGTGATCTATCTGCCACCAAGATGTGTATTCCATTTGGTAGGCTTCACTGCCAACATATTTGTGTTATTGTTGTTGTTACCTTAGTTATTAGGGAGACATTTATAAAATCCTAAATCTTGAGGTTGGAAGAAAGCGTAAGTATCACTGCAGTCTAGCCACCTATTCTATGCTTGAATTCCCTCTAAAACTGTCCATCCAGCTCACACTAAAGTAAGGAGTGACTCACCACCAGCTGAAGCAGTGTCCCCTCATCTCCCAAGGTAACCCCATTTGGCTTTGACCTACTCTTTGGGTTGAGCTGAACAGTCTCCCTGTAACTTGTACCTATTGTTCTTCAAATGGACCTGTATGGACTAAATGCCTGTTACCCTTGCTAGACTTTGAACTACTTTAATGTGTAATGTCCTGTCTTTTCCTCACTCTATACTCTTCACCTTCATTAGTTCATCCAACAAAACATTGAACATTTACTGCACTGACATAATCCAGATAATTTGTCTGTTTCTTGCAGCTCTTCTCCCTGAGAGAATAGGCTTATCGTCTCTCTCTCTTGCCCTTATTACATCTTTTTTTTAATGTTTTATTTTTGAGAGCATGCAGGTGGGGAAGGGGCAGAGAGAACGACAGAGGACCTTAAGCAGGCTCTGCACTGACAGCAGTGAGCCTAATGTGGGGCTTGAACTCATGAACTGCAAGATCATGACCTGAGCTGAAGTCGGACACTCAACCAGACACTCAACTGACTGAACCACCCAGGTGCCTGCCCTTAATACATCTTTTTAATCCAATTGCAGGATTTCCCGGGCAACTTTGTTTTATCTCATTAAAGTTAGCCTATATTCCACACACTCATTAAATCTCACAACTTTTTATTCATTTGCAGTTTTGATAATCATCCAAGTCCTGGATTGACTGGTATGCATCCAGGATATAGCCTTACAACAGATCCATTAATCAGTTTCCTTTGAATCTGGTCACTGACCCAAGTTCCTGAATCGCCTAATTATGTCTGTATGCCTGTGAAACAACATTGGTGTCTTAGCTTCTTTTCCTTCTTTGCCTTATGTGGATCACTTAACCGTTTAATTATCAGAATGATACTCTTATTTAGTGTCCCATGTCACAGAATCATATAGATTTTTTAACATTTTTGCACTCCCACAGTAATTGCTTGTCACCCGTCTCTTCACAATCTAGAACTTCAGAGCAACTGGATTGCTTTCTGGTAATGTTCCAGCACTTTCACTTCACCAATGTATTCTTCAGGGGTAGCAGTTATTTCCATCATTTATACCCTCTTGTCAAATAGAAAAGCAAGAATTTGCTAAATATTCTAGCCAGCAGAATGAGACCCTCAAAGTTTTAGAACTAAAAGGTCTCTGGCAGTCTGCTTCTGTGTCAGTTTATTGCTACATTTATTAGATGCTTTAAACTAGTGTTTCCCAAACTGATTCAAGGTATTCTGTTTTGAAATAAAAGTATTAAAGCCTCTGCTAAAAAGTGTTAAAAGGTTTCTTTACTGCAGGTGGCTTTTAATGTGCTTTTTTCAAACAAATGCTGAGGAAAAGTACTTGCAGCCCCTTGTTATGTATTTTTTTGTGAGGCTCTCTAGGTTTCACATATTCTTTATTTCCTTATTTTTCTTAAACAAGTTCACAAAAGTTCTTTATCCATTTTTTTTTTTTACCTTCTCTAATATTTCTCATCAAAAAAAATTTTTTAAGTAATCGCTGCCCCCAACATGGGGCTCAAACTCACAACCCTGAGATCAAGAGTCACAGACTCCATTGACTGAGTCAGCCAGATGCCCCATAATATTGCTCTTTTTTAATCAGATTTTGATTCTTTAAATCTTACCAAAATCTTGTTCTTCTTGGCTTTCCTTTTCCATTTTCTCTAGTCTCTTTAAGAACTCTTCATCCTTAGAAGCCAGAGGATTCGTTTTAAAAAAAAGAAGCAGCAGCAGCCAGAGGATTCATAACTTTTTCTCATTTTTTGCTGAGCATTTGGGGCAAATGACTAGAATGCAGAAAAAGGTTCTTCAGAACTCTTTACCTGCTCCTAGAATGAGGTGACCATTTTGCATTTAATGCATGCATACTTGCCACTGGGATATAAGTAGTATTTTGCCTTACCTTTAGCTGAAACCCCCTGCCCCCCAGAAGCCTTGATGGAGAGCATATATATGCCATCTTGGAACTGACTCATCAGTTGTTTTCAGTTCACACCAGTTTTGACATTTGAGGGATGCTGCTCACATAGAAAGTCTCATACTCCCATAAAGTTGTTTTGCCATTACTCAATATTAAGTTGTGAAGCAAGAGTAGAGCCATCCATAAATTGATTAAGACAGAATGAATATAGTAATTTTATATGCAGCAAATTCTGACATATTTTGGTTTATTGTGAAGTCCGAAATATTTTTTTACCTAAGAGGTAAATCAAAATATATCATATCTTCAATAAAAGTAATTCTTGGGGCACCTGGGTGGATCAGTTGGATGAGCCTCCATCTTTGGCTCAGGTCATGATCTCCCAGTTCAGGAATTCAAGCCCCACATCGGGCTCGCTGCCATCAGCACAGAACCTGCTTCGGATCCTCTGCCCCGCTTCTTTGACCCTCTCCTGTCTGCACTCTCAAAAATAAATAAACATTTTTTTAAAAAGTAATAATTCTCTAAAAAATCTACCCTTTGCTTTACAGGTTTTAAACCTTCTAACAGAAAAAGAAGTAAATATTGTTTTACCAACACATTCCATTGTTCCAAGAACTTTTGTGCTTAAACCAGGAATGGTTCTATTTTTGGGTGCCATAGGCCGCATTGATTTTCTGCAGGTAAGAAAAGTCTGCACCATTAAAAAATGACCTACTGGGGCACCTGGGTGGCTCAGTCAGTTGAGCATCCAGCTTCAGCTCAGGTTGTGATCTTGAGATTTGTGGGTTCAGGCCCCACATGGGGCTTTTTGTGCTGACAGTGTGGAGCCTGCTTTGGATTCTCTCCCTCCCTCTTTCTGTCCCTCTTTCTCTGCCCCTCACCTGCTTGCACTTCCTATCTCAAAAATAAACATTAAAAAAAATTTTACAAAAAAATGACTAGTTTAAGGATACAAATATGTGAACAAGACTGGCAAATGTTGATAACTAGATCATGACTGTTGAGGAGGTTGGTATCCTTTTTGTTTGTTTGAAAATGTCCATAATGAAAACTTGGGAAAAAGAAATGGGGAGGAAAAACAACTAGTAGGTCTCAGAAACTAGATCTTCATTAGGATATTAAATGCCCCAGACAACTTGGCATGGAGAAAAGTTACTGTACCTATCCTGTGGTATTGTTTCACATGGAAATCATAGGTCCAACCTTAGGTGTAGGGTTAATGTGCATTAAATAAATCCCACACTTTAAAGATTTTCTTTTTAAAAAAATAAAGATTTTCTTTTTAAGTAATATTAATACCAAATGTGGGGCTCAAACTCACAGTGCCCTGATCAAGAGTCACATGTTCCACCAACTGACCCAGCCCTGCACCCCTGTCACACTCCTTTATATCCCATGAAATGTATACATTTATGTATGTACTTTTTTGTTTGGTATTCAGTTACTTAGCTTCATTCTGGGGATTTTAGAGTATTTATAGAACTGTTCCCTATTTTCCCAAAGTGAGGATAAAGGGAAATGAAATGTGGATGTATCCAACAACACTAAATGCAACTTGCAAGTTATTGCTATAGCATATTTCTTGGGTTTTGTGTTTCATTAAAACCCATAGAACATTAATATTTTAAACCTAGCTTTACACTGGGACAATTAGAACATTTACTTATATTTACTTATGTTTCCTTATAGATTACTTATACTTATTTACATATCCATTTACTTATAAAAGGAGCTTGATTTTTTTTTTATTGATTGTACATTGTAATGTGCTGGTTTTGCAAGTTTTTCATTCTGTAAAATAACTTCTTTTCTTCCTTTCTTAAGGGAAATCAGTCAGCTTGGTTTACAGTTGTGGCTTCCAGCCTCCTTCCTGTGCACATTACTTCCTTGGACAAGGCAGATACTGTGTATAAGAAACATGCCGGTCATACATTACTCAAGGTGAGGCAACACACTTTGAAGATTGCACGGTTAGGTTAACCTCCACTGTGACAGTCCCACAGCCCTGCTAAGAAAGCCTTTCTTGGACATAACCATCTTTGTTATACAATCAGCTAGCTGTCTCCTCACCTGTTCTGGTTGAGGATTTTGACTAGCAAGTAAAATAGGTTGTAGAAGAAAAGGATGTTGTTTGGACTGATCCTAGAATAGCTACAGACTTGTGTTTTCTCTAAACTACACTGACCAATACAATAGCCACAAGTGCCATTTAAATTTAAATTAATTAATTAAAAGTAAATAAACTTTAAAATTTAGTTCTTCAGTTGTACTAGCCACTTTTCAACTGCCCAGCAGTCACATCATCACAGAAAGTTTATTGGATAATGCTGAGGGAAGAGAAGTTACAGATGTTCTCACAACTGGGGGTGCTACTTGCGTCTAGTGGGTGGAGGCCAAGGATAATGCTGGACATCCTGCAATGCACACAACAGATGCTCAAAACAAAATTCTCTGATCCAAAATGTCAGTAATTGCATGGTTGAGAAGTCCTGGTCTGGGTGGAAAAGCTCTCCTCCCAGGTTCTTAATCCCAGTTACTTAGAGATTATACTGCCTCTTTACTCCTGCCCTACCAGCTCCTTCCTTGCACCTGTAAGTATGTTACAGTTTCTCTCACCTTTTTTTTTTTTAATCTTATTTTTAAAGTTTATTTGTTTTGAGAGACACAGCAGAAGCCAGAGAGGGGGAGAGAGTATCCCAAGCAGGCTCTGCACTGTCAGTACAGAGCCCAGTGTGGGGCCCAGTCCCACAAACCATGAGATCATGACCTGAGCCAAAATCAAGAGTCAGACACTCAACCAGCTGAGCCACCCAGGCGCATCCAGTTTCTCTCATCTTTAAAAAAAAAAAAAAAAGAAAGAAAACGAAACTTGGGGTGCCTGGCTGGCTCAGTCAGTTAAGTGTCTGACTTCAGCTCAGGTCATGATCTCACAGTTTATGAGTTCAAGCCACACATCAGGCTCCCTGCTGTCAGCACAGAGCCTACTTCAGATCCTATGTCTCCCTCTCTCTTCCCCTCCCCTACTCATGCACTGCACACGCATGCTCTCTCAAAAATAAACATTCAAAAGAATTACAAAAGCAAAAACAAAAAATTCAGTATCCTTCAGTGTCCTGCTTATTTATTCCTTCTTTTTACTGTCAAGCTTGCTCCTGCTCCTCATGTCCATCCTCTGCAGTCCCCATTTGTCCTGTATCATTGAAATTGTTCTTACAAAGTTCACCAAGTACTGAGTGGGAACCGTTTTCAGCTCTTTAATAATAAGACCTGACATAGACATTGGTAATATATAATGTATAATATTTAGATTATTGGAGCCAGACTGGGTTTAAATGCTTGCTCTGTTCCACCACTTGACAAAGCTGTGTAACACTGTGTTGTACCTACATCACAAGGTTGTGGCGAGAACTAAGTTCCAGGGCACTGTTGTAACTGCTATGTGAGTGTTTGTGATGATGATGAAACACATCTACACAAATACCAGGTGCATCCAGCAAAGGTGGTTTAGTATTGATTAGTGCTTATGCAACTAAATGTAAGCCAGAACCCAAAATATACACTGCTTTCCAAAGAGGATAAAAATAAACCTGACTTGAGAAATAAATGTTTCTTTCTATCTGTATTTCCTAAGAAAGCCAGACTGAAATTAAAACTCCATTGACAGGGGCACCTGGGTGGTGTCAATTAAGCGTCCGACTTAGGCTCAGGTCATGATCTCAGGGGTGGTGAGTTTGAGCCCTGTGTCAGGCTCCGTCCTGACAGCTCAGAGCCTAGAGCCTACTTTGGATTGTGTCTCCTTCTCTCTCTGCCCCTCCCCTGCTCACACTCTCTTTCTCTCTCTCAAAAATAAATAAACATTAAAAAATTTTTAAAAAACCAAAAAACTCCATTGACATAACTGCCCTAAAGTTAATATTCCAGAGACCTGCAGGATGGGTGAATATATAAAGGCAATCAGCAATATAGATCTGTTGGTGTTTCTGCATTTAAAAGACTTTAGTTCTCCGGTTAAATTTGCTTCCTTTTTAGGTAAAACAATAATAATACATGAGTTCAAATACAGCTTGAAATTTCCAGGGAAGGAAACTTCTTAGTTTGTATAACATGGCTCTCCTAAAAATGAATTCTGTCGTTCTCTGCCCCTGTGCATCTGTATAGTTTTCAGAGTGGACATCACTGATGCTTTCCAAAGCAACTCTCCCAGTCTTCTCTGCCAGTAATGGAAACGTTCTGGGGGGTGCTCTGAGAATCATTCTTGCCTCCTGGTTTTCTTACTTACCTCCCAAATCCAAGTCAGCCCTCCCTTCTCATTATCACTGAATACAGCCTCCCAGTTCAAGCTGTAATCTGCTTTCATTAGGCTGTTTTTGAGATCCTGAAGTATTTTCTTAGCTTCCAGCTTTTATTGTCCTCCTCCCACCCCCACCCCAAATATACCTCTACAGCCCCTAAAGCAGTGGCTTCTCATGCAGGATTGACTTTTGCCCCCAGGGGACATTTACAGTTTTACACTTCTGCAGCCTCACAGCCTTCCCCTCTAGCCCCCATCAAAGCATTATTCAGCCCAAAATGTCAATAGTGCCAAGGTTAACAAACCCTGCACTACAGAGATCTTTCCAAAATACAAAGCAGATCACAGTATTCTTTTTTATTCTTATCTCTGTTCTTTTTCCTACTTATAATTCCTTGGTAGTTCCACATTACTGAGAAGTCTAAACCAACAGCTTCATCACTGACACGCACATATACACAGACTTAACATACCCTAGACAGTTCAATTACAGTTCCCTGAATTCATCATCCTTTGTCTTGTGTACATGATGCTAACCCAGAATACTTTTCCACTGAGTAACTTCAACTTTATCTCAAGATACTCCTCAGATATTGCTGCTTCCTCAAGGTTTTCCTTGACTAAAATATACTCATTACTTCTTCCTCCTCAACTGTAGTACTTGATAGATGCTTCCCATGACATTTCTTACCTTGTAATTTGTTTACATGTTATTTCCACCTTCTGATCTCCTTGGGCACAGGGACCATATTGTAACATCTATCTTTGTGTCCCTAGTGTTAAGCAGAGAAAGATTTATTAATAAATAAGTTATTATCCAGTTACTTCCCATTCATGGACACATCTATAAACAGAAGCTAAACCTTACCCATTGCACATGTACCCTTCACTTGTAATGAGGCAGGGATTAATCTTTGAGGCCAGCCAGGCCTATGAGACCTAAGGTATTTTGAAGGATGTTACTTTAATTGCCCAGTGTTACTCTGTGAAGCTTTATGGAGGACTATAAAAACAGTGTAAACTAGTAAAATAAGATTCTGCTATTAGGAGGTTACCACTGGACACATACTCACATGCAGCTCTTACATCCTGGGATCTGTAGGCTTTATCTCACCACAGGGTTCCCATGCTTTTCATTTGAACTAGAAGTGATTTGGGGTTTTCAATAGCTGAGATTATTATTGATCTGTCTACATAACTAGTGTATCGGTGCTTTACTTAATATTAGAGTTATGGGCAGTTTAATTTGAACTTCCAAACGTCTTCATTTTATTTCAATGGCAGGTTCCAATGGGTGGAGAAGAAAGAATGGCAGGATTTCCTCCTCTTGTTGGTGAAGACATTACATTAAATGAAGGACTTGGGGAATCTGAAGCAGTGGCTGACATCAAGTTTTCTTCTGCAGGTAATTGTACACCAAGCACTTTTTAAAAGGTGAATAGGGGGCGCCTGGGTGGCTCAGTCGGTTAAGCGTCCGACTTCAGCTCAGGTCACGATCTCGCGGTCTGTGAGTTCGAGCCCCGCTTCAGGCTCTGGGCTGGTGGCTCAGAGCCTGGAGCCTGTTTCCGATTCTGTGTCTCCCTCTCTCTGACCCTCCCCCGTTCATGCTCTGTTTCTCTCTGTCTCAAAAATAAATAAATGTTAAAAAAAAAAAATTTTTTTTTAAATTTAAAAAATAAAAGGTGAATAGGGACACCTCAGTGGCTCAGTCAGTTAAGCACCCAACTCTTGATCCCGGCTCAGGTCATGATCTCACAGTTTGTAAGATCCATCCCCACATGGAACTCTGCACTGATAGCGCAGAGCGTGCTGGGGATTGTCTCTCTCTCTCTCTCTCTCTCTCTCTCTCACTCTGCCTTGCTCATGCTCTCTGTCTCAAAATAAATAAATACACTTAAAAGGTGAATTAAGTGTCCTTACTGGTATTTTTATAGAAATGTGCACTTATCTGATATAAACTGAGGATTTTAAGAAATATACTAATTTAGAGGCACCAGTGGCTCCGTCAGTTATACGTCTGACTTCGACTCAGGTCATGATCTTCGACTCAGGTCATGATCTCACGGCTCCTGGGTTCAGGCCCCGCATCGGGCTCTCTACTGACAGCTCAGAGCCTGGAGCCTGCTTTGGATTCTGTGTTTCCCTTTCTCTCTGCCCCTCCTCCACTCACGCTGTGTCTCTCTCTTAAACAAACATTAAAAAAAAGAAGAAAAGAAATATACTAATTTATTCATTAAATGCAGCCTACTCTGAAAATAAATTTGTACCTTTTCATAAATGCATTGTATGCTTTCTTAAAAAATAAAGTGAAAGAGACCAGTAGTCTCCTTTGGTGCTCCATTTTGAGCTTGGGGTTGACATTTTTAATAAGATGGTTGCTGACACCATTTTGTGTTCTATCACATGCCTGCATAGGTTGGGTTGCAGTAACACCTCAGTTTAAGGACAGACTGCATCTCCGAGGCTATACACCTCAAGGAACAGTTCTGACGGTCCGGCCCCCTCTCTTGCCATATATCGTTAACATCAAAGGCAAGCGCATCAAGAGAAGTGTGGCCTATAAAACCAAGAAGCCTCCTTCCCTTGTGTACAATCTGCAGAAGAAGAAAAACAGATAGAAATATGAAGTTGACCCTGTTCACACTGAAAATATTAACTATACTGGACATAACTACATATGTTAAATTGTATTAAACATAACTATAATAAAGCTTTCTTTGCTCCCTTTAAACCACTAAGGACTGTGCCTGTTTGTACTGTATTGAGTTTGTAAATACAAGTTGTTTTTTTTGTAGGGTGTGTATATGTATGTATTTGTCATCCAAATATACCTCAAAAGGAGTTCAGCTACATTCAAGTTTCTCTCACTATTTATTAAGACCAGATGTCGGGGCGCCTGGCTGGCTCAGTCAGAGGAGCATGCAAGTCTTGATCTCAGGGTCGTAAGTTCACACCCCACATGGGTGTAGAGATTACTAAAAAAAAAAAATAAACTAAAAAAAAAAAAGAAGACCAGATGTCATTTCTTACTTGGAGTCTAGTTGAGAGAGCAACAAAGCAGTTGGCATATGAAAAAATGGCAAAAAGAGGATTTCTCCAAAATAAATGGGCTCAAATAAGACAGGAATGAATGGGTGCCTCTGCTCCACATAGTCATCCAGGTATGCAGCTGGTGGAAGGCTCCATGGCTTCATTCCTAGGTCTAAGATGGTTGCTCAGGTTGTCATCCCTTCCCAGCAAGTGGAAAGAGGAAAAGTGAGTGAAGAGCACAATTTCCCTATTTCGAGGAAAGGGGAAAGGTTAGAAGTTGCACACATTTCATACTGTCTATTGATCAAGTTATATGGTCATTACCTACCCACATGAAAGCTGGGAGATGTAGGAGGAGATGGAGACTATTTTGGATTATTATTAAGGGAGAATAAACACTGGAGAAACAAGTAAACATTCACCTTTACGTAATCCTACCTGAGAATCTTACTTTTAAGATTCAGGTTACATCCTTCTGGCACTCAAAGTCTGTTCTGCGATTATCAGAGCACTTTTAACCATTTTATCAACATCCGCCTATATACATTGTATAACAGTACATCAGTCAGAAATCTACCTTTTATTATTCCTAGTTCGATAAGTAGCACTATAGCCGTGTACAGTGAACAATTGGCAAGTCAAGTACCAGATCCCAATGTTAAGAGAAATGCTAATGGGAAAGGCTGACCTGAAATGCAGTCCGATCCATGAACTTCCTGTAGGCTAAGGCTTAGCATAAAATTAGTAGACATACCCATGTTCTCTGTCAACAAGCATCCCCTAACCCCCATCTCACTAAAACCGCTTACAATAAATGGTTAGCATTTTAACATTCAACTTGTAAAAACCATAGATCTCACTTTCATCACGTTTCAGAGTAACTACTATTGGCATCTTGGGGAACAGAGTTCTTTAATGTGTAAGACTGCATTTCAGAATGCCAGCATCCCTCATCCCCAGATAAATAAATGCCAGTAACCTCTCCCCCTGACCCGTTAGTCATAGAGACAAACGAAAGTACCCCTCACGTTTCTTTTTTTTTTTTTTTTTTCCAGGGCAGAGAAATATTTAATAAAATCAGGTTGGGAGGAAGTCACTGGTTTGCTTGGCCGGCTCGCTGGCTGCCGGCCGGGGCGGGGGCACCCAGCTTGGACTCGAGCTGACCTCGACAGCCGCTCCAGGTCCTGGGGGCATCTCGGGGCAGCGCCGAGCTGGGGCGTCTGTGGCCGTGCGTGCAGCCTCTGTCCCGCTGGGGCTGCCCGCCCCGCCTCACTGCTGCAGGAGCTTGTGTTTCACCGTGGCGCTCTCGGAACAGAGGTGGACGAAGAGGGTGCCGGCGGCCGTGCGCGCCCGCAGCTCCCGCAGCTCGTAGTCGTGGGCCCACTCGATGTTGCCCCACTTCTGGATCTGGTACTCCTCCTCCAGGCGTGACAGCAGCACGGCCTGCTCCACTGTGAGGCGCCGGTCAATCAGGCCCAAGGTCAACACCATGGACTTGAGCTGGGTCACCACAAACTCAATCCCTTGTAGGGCCCACATGTTGTAAGAGGCCAGGTGGCTGGTGAGCACTTCCCGAGTCCTGGCTGGGACGCTGGGCCCCATTATGCTGGTGGAGGAGCCGATCTCCACATCGTATCTTTCTTCGGCCCATTCGATGATCGGGTCCCACTCGTTCCTTTGAAGTTCCACTAATGTCGCTGGCTCATCCACCCTGTAGCAGATGGTGTCGGTGTCCAGAAACTTCACAGCCGCCTGGATCAGCTGGTCCTTGTTTCGCTGGGTAGGGTTGTCTAGAAACGTGTTGCACAATGTGGTCAGGTGCATGGTGTAGAACTTGATGGTGTCCTGCTGGGAGTCCCATTCAGTGGCCACTGCGATGGCCAGGGCCTCGCTGGGGACGGTAAAGAGCTTGGCTTGGGGAGTTTTCAGCTTCCTGTGGTCCAGGTTTATCTCAAAGCCACCTTCACCCTGTGTGATGCTGACATTCTGATAAAACCTCTTCCTTTTTGGGGCGCCTGGGTGGCGCAGTCGGTTGGGCGTCCGACTTCAGCCAGGTCATGATCTCGTGGTCCGTGAGTTTGAGCCCCGCGTCGGGCTCTGGGCTGATGGCTCGGAGCCTGGAGCCTGTTTCCGATTCTGTGTCTCCCTCTCTCTCTGCCCCCCACCCCCCCCGTTCATGCTCTGTCTCTCTCTGTCCCAAAAATAAAAAACGTTGAAAAAAAAAAATTTAAAAAAAAACCTCTTCCTTTGGAATCTCAAACCGGTAATGTCTTTGCAGTGCACTCATTCCCCCTCACGTTTCCAAGCCCACCCTCTAGAGGGCGGTAGCTTCCCAGTTGAGAAAATCAATTTCTCATTTTTATTTTGGAGAAATGAAATATTAATTTTACAAGCTAAAAATTTGGCATTTGTGTAGAAATAGAGAACCTAGGAACTGATGCTGTCATTGATAACTTCTGAATATGTATTTTAGAAAGCAAAACATTCCTCCTTGTTGTCTCTAGGTTTTTGGCCTCTTGATTAACAGAGATTCAGTTTTTAAATGTTCATAATTTATACTCTCAGATCTCCTTTACCTCTAAAATTCTATGCTTTTGCTGCATAAAGCTTGACTGAAGCAGATGTTTAGTGTACCTTGCTGGAAGTTTCAAACAGCAAAATTAACTAAGCAAGTTTAGTTTCCCTGGTTATATTAGTTAACCTCTTCAGGTCTTCATTTTCTCACCCATAGAACGAGGGGAAAACATTAGATTTTTCTCAGTCCCTTCATAATTCTCAGCAAAAACAGGCAGGAAAGCCAGGAAAGAGTGGTTCCAATACCACAAACAGGATGCCACATGCCTAGACAGTTGAGGACTTCTGCTAGGATCTGTATTAATTCACTCCATATTCTGCCACCTAATGCAGCCCAGGATCACTGCTGGTATATTCAACTGCTCCGCAGTAGATTTTACTTAAAGTTCTGTCACTGTTGCTTTCTGAGCTTAATCAGTTTACTGATACTTGTTAATCCAGTAATCTGAGTATGGAGACCGCTTGAATCATTAATCACTTACACTATGGCAACATGCAGGAATAAGTAAAGAGGAGAATTAATGGCAAAATGTCAGGACAGCCTGCTCACTTTTCCACAGAACAGTGATTGTTTCGAGTGGCTAGAAAACAATTGAGCAAGTTCATGCTAGATCATTTACAAGCTCTGCAGCTTTGTGGTATTTAACATGTCACCTCTTTTGTATTCATGACACCTAAAAGAAGTAAAAGATGTGCCATCAAAAAGTTTTTGACTTCTGGGGCACCTGGGTGGTTCAGTTGAGAGCCCAACTTCGGCTCAGATCATGATCCCACGGTTCGTGGGTTCAAGCCCCGCATGGGGCTCTGTGCTGACAGCTCAGAGCCTGGAGCCTGCTTCACATTCTGTGTCTCCCTCTCTCTCTGCCCCTCCTCTGCTCATGCTCTCTCTCAAAAATAATAAACATTAAAAAAAAAAAGTTTTTGACTTCTTTGTAACATTAAACTCAAAGTTTTTTTTTTAAGTTATACCTTATCTCTCCTTTTCCCCTCCTTGAAACAGCATTTTCTTCAAAGTTACTGAAACATAGTTTAACACATTTCATATTTTTAATCACCATAAATGGCAATTAGAACTTTACTGCGTAGTTCCCCAGAGTCTAAATTTGTTTATGTTACTTGCAACACTCACTTCCCATGACAACCAAGGAGAAGTGGAGCACAGATGCAATCGTGTACACTTGTGTTTCTTGAGCATACAGACACTTCTTACAAAATGGAGATCAAGGCCAGTTTCCTGCAGATGACTAACTTGGAACTCCAGCTGTGCCAGCCGTGGCAGAGCTGTGATTGCTTCACTGAGTAGACACCCAGCGCTCAAGCTGAGGCGAGCTGTTTCGTAGACAGCCTCTGATCATTTATCCTGGCTTCCCTCCCACTTGGCTCTGTCTGGTGGAGCAATAGAATCATTTCCATTCTTTCTCAGACTGTTCCATTTTCTCTTGGCTGCTTTCCTCCTCCCAGGGGGATTGTTTTCTCAACTGTCAAAGAGTAATGCTTAAACATTAAAAACAAGACCTCACACTCATGTGAATCGAATAGATAGCACCTCCGCCTGCTCTTAATGTCTCTGTGTCGTGTCATCTGCCCCATTCATATCCTGTAGTGGGAGGGGGCAGCTCAAAATTAATATTTTAACATCATATGGGAATGATGCCTCATTTTTTCCTTCATGTCAAAGAGCACTGTTATTCTTTCATTTAGTATAAGACTTTCATGATCTGAATATTCCTAAGTCTGTCTAAAGCATCCTTAAAATACCCATGTCTTAGATCCCCAGGTTCCTGTTTTTCATAAGCTTCCATTTCCCTCCCAAATAATTCTCAGAATTTATCTTCTAGGTAATCAACCTGGAGGAAGAATTTCTTTGGTCTTAATATTCTCATCGGTAGACGCAACAGCTATGATGCTTAATTGCAAACATTATCAGTACCTCTAGCCAGTAGCTTTGGTAAATCTGCCAAAAATGGGCCACAGAAATAAAAGAACCACATATGCTAGAGAATATATCATCAGGTGATTTGGGAAGTGAAAGATTGCCAAGATCCCTTCTAATTTTTCAGTAAGTCCCTCGAAAATAGCAGGCATAACTGAATGAATTAGGAGAATGAGGGGATTTTCTTGTTTGATTGGTTGGTTTTTGCCTCCCCTGAAATATAACAACAGAGAAGACTTCAATTTGCTTAATAGCATTTGCATTCCTCTAGGGTTTCCCCCTTTTACTGCATAAGGGCACCACCTCATAGCAGTTGTATTTCAAACTATTCATAGTGGTCATATGAGAGCCCATATTATCTTTTTATTCCTTTACATTATAATAATAATAGTAGCTCTCCCTTATATAGCACATACAATAAGCCAGGCACTAGAGCACCTGAGTGGCTCAGTCGATTGAGTGTGTGACTCTTAATTTCAGCTCAGGTCATGATCCCAGGGCCATGGGTTTGAGCCCCGTGTCAGGCTCCATGCTAAGTGTGGAGCCTGCCTAAGATTGATTCTCTCTCTCTCTCTCTCTCTCTCTCTCTCTCTCTCCCCCTTTGCCCTCCCCCGCTCATACTAAGACAAAAAAATAAATAAATAATAAGTCAGGCACTGTTTTAAGTGCTTTACATACGTTTGTTGAATCCTTCCAACAACCCCATGTAGGAGGTACTATTCTTACCCACATTTACAGATGAGGAAACTAAGGCATAAGTAACTTCTCAGGGTCACACAACTAATGAATGATGGAGCTGTGATTCAAACAAATCCAAGCAGCCTATGTCCAGCACCCCTGTGGGTGTGTTTAATTTTACAGTAAAACTTACTTTTTTCCCATTCATTGTAGTTGTATGGATTTCAATATACATATAGGTTTGTGTAACAACCACCATAATCAGGAAACAGAGCAGTCCCATCTGATAGCACCCAGGTTTCTAACCACTACACAATACTTCCTCTTTATGTGGGAACCCATCACAAGTCTAAAGGAGAGAATTTTCAACCTCAGGTGGGAAACATGTTATCTCAGAAAAGAAAGGTAACCCACTTTGAAGACCTCCAAAGGTAATGACAGTTTCCGTGGAAACTCTAACTGCCACGTAATTCTTTTGAACATCCTTTGAATCCAGCTATACACAGTTCTGTGAGGAAAAACTATTTCTCAGGGCTAGGGTAGTGAGTGAGTGAGTGAGTGAGTGAGTGAGTGAGAGAGTGAGAGAGTGAGAGAGTGAGAGAGAGAGAGATGTGCTATACTCTTGCTGTCTTACTTCAGCAATGCTGAACAACCTCAAGTGTCCCAGTGTGATTTCCATGCTCCATGCTCTCTTACCATCTCGGATAGCTTTAAATCAACTGTGCTTTCATGGCTGGCTGGGAATCTTTTCACATTGCTAGTGAGCTTTGCCAAGTACCACGGACAGATCACAGCATGAATGGAGATCCTGACCTACAGTTCTGATTAAGAAAATAGTACATTAAATACACAGGAAATCAGGAATGCAAACATTCAAAGAATTATACCACTAAACTATCACAGAAAAGAAACTGATTTTTACTTCTGACTCTAATAGGAACATAGAATTAGAAGAACTGGTGTTCTCTATTCACAAATCAAACAGCTTCAAAAACCAAATTGATTAGGTCCTGAACTTGTTTAAATGGACTTGCCTTTTCTACTTGTATAGCACTCATCCTATTTCCTGTTCATTTTTACATCTTACTTTCACTATATTGGGATCCTGGTTGCCCAACTAAAAACTTTCTATTCTCTTGTTTTTCTCAGCACTTAACATCTGGCCTAAAAAACCTTTTTTCTTGTCTTTGACTTTAAATTCCATGGTTAAATACTTAACAGGAAGGACGATTAGAGAAATGGGGACTACTTGTCTCTAAAATGCCAGGTAAAAGATGTCTTTTAGTGGAACACTAGCTGAAGAAAAATCTCTTTTTCACTGGACAAATAAAGCTATTATATAAAGCTAATTATGAGAAATGTGAACATTTTCAGCATGGGAACTTGGATGAGACTGTTTAACAAAGGAAAACAACACCTAATAGACCCATCTACCCACTCACTCTCCCATTAGGCATGGGTTAAGTCACTTCCAGGTACAATGAACATTTGTTCATTGGAAGTGCTTTTTTATTAACTAGATTGAGGGCATTATTAGGTTTGTATCCATATCTATTGCTGGGTAACAAACTAAGTGACAACCCAAAATTCAGTGACTTACACAAGCACTTATTTGCTCCCATTCCTTAGTTTGGCAGTGTCATCTAGGCTCAGCTCAGTGGTTTTTCTGCTCCATACGAGCCTGCACTTGCAGAACTCACTCTACATCTGCAGCTTCAGCTGAGATGATTGTAACAGCTGGGAAATCTGGGCCTTTTTCCAGTGGTCACTCGCTCTACCTAGCATCTCATCCTCAAGTAGGCTGGTTCAAGCTTGTTCACAAAGTGACCATGTTTAGAAAGCACAAAAGAAGCTGCAAGGCCTCCAGAGGCTGAAGCTCATAAGTTACACAATGTCACTCTGCTGCAATTCTATTGGTGAAAGCAAGTCACAATGGCAGCACAGAGTCAAGCTGATCAGAAGGGCTACAAAGAATCTGTGGCCTGGGATGCCTGGGTGGCTCAGTCGGTTAAGTATCCAAATCTTTGATTTTGACTCAGGTAATCATCTCACAGTCTTGGGATGGAGCCCCCCAGCCAGGCTGTGCACTGACAGCATGGAGCCTGCTTGGGATTCTCTCTCTCTCCCTCTCTCTGCTCCTCCCCCACTCACAGTCTCTCTCAAAATAAAGCTTAAAAAAAAAAAAAAAGACTGGCCATTTAAAAATTTTTTTTTATTATTTATTTATTTATTTATTTATTTATTTTTAAATCTTAGTCTAAGACTTTAAATTTTTTTTTCAACGTTTTTAATTTATTTTTGGGACAGAGAGAGACAGAGCATGAACGGGGGAGGGTCAGAGAGAGAGGGAGACACAGAATCGGAAACAGGCTCCAGGCTCCCAGCCATCAGCCCAGAGCCCGACGCCGGGCTCGAACTCACGGACCGCGAGATCGTGACCTGGCTGAAGTCGGACGCTTAACCGACTGCGCCACCCAGGCGCCCCTGTGGCCATTTTTTTAAATGTTTACTTATTTTTGAGAGAGAGAGAGAGAAAGAGCATGGCGGGGGGGGGGGGGGGGGGGCGGGGGGGCGGGGGGGCGGGGAGGAGCAGAGAGAGAGGGAGACACAGAATCTGAAGCAGGCTCCAGGCTCTGAGCTGTCAGCACAGAGCCCAATGCAGGGTTCGAACCCACCAGCTGTGAGATCATGACCTGAGCCGAAGTCGGACAATTAACCAACTGAGCCACCCAGGCGCCTCAATTTTTATTCACCACAAATATTCATCATGTTGACCACCTTGAGGAAAATGCAGTGTGACATGCTATCTAACGACCTGATGAAGAGAATCCACTGTAAATCTGCAAAATAAGAAATTTCATACTAATTTAAATTTACTTCAGGAGTCAGATACATATAGCAGCTATGTGACTGAGGAAAGGAGAGAGGAAAAGGCTATGGAATGTAGATTTCATCATAAATCTTTTAGCAATAGTGTTTTTAACTGTGCATGTGTTACTTTCATACATTTAAAGTGAAAAAAAAAAATCCATTCAGATTCAAATCTAGCCTATCTCCATCCCCATGGAGCACTTACCATACCAGAAAGCTATCTCAGGAAGTCAGCTATTTACAAAGTCTCTGTGGTGGGAAAGGCAATGAGAATACAGAAGTGAAGGACCTTTAGATCTCAAAACAGTATCCTGCTGCTCCCCAGGAAGGAAGAAAGAGGTTTCAGGCAGAACCCAAGCTGAGGATCCTGAGACCCTAGCTTCTTTTCCTGGCTCCACAACCAGGGTGAGGGGTGGAGTGACATGGGGTTGGAACCTCTTTTTAACCCCTGGCCACCTACCAGCATTTCTCCATCTCTGCCCCTCCCCTTTACAGTCCTGGGGGAACACACTGGGCCCTGGCTTAGACTGGAGCAGGGAATGGGAAGCACAAGGAATCATATAGGTGGTCCCACTTGCTCCTAAAACAGTCTTTGAATCAATGTTTTACTAGAAATGTATACTAGGGTATCTAGAAATTTGATAAAAGTATTAGTTTAATTTCTATCCCACTAGAGCCCCCCACCTTACCCAGGAACTCTTGAGGTAGAGTAATTGCCAGGGCAGAATTTGGGCTTTTTTAGCTCCCTGGCTTCAATCCCGTCAAACCCTAAAACCTCTCAACTTGAAAACTCTAACCAGATGTGCAAAAAACAAACAAACAAAAAAGGCACCTCTCTTCTAAATATCCAGTGTTCTCCAAGGGGAAAAGGAGGCAGACCCCACTACACGTCTCAGCCTTGGAGGGTGGTGGAAGGAAGTACAATGGGGATTACGTTCAACAAAAAGCAGCACAGGTTAAAAAATGGTTGCCACCCAAAAGAAACAGTTTGAGCTATGCCCACCAGTTAATGTGAAAATGATCATCAAAGTGAAAAAATTAGGTAAGAGGGGTGCTTATGTGGCTCAGTTGGTTAAGCATCCGACTTTGGCTCGGGTCGTGATCTCTGGGTTCATGGGTCAAGCCCCACATCAGGCTCTGTGCTGACAGCTGGGAGCCTGGAGCTGCTTTGGATTCTGTGTGCGCGTGTGTCTCTGCCCATCCCCTGCTCACGTTTGTTCTCTCTCTCTCAAAAATAAACATTAAAAAAAAAATTAGGTAAGAAGTTATACCATGAAAGATTCTTTAAGAGAGAGGAGAGAGAATCCCAAGCTGGCCCCACACCATCAGCACAATGCAGGGCTCAAACTCACAAACTGTGAGATCATGACCTGGGCAGAATCCAAGAGTCTGATGCTCAACAACTGAGCCACCCAGGCGCCCCAAGATTCTTAAAGCTGTATTGTGTATTTACAGAATTGTAAACAGTCTGAAGAGGACACTTAATTGATATTTACTCAAAGTGATCAAATTTTCTGGCAGGATTGGGGATCTGCAAAGGTCTCAAGGCAGATCATCTACAACTTTTCAGGCTCTGCTACGGACCACATTTCCCATGTGTGTGAGCACAGCCCAGGGGATCTCAAGGGTCCTTTCCTCTGGAGTTCATGGACTTGAAACAAAGGCCCTGAAATAGCACCCTCTGTCTTAAGCTGCATGGGGTGGACTGACCTGGGCCTGCTTGCCAGTAAGCCAACTGCTGATCACAGACAGTACTCCAGCCAGTGTTTGTGCAGAATTCAGCAGTCTTTGCGTGCATTTACGTATGTGCGTGCTCACACTGAAAAACACCAAAAAGGCAGAAGACGAGGAGAGAAATGCCTATTACTATTACTGCTATCAGTATTATTTCTGTGACTGTTCAACAAGAAATGAGACATGTGGGAGGACAGCAGAAAGAGAAGCTTTTTTTTTTTTAATTTAAAAAATTAAGTGAAAACATAGAAACCCATGTCAGGGACATCTGTCACTCTCCTTCCTCCCTGTTGTGTAGGGTGGATAGCCTATGACTGTCTCTACCACTCCCAACCAATTCTGGGAGACTAGGAGACATGCACCTCCTGCCAAGTCTTCAAATTGTGATTTTAATCAATGGATCAGATGGGACAAAGAATCCGGGCCTATAATACAGCAGGCTCGCAGAGCCCAAGAACCAAGGGCATTTTCAAATAAATCCAGCTCTTTCCACGTTAAATTATGACATTCTTATACTTTCAAATAGCTATGCACATAATGAATACAGTGGCTTATCTAATAATGCCAGCTTAAATATAAAAACATAGCAAAAATGCCAGCTTCTGCTCTCAGAACTAGGCTTAAGTAGGATCAGGGCAAAATGGTTTTATCCTGGTTTATTTCGAAAAGGTGAAATTAATCTGACTACTGCTGGTAAGCTTCTCATATGGTCTTTAGTGAATATTAACTGGTTAGAAGTTATGATAGAGGAAAGCCTATTTAAAGAGTGTCCTTTTGAGGCACCTGGGTGGCTCTGTCAGTTGAGCATCCAACTCTTGATCTCAGGGCTCTGAGTCCAGGCCTCACACTGGGCTCCACACTGGGCATGAAGCATACTTCAAAATAAAGTGCCCTTATCATGTTAATAGAACATTATAATTGAGGACATTCAGATTAGATGGAAATCCTTTTGATCCCCATTCCTAATTTCTCCTTTTATAACATCCATTTTCCCCACATAATATTCTTCATTTAATAAAGGCAATGTGGCACAGACCTGCCACTTCCTACTGTGACATCTAGCAATTCACTTGTCTGTAGGATGCAATGTGGGAATTAGCCACCTACTTCTCAGTGATGAGGAGGGGATTCAGTTAATGTGATGTGCTTAGAATACTGCTTGGTACTTACAAGTACTTCTACTCCTAGATGCTAATGCAGGATCTCCAGCCTGCGCTGTTTCCCAACGACATGAGTGTCTCCAAGGTTGTCTCACATGGATCATGGGTCATATCTACTTTTACACAAAATCAGCCATTTTATTTCTAACAACAGCTTCCTTTAATGGAATTTCATACTTCCGTGCACAGGGCACAACAGCAACTCATCGGAAAGATCTTTGTTTCAAGCCAGTAAGATTCTCCCCACACTAGTGTAGTAGACATGACCCAGCTAGTTAGATCTATGCTCAAATAGGGACCTCTTTAAATTATTGTAATACCTTACTATATCATCATGTGGATAATTCATTCATCCCAGTAATGTTAGCTGAGTGTGAGGTACTATTACCCACATCTATGCTGAACATTAAATATTGGACATGTTACTCATCATTCTGTTATTTTAAGCAACACGAAAATAAACATTCCAAATATATACATCCTCTGTGTAAAAAAAAAAAACCAACCAAAAAACCTTTAACATAAAAAGTGCAAGACTTGATTAGTATTAGAAAACCTGAAAGAAGTTCTATCTTATGAACACAAGCATAGGGGCACCTGGGTGGCTCAGTTGGTTAAGCATACCACCAGCTCAGGGCATGATCTAGCGGTCTGTGAGTTCAAGTCCCAAGTCAGGCTCTGTGCTGACAGCTCAGAGCCTGGAGCCTGCTTCAGATTGTGCCTCCCGCTCTCTGCCCCTCCCCCCAACTCACTGTCTCTCAAAAATGAATAAATGTTAAAGAAATTTTTTTTAAAGAACACAAGCATAAACCAATGTAATTTTTAAGACTGTAAGAAATTATGAGTTCTCTGAACCTCACTTTATATGGTTTCCACTCTCAGAATACCTCCAGATTGTCAACCAATTTTGGCAATAAGGAGGCCAGAGAATAGGCATTAAAGTGATAAAAACCTGACACATCCACCCTTTGGAACATTATGCAATAGTTACAAAGAATGAGGAAGATGCTTAACTACTGACAAAGATCTCCAAATTCTGCAAATTGCAAAATCAATAATTCAATTTATGTCAAAGCATAGAAACAAAACAATTTAATATGTATACAGATAGAGGTAAAAAGTTAACTGTAAACCATTGACAGTAGTTAACTCTAGAAAGAGTAAGGTTTATAAGAGAGCTATTCAAGATGGATTTACTTATTTGAATTTTGAGAATTTACATACGAATTGTGATTTTTTAAGAAATTTTATCTTTCTGTGCTTCAGAATTTATTTCCAATGTTTGAGAGAGAGAGAGAGAGAGAGAGAGAGAGAGAGAGAGAGAGCGCGTGCGCGCACAAGCAGGGGAGAGGAGAGGGAGAGAGAATCCCAAGCAGGCTGTGCTGTCAGCACAAAGCCCAACGTGGGGCTCGATCCCATGAACCTTGAGATCATGACCTGAGCTGAAATTAAGGGTCAGACATTTAACTGACTGAACCACCCAGGCGCCCCTGCATTATGTGATTTATTTTTATGTTTCTTTTGAGAGAGCCATAGAGAGTGCAAGCAGGGAAGGGGCAGAAAAAGAAGGGGACAGAGGATCTGAAGTGGGCTTCGTGCTGACAGCAGAGAGCCCAATGCGGGGCTTGAACTCACAAACTGTGAGATCACGACATAAGCTATAGTTAGGTGCTTAACCAACTGAGCCACCCAGGGTCCCCTGCATTATGTGATTTTAAAAAAGCAATTAGGGCACACACATGAAGAAATAAAAGGTGTATGTAGCATTTCAAAAATCAGTGTAGAATTAGGACATGATTCTCTGAAATTGCCCCTTCTGGTGACAGAATCTTGACCACAGGTAAATTTCCACCTGCAGTTTATCCCTTAAGACATCCCAGCAAGCTTTCATAATTTTACAATACTGTTAGGACTTATGCAGAGAGAAATCTGGTATGTTTCAAAGTATTTGGTCATAAATAAGAATCCTCAATGTATTAACAGAATGTAACTTAGCCTTATTAAAGGAGTCAGAAAGGGCAACCCCCCACTGGCTGAATTGAGGTAAAATGCATGAAACAAGAACTGGAGTCTATGGGAAGAAAAAGCCCCTCTTGACAGACCCTGTACCAGCAAACAGGAGGTATAACTGATTCAAGCAAAAATAATTATATGCTAGGGGCACCTGGGTGGTTCAGTTCTCAGCTGGTTAAGCGTTCCACTCTTGATATTGGCTCAGGTTATGATCTCATGGTCTGTGAGGTGGAGCCTGTTTGGGATTCTCTTTCCCTCCCTCTCTCTCTGCCCCTCCATCGCTCATGCTCTCTCTCAAAATAAACTGTAAAGGGGCGCCTGGGTGGCTCAGTCGGTTAAGCATCCGACTTCGGCTCAGGTCACGATCTCACGGTATGTGAGTTCGAGCCCCGCGTCAGGCTCTGTGCTGACTGCTCAGAGCCTGGAGCCTGTTTCAGATTCTGTGTCTCCCTCTCTCTCTGACCCTCCCCCATTCATGCTCTGTCTCTGTCTCAAAAATAAATAAACGTTAAAAAAAATAATAATTAAAAAAATAATAAACTGTAAAAAAAATTAATTATATGCTAAAATCATTGGGTTTGTTGAAAGTTCAGATAGTTTCAATATATCCTCCCACAGAATATTATACAGGGAAAAAATAACTTTACAATGGAGAAATCTGGTGGACAACACCTTAACTAAGAGTGAACACCAATAATGGGTTAAACTGACATGATGTGTGCCTTCTGGTACAATGCACCAGTATTTAGTATTCCTTCCAAAATGCATAACCTGAATTGAGGCATGAGGAAACAACTAGAATAATCTAAATTAACATTTTTTAAACAGCTGGCATGAACTTTTCAAACTCTTACTGTTGTGAAGAACAGGCTAGAGGACTGTTCCAAATTAAGAGGAAACTGAAGAAATGAGACAACAAATGCAATGGGTGATAGAACAGGGGGATTGTTAAAGGTTAGTAGTTAAGACATTTGGCACAATTTGAATATAGATTGTAATATAAATACTATACCAATCTTAAAAGTTTTGAATTTGATAACTATATAATGTGGTTGTGCAAGAGAATGCCCTATCCCTAGGAGACACAAACTGAATTTTCAGAGATAAAGGGGGTAAGCCACTTAATTTCTGGTGGTTCAGCAAATCATACATACATAATATACAGAAAGCAAATGTGAGTGAATCTACATGAAAGGTACACAAAATTTCAAGGTAACATTTTTTGCAACTTCTCTGTAAGTTTGAACCTTTCTTAAAATCAAGTTTCTTAATAAAAACTCTTTCTCAAGATTTGCTATTTCCTGCTACTTGGATTGACTCTCTTTGCATCCAGAAAAATACCTTTGCCTATAAATGAAGAGATTTCTGCATTATCAGAATTTTAAAATTACAGTAAAACTACCATCGTATATCAATTAGCTGAAATCAAGGAAAAACACTCACCACACACAATTCTTGGCCTGGGCAACCATTTACCCTACTAAGGACCAGGACCTATTTTAGCCGCTTAAATAAAGCAATGAATATAAAAGCATTTGGAAAAAAAATAAAAGCATTCTGACTCTTAAGATATTACAATATAGTTTAATACAAAAGCCCACGTACTACTTTAACATTAAAAGCTCAGTTTTGCAAGATAAGCAGGTGAACTGTACAACTTAATCATGCCCAAATAGAGGAAGGACTTTATTTAAGGATACTTACTTGGCTTTTCATGTAGCTAAGAGGCCCTAATAAAAGCACCAGCGTAAACGCTTCATAAGCATTTAACACTCAAAGCCACTCTTTGGATAGTAATTCCATATATCCCCTTTTATAGATGAAGAAATTAGGTCAGTAAAGTTAAAATGGTTTGCCCATTTATAGTGCTTAGGAAGAGAGGCCCATTGTGAACCCAGCTCTATCTCAAAGGCTGACAGAGTACTTGATACAGTGAGCATCAAAATCCTTTGAAAAGGCAATTTCTTAACACTGAAACTTTCCCTTATTACCAAACACTAGCACATTGTTCTTAGCACCTTCACCAATCTGCCTTTATGGAGCTGAGGAGAGTGCTGTGAAGTACCCTGGCTGGAAGCTCATACTTCTACACTGTAACTACCTACAAATGAGTCAAGCCCTGAGAACTTGGGGAGAAAAAAAGATGGCCAACTGGTTAAGTGTAAATGTAGCACATATGTAGACATCCTAACAAGGGTAAGCCTCTGGAAAAGAGGTAGAAAGGGACTGGAGAAAGACACTTGTAACCACTCTTTCACTCATTAAAGATAACAAACCAAGTCAGACATCAATAGCATTTATATTCAAGATCAATTCCCCACATATCCTTGGTCGGGCAAACTTTCAGGCTCCTTGTTCTTGATTCTACCATGCCAATAAAATAAATCTTGCAAATTCATTTTGCTTTTTTGCTGATAGGAGTCTTGCAAAAGAAGTCAGAAGGTGAATCTCTCATCAGTATGAAACATCCCATTCTTTAGGACTCAATACACTCCGGGTCACTTGCCGTATCAGGACAGAATGCAATCCAGTTGTTTTGATGTTCTGCACAGTTTTCTCCATCACCCTCTCCCCCTTTTTTTCCACCTCAACAAAAACACATTAAAAACACATGTTTTTCCATTAACAAAAAAAGCAGACTCTTATTAAGAACATGGCTTATCACTTTCCCTTGAGTTTCATTTTCTTCTCAGAACTCCGCTAAACACAGTAAAATTCTTAAAATGGTACCCTGGCTGTCAACACTCAGTGTAATTCAACTTATTTTCCCTTCAATGCATCTTTTTAATTATGAGTCAAAACGTACTAACACCAGGCCTGCTACTACTGAGAAAGGATATTTATGTTAAAACTGTTAAGGGTTGGTAAGTAATTACTATGTAAAACCTACTATGAATTGTCTTTAAGTTGTTTCTTCCTGATGACCATCTCTGAGAAAGCACCATTTAGAAAAGATATGCTTTGGACTACTACCCACTGGATTGTTACCCCAAACAGACTGCCATGACCTTTCTACCTACCACGGGCTATCAGACCTAATAGTTTTGGAATTAATATACTTGCAATTACAGCAAAACAAATTTGGTTCTTCAATACTTGATGTACCAATAATGAACAAAGGCATAAAATGCTTTTTAAAACTTTATTTCAACATAACTATGCTTACAGAAATACACTCATATTGGTTAATAGAATGCAATTTAAGTTTAACTTATCCTACACAATTTGGACCAAAAACTTGGTACATGGTTTAAGCATTAAAAAAAAAAAAAAAAAAAAAAAAAAAAAAAAAAAAAAAAAAAAAAAGATTTGCAATCTGGTTTATTTTTCATCTATCATAAATGTATATAAAAGATCCTCCCATCAAATGCTGCTAAAGCAGGCAGCAAGAACCTTGAGAAATTAACCTTTGGTTTGTCTCAGAAAAATAACACGTATTGCACTGTAAAAGTTTATAAAATTGGTGCAACAAAACATTGTTGTAATGTTTCAATGCCAGTTTAAAACGATCAATTAACTAGTGGATGTTGAAAAGGGTGGGGAGAGCCTATGCACACACGTGAAAATGTAAAAGCTATCTGATTTAGTTAATATTGCATGTAGATTGTAAGTCTACACAAACCAAGATTCAGATAATTTCTTCAATCTGAATTAACACTATCAGCTCAGTTCATCTGCTGAGGTCAACAAGGAAACTGCACACTAGCTGTTTTTCTGATTTATGCAAAAAAGAAAATTAAGTTTCTTCCCCAGCTTTTCAGTCCAGAACTGATATTATACTACAGGCAAGGTATTCCTTCCATTGTCAACATTCATGGGGTGACATGTGATGAGGTCTACTTGGGTTTAAATTTACCTGCATTAGCACTTATATGCAAAATAGTCCCCAAAGTTAAAGACCACATGACCTTAGAAGTGACTCTAAAAAATAAAATGGCCCTTCTTGGAAGACTAGAGCAAAACATCCAACCATAGTTATAAGAAACCTTATCAGAAATGTAGCCCCTTATGAATTACACCTCAATTTAAAAAAGTAGCCCCAAAGAAGCAGCTCTGAAAAGAGGAAAAAATATAACTTAAGATATCTTGAAGACCAATGTGAATATAGGTTCAAAAGATAGATAAAAGAGATACATTTTCATAAGACTACCTAGGATTAGGCTTATAATGTATTCTAGCATTTCAAGTTTATCTCTAGTTACTAAACATCAATTTACAAATAACATGTTCACTTTTTATTCCTTTAACAAAAGGGAAAATTCTAGTTTCAATTCTATCCAGTGGAGGGGAAACTGAGAAAACAAAGATTCAAACAGTTCCATGCAAATATCACATTTTTCAAATGGAAGAACTCCCAACTAGACCAGAAGTTCATATTACTAATATATTTTTCATTGAAACAATTTTTAACAAGTACAAATACATGGCATTAAAGTTCAGAACCTAATATAGGCCTGACAATCAAGTCCTTGTTTTCTGGAAGAAAGGCCTCAAGTCCCACTCAATTTCCAGTAACAATGTTTTCACAGATCAATTTAATAATAAGGGGTTTTAATTTCCTTCATATTTTTGTTTTTACCATTCTAGTCTTAAAAACTAGGTAAGAAAAGTAGTCCAATTCCCTAGAAGTCTAATTGTTTTCTTTTGTAGCATGAAAGAATCCACAAAACTTTCCCCAAACTGATTCCCAATCTCCAATCTGTACTTAACATGAGTCTTTTCATATATAATGTAAAAGGTAACTTACATAAAATGTACCCATGAACATTAAAACTAGTTGTTAGAAAGATTTAACTAGCTTTATAATTTAAGTTTTAAAACATAAATATTTGCAGCTTGATCTTCTGTTGACAATGATTGTCGGAGCCATGAATTCACCTAGAATTCAACATCATTTACAAATTCCCATTCATGCACACAAAACACACACCATTAACACACAACTTACTCCTCATGTCTTGAGAGAATCTTCTCTTCTTTAAATCTTTGGCCTCCCAGTCAATTCCGAGTTCAAATGTCTTTTAACTCAAACTTCACTCTCAGATTTTTAACAAGTTTTCCACCCACACTTCATCAATGCTTTTCCTAATCTTTCATGTTGCATTGCCAAACTCTGAAACCTGCCTCAAAGAGATCATCAGATAAAAGAAAATAAATGACATAGAAAGTGGTTATTTCAGAATAGAACATGGGAGGATCGGCACTGTTCAAGATTCCCTATTGGGATCACACTTTTACTGTAATGAATAATTGCCATCAGCAAGAAAAATCCAATGTTGGATTCTTTCATATTCTTTGGCAACTGGCCAAAGAACCTACCAAAAAAGTTTGGGAGTACACTCTTTCTTCATACAAAGTGCCCCCATGGGAACACCAGGATAGCTGCAATTCATTTTGAGGCCTCACCTGTAGAAAGAGGCTGTCAGAGACAGCCAGGACACCCACTAGTTTGTGGAGATCCCTGAGAAAGTGTGATTTTTAAAATCTGGACTGTACTTAAGTTTCACCTGCCTTTTGCACTGTATTCATAGGAAGTAAGTAGCAGCTGGTCTCCCAGCACTCATACTACTTCTCTCCACCTAGGTTTCCTGTGTAATTGCTATGGCTTTGGACTCTCACAACTGATATTCTGTATAACTTGAAAGAGTAATTATGTCTCCTAATTCCAGGTTTGCAGTTTCCAAATATCACTTTCAGTTCTTTATTCAGCCAAGTAGCCATATGGACACCAACCATCTATGTAAAAAGGTTTTCCTCAAAGATATGACTTAACACTGAACATTTAGGAAGTAGCTATACTAAAACAAGCCAAAAATTTTCACTTATGGTTGGTTTCTGAGATAAAAATTTGTTCAATATAGAGCCTAGTGGTTTGTTTCTTGTACAGGTCAAAATGAGAGCTGTGAATTCACTACATCCATTTAAAATAAATAACTTATGTGAAATACAGATTCTGGCAGATATAAGATGTGAAATTCAAAATCAATGGATTGAACCTGCATGTTTCATTTGCTCACAAATTTGCACACATATTCTGCAAAAAAGACAATTGCAGCAAAGGAAAAGGAAAACTGCCCTTTTGCAAACAAGACTAAAAGCATCCCTCCAAAGAGGACAAAATAAACATGCATATATATGTATAAAGTGTTACTGTTCAACACAAATGCTATTTCTAGAAAAAAATTGAACTGCATAGGTTAAAAAAAAAACAACAATGTGCAACATCTTAAGCCATTAAAGCACCAAAAAAAACCAAAAACAAACAAAAAAAAAAACCCCAAAAAACCACACACACCAAAATCATTGTTTTTATGACAATTAACACACACAAATAAGAAATATTGATCAAAATTCAGGAAGTAAATACCTGGACTGATACAATGTCCACTATTGGGAGAATTTTTCTTCAATTTAAATGTCTCTTCTCATCTCTAAAAAAATTTTAAAGTGCTAACTTTATATAAAGCAGGCAAATTTTTCAAGTAATTTGCTATTTACGTATGCCAATTTTTATAGCACTAAACCAGGAACTAAGAAAACACTAAAGTGAAACAAGACGACAGACATGGCGAGAAAAGTGACAAATTACAGCCAGACAAAGCAACGGAATGCTACAATACCACCTTGGCCTTCTCATTTCAATTAAATGTATAAACTAACAGATTTAGGAGTCTGCTGGTTTAGTACACTAACTTCCTTGGATATGCTAAAATTTACCCATCAATAGGTGTACAGAATCCTAAGAAAAAGAGTGCCACTTAAAAATCAACATTGGACACTAATTAAAGCAATTTAAAAAATAAAACGTTGTCTATAACTATAAATGAATATTAAATGTAATAGATCTTATAAACTAAGAACTGAAGCCTTATCCTACGTTTAATTACTCCTGCCCTTTAGCTGCTTTTTCAAGGAAGTATACATTAACCAAATGGCGATTGAGGTGCTTGCTATAATCTTTTTCCTTTCGAAAAGAACGATCACAGAAGATACAAACAAAATCTCCCTCAGCCACTTTGCCTGCCAAGGCCTCCTTAGCATTTTTCCTGCTGGTTTCTTGTGGAACTGGCCGGGCCCCATTCAATCCAGAATCATCACTACCCTCTGACATGTTGTCACTTAGATCACTTCCATCATGACTATGGATGCCTTCGTCTTCATCCATTTCCTGAGACTCATTTACTGCCGTGGTGACAGGAGGTGATGTCGCAGTAGTTTTGGACACTGCTTCATGGTTTTCTATTGCTAGGGGAAGCAGCAGTGGTGACATTTGTTCTTCAACTGCTGAGTCTTTGCCAGGGGGATTCTCTGTTTTGTTCTCATCAGTGTCCATTTCCATTTCACAAAGCATTGCGCCAGCCTGACACTCACCATCTAAAGTTTCACCCTCTGGCATATTCAAGTTTTGTTCAGAGGATGAAATATTAGTAGATTCATTGATAATAGCAGCAACACCAGCTAGACTTTTATCTGCCTCTTTTACTTCTTTTTGAAGAGGGGCTTCTTTATTTCCTTCGTCTTCGGTGAATAATTTTTGGTCTTTTGACTCCTCTTCTGTTAAGTTTTCCTTTGGCAGTGGTGTTGATGGTGGTAAGAGATCTCTCGCGCCCACACTTTCCTTTAGAAGCTGGCTATCTTTAACAGGCACTAAGCCAACTTCAATAAGGACTTGCTCCTTCTGTGCCATTTCACTCTGCGTGTGGGACTTTTCCTTTTTATTATCTTTTCGAGGAGACTTTTTGGGAATTGGTTCCATGTGAAGAGGAGGCTCTGTGGGAGGAGGCTCCATCTGAACTACCTCCATCTGAGCAGGCCCCACAGAAGGAGGGGACTCTGTTGGAGCAGGCTCTGTGGCAGGAGGCGGCTCCCTCTGACCCATATCCGTCTGAGCAGGCTCTGGGACAGGAGGTGGCTCCGTCTGCCCAGGCCCCCTTGGAGAAGGCTCCGTCTGAGCAGGCCCCCTGGGAGAAGGCTCTGTCTGTGCAGGCCCCCTGGGAGAAGGCTCCATCTGAGCAGGCCCCCGGTGAGCAGGCCCCCTGGGAGAAGGCTCCATCTGCACAGGCCCCCTGGGAGAAGACTCCGTCTGAGCAGGCCCCCTGGGAGAAGGCTCTGTCTGTGCAGGCCCCCTGGGAGAGGGCTCCGTCTGAGCAGGCCCTTTCTGAGCAACCTCCTTCTGAGCAGGCTTGCTGCTTTTTTTACTTGACTTATTTTTCAGAGTTTTCTTCTTTGTACTTTTCTTCATGCAGGTATTTTGCTTTTTATTCTCCTCTACTTTGCTGTCACCTTTTGGCACTTCCTGATTATTTTTGGATTTGCTTTCTGCCTTCTTTTTCTTTTTTGTCACAGGTTCCTCCTCGTTAACAGGATCTTGTAAGGGATGGGCTTCAGCTTCCATCTTCCTTTTGCCTTTCTTGGTTTTACAGGTTGCTTCTGAATTATTTCCTGCGTGCACATCCATTTCTTTAGTTTCCATTGCTGATTTGCGAGTTCTGGTAGTCACTTGGATTGAAGCATTACTACAAGACTTTTTCTCTTTTGAAACATTATCTTTTTTCTCCACTTTTACAGACTTCTCATTCTTCTTTCCAGCCACATCCCCCTTTATTTTTGTCTGTTCTATTTCTGTTTTTTCATTGGTAATGTTGTTATCAGGCAAGTCAGCCTCTCGCTTTTTGGTTTTCTTTAGTTTCACTTTTGAGACATCCATTGTTTTATTAGGACAAGTAGGATGCTTAGATTTGAAATGATACTGCAGATTACACTTCTTAGAAGCTGCATAGTCGCATACAGGACAATTGAACTGCCGTGGATTCACATGTAGCTCTACGTGTTTTTTGAAGTTACTTCTATCTGCTGTTTTGTAGTCACAATGTGGACAGTTAAGAGGTTTAGGCCCATTATGAACCTGTCTTGCATGGCGGGTTACTTCATGTTGATTAGAGGCCACATAACTGCACTGATCACATTTAAATGGCTTCTCACCTGAAGGTAAACAAGAGATGTTAGAGAGGACAGAGATTAAGAAATGAATTCAAGTTTTTATTAAAATATAGGGAATTGGATATATGTTTAAAAACCACACACAAAAACTATTCATTGAAAAGACTGTATCATGCACTTTACATTTACCATATTTATTTGTAGATCTTTTCTCTACCCCTTGACATTAATTCTCACACCAAATGCAGGAACAATGATCTCATTTAAGCATCATCTTCTAAAAAGTTCATGAAGCTAGAGCTCTCAAACACTATACGAGAACAGCAATTCATCAAGAAGTACACAACAATTATTGGCAAAGTTAGTTGGGTTCTGGATGTGAATTTTGGGACAAGGGCACTCAAAGAGAAAAGATAATTTTAAATGTTTTATGTTCAGTTAAAACAAATGTATAATGGAGCAGAATGTAAAATTCCCATCCATTTTGAAGATAAATCTTGAGACTTCAAAAGAAAGATCTTACACTCCAGGCTATATTCCCAAATCTTCCATGTAGAAGTTGTAAAACAAAAGTTTTGGCCTCAGGGAGCAAAAGGCCTTTTCTTTAAATTTAACTCTTTTGTCCATCCCTGCAAAAGTAAAGTTTCACTCAGCAAGTTCTTCCAGCCAGAAGTGTTATTTTAAAGCAAAAATATAGTAAAGCCAGAAACCCTTTCTTAATTTTTCCCTACCTTCTTCTAACAAACGAACAAAGAAACTACATAAATGAGAAAGGGCATACAAATAGATATGGTATGTAAAATAATTGAAGAAAGTCATGATCACAGATCACAGGTACATACAAAACCAAAACCACCCCCACCCCCAAATTAAAGGTGTAAGATTAACACATTCTACCTGAATACATACCCATCTAGATCACACTCTAGTAAATATTACCAAATGGTATCCATACCCCACTGGTCCAATGGAATGCATAGTAGAAAAATGGAAATTGACATTTATGAAAATTCATCTCTCAAACATTATCAAATTCATAGCAAATCTAATTTTTTCATAAAGCAAATTTCTCAGACATTAAGTAAAACCATGGTAAGCTTTACATGATTAAAAAAATGTCTGATGATAAAAATAATCACAAAAACAAAAACTTATCCAGGTATATCAGATTGGCTATATAGCTAATTGGACAACTCATTTTCCACATTAGTCCACTAAGAGATTCATATAAATAGGTTTCTACAACATGCTGCATTACTTGGCCCTTTCTTGTCCTCTCCATAAATGACCTCAGTGGAGATAAACATTTGCTTAACATATACAGACACAGAATGGGGAAAGATAGGTGACATAATGGTTAAGGATTTTTTCTAGAGGGGCACCTGGGTCATTCAGTTGGTTAAGAGTCCACTTTTGACTTCTCGGGTCATGATCTCACAGTTCATGGGATGATGCCCCACACTGGGCACCGCGTTGACAGTGTGGAGCCTGCTTGGGATTCTCTTTCTCCCTCTCTCTGCCCCTTCCCCATTCATACTCTCTCAAAATAAATATATAAACTATTAAAAAAAAAAAAGAACTTTTTCTAGAGTGAGACTATCTGGGAGATCAAATAAATATGGGCTCTTTTCCAACTCACTGAGATATTAAGCAACATACTGAAAACTGTAAGGTTCAATGTCCTTATCTGTAAAATACTTTAAGTGCTGTGAGCTATAAAATAATTTAATCTATATAAAGCACTTAGTCTGGAGCAAAGAGTCAAGCAGTCCAAATACATTACCTATAAATCATCACTTTCAGAACCGGTAATTTAGTATGGGTAAACAAAAGGCAAGATTCATGTGTTTATCCTGCCTTTCCATTTTTTTAAGTTTATTTATTTATTTTGAGAGAGAGAGGGAGAGAGAGTGAGAGAGTAAGAAAAAGAAAAAGAAACAGAGAGAGAGAGAGAGAGAGAGAGAGAGAATCCCAAGCAGGCCCTGCGCTGTGAGTGCAGAGCCCAACTCGAGGTTCAATCTCACGACCAGGAGATTGACCTGAGCCAAAATCAACAGTCAGACGCTTAACTGAGTCACCCAGACACCTCTATCCTCTTTTCCATTTAAACCCTACCTCTAATAGCTGATGAATGAAGTTTATCTTTTTATGAAAACATTTGTGCTAATAGAAATATCACCATTGTATAACTCCTAACTAATAAGGGTATTTACATAGCAAGCATCAAAGTGCTAGCCTCTACATATGAAATGGTCAGAGAAAGGGAGTTCATAAAAATCTGTTTAAATTTTGATGGCAAAGTTTACTTGCTCCATTCCTTCCCCTCAGTTTTATTTTCTTGACATTAAATCTTGCTTGTATTAGAAGATTTAGTCATCAAAACTTTATAGTTTATTAGTACCTAGGTAAATATAATTTTTTGCCTTGTATCAATGATTTTAACTTAATTCCTTTCCAATTCTAATAATATTTATCTGTTTTTCATCTTTATACATGTATCAGATGCCTATTTTATTCTTCCCAAATTAACTTAAAGGTATACAGCAAATTCAAAAGGAGAAAGTTTTTTTATATGCTTTACATGTTTTTATCAAGAATCTGGAAAGAATAGCAAGGACCTAAATTTATAACCTTTATTTATTTTTGACAGAGACAGAGTAAGAGCGGGGAAGGAACAGAGAAAGAGGGAGACACAGAATCTGAAGCAGGCTCCAGGCTCTGAGCTGTCAGCACAGAGCCCAATGTGGGGCTTGAACCCACAAACCACTAGTTCATGACCTGAGCCAAAGTCAGATGCTTAACCGACTGAGTCACCCAGGCGCCCCACAAGGGACCTTTTTTAGAGTAGTGAGGCACACAATTGATTACTACCCAGCAATAAAAACAAAGTTCTGATAAAGCAGCATGGGATGAATGTCAAAAACATTTTATAGAAAAATATTACAGTAATCTTTTTGATAGAAGTCAGAGTATCAGTTGGGGGTAGATAGACTATGAGGGAGTACTGACTGGAAAGGGTAAGGGGAAAACTTTTCTGAGGGTGTAGAAATGTTTCAGTTCTTCCTCCAGGTGGCAGTCAAACAGGAGAAACCATGTGAAGTCACTGACCTGTACACTTCAGATACATGTATGCATTTTCACATGTGTAAATTGAACCTCAATATAATACTGTTTAAAAATGTATTCTATACACCTGAAATTAACATAACATTATATATCAACTATACTTCAATAAAAAATGTTTACTGACAACAAAACCCCAAACTGCACAGTAAGTTGAATTTGACATGACATGTTAAAATGAGAAGACAAATATCATATGATTTCACTCATATGTGGAATTTAAGAAATACAACAGAAGAACACAGAGGAAGGGAAGGAAAAATAAGATAAAAAGCAGAGAGGGAGGCAAACCCTAAGACTCTTAAATACAGAGAACAACTGAGGATTGCTGGTGGGGAGGTGGGTGGGGGATGGGCTAGATAGGTGATGGGCATCAAGGAGGGCACTTGGGATAAGCACTGGGTGTTGTATGTAAGTGATAAATCACTGAGTTCTACTTCTGAAACCAATACTACACTGTATGTTAACTAACTTGAATTTAAATATTTTTTTTTTAATGAGGGGAAAAATAAAATAGCAAACAGGGGAAAAGCTTATTCTAGAATTCATGAAGACTGTCAAACCACAATACCTTTCAAATAAGTCCAGCTATTAAAATAGTGCCTCCATAATAATTATCAAATACTTGGTGAAAGGAAAATAAATTTATTGAATAAAATATTTTTCCACCTTAAAAAGAGTAATACGTGGAAGTGGAACTTGGTAAGTTGTTAATCTCCTTTAACAAACATCTATTACACTCATTATGGAAAAATATTCAAGATGAACTCCTATGCTAGCAAGACGGGGTACTAGCCAAATATTTAACAGCATATACAAAACTAGATGTATTTCATCCAGAATTAAGTATCTCATCCAGGATGAAATGGTACCATTTCTGAGAATAAGAAAGGGAGAACATATAATGTCAGTGTAATTAAGACTAGCCAAGTGAAGGATACTTTAATACCATTAGAGAGAAACACCAATAAAATGGAGAATAACACCAGATAAGGTTAATTTAGTATAACAATTTTTCACCTAATCAACATTTTGATCCTTTCTTACTTTGCCCTAAAAAGACAAACCCTATGGATGAAGCTAAAATGTACCAACTCCATAGAGTCTAATCTCTTCCAAAAATAAGAGACTGAGCACAGTTTTCTTCCCTAAAATACACTCACATGAACAAGGAACAAACATGCCCATGGGGACCTTAAAGTTCAGACTCCGGGCCACAGATGAGGCACCCAAGATATTCACTCCATGCAATCCATTAAAAAGAAAAAACTACCAACCCAATTTGATCTAACATTGCCATACTTTACTTACAAGCGCTACTGGCAACTTCTATTAAAAGCATTAAAATATAGGATCTGCTGGAAATAACTGCACACTCATACACAAAACAAACTATTTCCTATTTGAGTCTCAAACCATTGGCATCCAATAAAAGACAATATCTGCTCTCTCTATACACTGTGGTTTCAATTTCATTATGCTATAGCTTCTTGAGCCATTTTCTGAGCCATAATGTTCTAACACTGCTGATAACTGAAAACGGGAGGGTAGGCAGTTTAAGGCGAAATCTTAGCTCTTCTTCTGATTTAAAGGAATGACAACCTTAGATAAAGCATTTATCTTACACCTGTGTCCTAATCCATAAACTGGGATTAAGTATTTTAGAAGTACTAAGATTAATTTTTCAGTACCTGGCATGCATATAATAAATAATAGCTACTACTGGGATGCCTGGTTACCTCAGCCAGCAGAGCATGCGGCTCTCGAACTCGGGGTTGTGAGTTTGAGCCCCACATTGGATGTAGAGATTACTTAGAAAAATAAAATCTTAAAAAATAATAATAATAGTAGTGGGACACCTGGGTGGCTTTATCAGGTAAGCACATGACTTGATTTCAGCTCAGGTCGTGATCTCACAAGTTCATGGGATCTAGCCCTCATGGGGCTATGTGCCAACAACAAGGCATTCTCTCTCCCTCTCTCTCTTAAACATTAAAAAAAATAGTAGCTACGACTCATTAAGACACTTTTAAAATACTTGCTGTACTATAACAGCGACTAAGGAGTATCATCTTTTTTAACATAGTGAAGAGATTCAAAAGACAACAGCTAGCAAACACAAAAATTATTCACACAAAAGTTACTGACTAGTGTAAAACACCAGACACTGAGACAGTGACACAAGTATTATTGACTCAATGAAAAAGATACAAGTTTGTCATCATTCTAATCCAGTGATCCAGCAACACTAATAATGGGTCAACCAGATAGGACTTCAAATGAGACACATTAAGTAGAATTCAAGCATTCAGATTTAATTTCCAGTGTACAATTAATACAAGGCACAGGGTCAAAGGAAAAACTATATGACACCATGAGAAAGCAAATAAGACAAATCCAGAAAGGGGGACATTCTACAGGAAAAATGGCCATATTCCCTCAAAGCGTTAGTTTAGTTTCCCCAATGGTAAAACAGGGACAGTAATAGAACTTATACATGATAGTACAGTAATAAAGACTAAAATGAGGGGTGCTAGGTGGCTCAGTGTCTGACTTGATTTCTCTCTCACCATTTATGAGATCAAGCCTTGCATCGATCTTGGGATTCTCTCTCCCTCTCTCTGCCCCTCCCCTACTTGCTCTCTCTCTCAAAAGTTTTTTTAAAAAAGACTAAAATGAGTTAACTCATACAAAATTCTTAAATGTTTTAAAGGCTAGGTCACATCTATCAAAAGAACATGATGCCTACCCTCAACGAAGCCTGAGAGAGCATCCAAACTACCCTTAGAAAATGAAACCAGGTCACTCTTATGTGGATCCTGAGAAACGTAACAGAAACCCATGGGGGAGGGGAAGGGAAAAAAAAAAAAAAAAGAGGTTAGAGTGGGAGAGAGCCAAAGCATAAGAGACTGTTAAAAACTGAGAACAAACTGAGGGTTGATGGGGGGTGGGAGGGAGGGCAGGGTGGGTGATGGGTATTGAGGAGGGCACCTTTTGGGATGAGCACTGGGTGTTGTATGGAAACCAATTTGACAGTAAATTTCATATATTAAAAAAATAAATAAATAAATAAATAAATAAATAAATAAATAAAAAGAAAATGAAACCAGGGCGTACCCCAAAGCAATAAAATCAGGTTTCTGGTTAAGTGACTCAACTAATAGCTTAGGAGATTTAAAAGGAACATTCAAAGTATATTAACATGACAAACCTGTAGGATGAAGAAAAGCTAGCACACATATTATGTGACCCCTTCGCAGCTGCTCAAGTCAGAATTTGTAATCAAGTGTTACTCACTGACTTAAAATAGTGATATCCAAGAGAAATAAAATACAAGCAATATATGTAATTTTAAATTTTATAGTAGTCACATTACAAAAGTAAAAAACGGATAAAATTAACCCAATATAACCAATGTCATGTCAACATGTAATCAGTATTTTAAATTTTTTAAGTTTTATTTATTTAAGTATCTCTAAACCCAACATGGGGCTCAAACTCAAGACTCCAAGATCAAGAGTCACATGCTCTTCTAACTGAGCCAGCCAGGCACCCCAAAATAGATATTTTACATGCTTTTATTCAGTTTGAATTCATCTATGTATTGTATACATTTCAATTCAAACTAGCTACATTTCACAAGCTCAACAACCACATAAGGCTGGTGGCTATCCAGACAGCACAAATTTAAGGCAATTAATTATTAAAGGGAGATGGGCCTATGTATACTTTTGTTAACAGGAAGATTTTAGCATAGTTTCCCCACAGGGGTATATATTCTAAATTTGGAAGTAGGGTATTCTGATCAGTTGTGGTAG